>NC_071513.1:68315000-68645000 GCF_027887155.1 Malaclemys terrapin pileata
TGGCCAAGATTCCTCACACCTTGCTCCACAAGTGATCTCACTGACCTCAATGAGATCACTTCTGGGGTAAGAGCTTGTGTCACTACTTACATTTGTGTAAAATGAGTGAAAATGCTCCCATTTTGTTTCAGTACTATTCTATCCTGTCTTCTTCGCTCAAGATACAAGAAAGTGGTGAATCAGGCTCATTGGGCTACATTTTGCTTAAATGATTCCCGAATTTATGCTGCCAAAGCAAGTTCACTGCCTATTCATATTCTATTTCACCATATTGCATTTAGCCAGAGACCCCATCTGCAACCTGGACACATTTATCAACAGCACGTAGAACCTGCATTTTGGAAAGATAGGTGCTTTTGTCAGGTTACAGAATGTATATATGAAAACATGTGGATCAATCCTGCTTGGGCCCAGTCCCACGCCAGACCACACCACCTGCAGACACAGGTTGGTCTGCAAATTGGCTTCCACATGGGTCTTAGAAGTGGGTAAAATCAAGGTGGAAAATGCCTTCCTTGGGCTCCTCATTTGCTCAAATATTTTCTGGTATGTTCCTCTGACCACATGGCCACCAAAGATGACACATTGATTGGGGGATTTTGTGCCAAAAATACCTTTTGCCCCTATTATCCACAATTTAAATGTCTTTCTTATATGAAGAGAATTTAGCCAAGGGGAGTGATAATGAGATCCATAGGCTTCCCATTTAGGTCACCAGTAGTATAACAGATTATTAATGACTGAGAGCATTATACCATCCATCAGATGCTCAGCTGGCCATTTAAATTCAGTTGTTGGTCTCAGCCCAGTTCTTACTGACCACCAGAAAAGGCATCATAATTTACACCCTTCTTGGCATTCAGAGCCCAGAGGATTGAATGGGCACAGAGCCTAAACCACCCTTACATCCATAGAGGTGGTCCTTTGAGAGAGATTTCCGGCATGCTGAAACTGACACTTCCACTGCCCATGCTGCGGGAGTATTATGAATACAAAGAGGATTTCAGTTTCCAGGACTATTTGGTACCGTTCCTGAGCAACAAAAGTTACTCAGATTAAAATTCATATTAGTAAACCAACAATAAAAGCCAAAACACCACCACCTGTAATAATAAAGAATTCAGAGGATTGCAAACTGTACCTCTCTCTCTAAAGAGATGTTTCAAAACAATTCATGGAAAATTTGTTGTTTCAACAAAAGAACAACCAAACAAATCTGTTTTCAAAAACTGGCAAATGTTGGTTTTGGTTCCAGTCAGCCATGGTCTTCATGCCATTGCTTTACGTGATCTTTTAGATATTGAGCACCTGGCCAGTAAGGTCTGAAACAAACTTAATTTGCTACTCTGTGGAAAGCCAGCACAGGGTGCAAAAGACAGGTCTCATGTGTTCACAGTCCCCGTATTGCTGAAAACACTGGGACAGAGCCTCATCTGGTGTAAATAGGCACAGCCCTATTCAAATCAATGCCTCACCCCTGTGAGCCCAGATTGAAAGCTTGACTGGACTGATGGTGAATAGACAAGCTTAGGTCTTGGGAAGTGGGGAAGGAGCCAATGTTCCCCCTTCATTCTGTTCCCTCCTGCTTTCTGTTATGAACAGGATTATATGACAGGGTTGCCTGCAATAGCAGGAGACTAGAGTCATTGACCCATAAGGTCCCTTCTTGTCCTATGTGGGGATTTTGGTAGGGTTACACTACACCATCTGTCCCTGAATGGCTGATTTAGGTGAGGCAGAGTTCATTGATTGGCTTCCCTTTCCTTCCCCCCCTTAGGGGGCATAAAGAACTTCTGTAGTGTGGCACTCTGCTCCTGCCTACCCACCCATATGAATTGCAGTTGTTTTAGCAGGTCCCCAGGTGTGCTGTGTAACACTGACAGACCCCAGTCAGCAGCAGGCAGGATCAAACCTAGGCCCTCTTGAGCTAAATGCATAAGCCTCTACCGCATGAACTAAAAGCCAACTGGCTGTTTGCAAAGGCAGTAGAGCAGACTCATTTTATCTCTCTTGCTAAGTGGTCTCAGTGCCACTAGATGGGACAGAACATCACACCCAGAAGGTGTGTGTGTTACACCTGGCCAGATTATCTTTTTGGGACTAGAAGGAATTCCCCCCCGGCCCAGTCCAGACTGGCAGCATGTCTGGTGCAATGCTTCCAAGTCTCATGTTTTTATTGCAAGCCTTATAATTAGTGTTTTTCTTAAAGCCCCGGCTCCTGGAGTCATAGGATTACAGGAGAATCAGAGCTTTTTAAAAAAAGTTTATAACCCTCGTAGTTGTGAAGAAAAGCTTGTAAACAAGACCCAAGAGCATTATAAAGGCTCAGAAGGCAAATACAAAGAACACACTTTTTGAGAAAAATAATCATGATTTTTAAAGCAAAGTCAGGATTTCTGGGGGGAGGGCTGACTGGCTGACTCATTGTTTTTGAATGCTTGTGGTTGGCAATACCACTAGTGGAGGTCTGATGAGTAGGTAGGATATGGGATAGGTTTAAACTTTGTCACAATTTATGAGCCGTGACCAGTGTGAGTGGGCCAGGTTTGGGAGTCACCTCCTGAGGTAAACCTGAGCATGGGACCCAAAAGATTAGTAATGTTAACCTCTGATGGTTTCAAAGCAGAGGGTGGCTTAAGTCTCGGGCAGATTGGGACACCTTGTCAACACGCTTAGCTCCCATATGAGAGGAGAGTGCTTAGAATCAAACGTGAGCTGAACTGAACGTCTGGCTGAGGGCAGGTGGGGTTAGGATGAGGTTTGCCTAGCTCACTGAAGCTGTTTAACTCAATCTGTCTCACACGGGAGCCAGTGAATTGCCTGGTAGGCTGTTGTGACAGAAGTGGAAAAAGCTCTTTTCACCTCCCATTTCCCTGTCAACTCTTTATTAATAAAGTTTGCAGTTTAAAGTCATTTCTTTGTGTTTGCGTCTTATTTTCTCATGTGTCGAGTAGAGCTATAGGCAAATTTACAGCAGTAGAGGACCTGGCTCACAGTCTTATTTTTTTTCCCTTAAAAACTGTGTTAAAAAACACTGTTTAGAAGGAAATTCCATGTAAGCATTCATTTCTAGTGCTGCTCATTTATTTCTTTGTTTCATTTTCATAACAGAGTGACTGGGGATGTGAGATGTATATCAATGGCTCTGGGACTAGATCTATCCACTGAGTGAAGATTAGCAGGATTGATCAGTCTTTGAAATAACTGAGGAATTCCAGTAGAAGCATTTCATGTAAGTGGGTCAAAATAAAATGAAAGCTGTCCTTGGGCAGCTTTCAAATCCACATGGGTTTGGTTTTTTCCCCATATTTCTTTTTTCAGAGAGAAGAAAAACATAAGCCTTTTTTTACAAGCAGCATTTTATTTTTAGTATGCTCTCAACCTCTTTAGAAGATGCGCATTGCCCCTCATGTCATTCAAATGTTCCTTGGGATACACACCCCTGGGCCTGATTCTCATTTACACAAAGGCCCCTTTACATTTGTATCCACTTTACATTGCCAAAGTGAGATAAAGGGCTTTTGTGTAAATGGGAATCAGGCCCAGATAGCTGTAGACTAGGCAGAATTTTATTTGTCTTCACTGATTAAAATGGGAAGTCCATTTTACAGGTCCAGGACTCCCTCCACTGAAGGCATAAATCCCATTTTCTATAGTAGCAGATCTGGCCCTCCTGGGATTATCTCATTTGAATTATAGTGATGGCTGTTGTGAGCAAGCACAGAAAGGTGGTCTCTTGGTCCTGAGAGGAAGGGGATGGGACTATCCACATTGCTATTTTCAATAGCGTCAGAGTTTATAGCCCTTTTGCCAGTGAAGTACAGTTAGTGGCCCAGTTCTTCAACTGTGCTGTGGCTGCTTTGCACACCTCTGTCCTTGTAAAATAGCCCTAAAACCAGATTAACCTGCACTGGGAGGACCATTCTTCTGAACTAGAGCTGGTATAAATGCTCCTACACCACCACTTCTTGGCTGACCCGCAAACAGGAGACATAGCCTAGGAAGAGGATATATAGCTTGTGGGTTCCTTTTTCCCCAGTGACTCCCAACTGCCCCATTATCCTCTTGGGGCTGTTGATAGCTGGCATAAATTAAAGCAACTCTCACCCTGCTCTAATTTATATGAAGGAGCTGGACTGTTTCTCAACTGACTCAGAGTCAGTTGTGTGCAAAGGTGGCATCTCTCGTGGTGTTCTGTTCATAGACATCAGGGATTATGTCCACTATCTCATACTCACCAAAAGAGGACCATGCTGTTAATGGAAGTCATGGGTATGGTTCTGATTCAGCAGAATCAGCCCCCCTGATTTCACTGGGAATACTCACATTCCTAAAATAAGGCTTGTGTTTCCTGAACTGTGGTCCATAACATTATCTGTAATGAAAATGACTAAATATAAGGCACACACATGAAAAATATTCATGACAGAGTCCAAATGGAACCCATTTTATAGAATAAAAAAGGATAGAGAGTTATATGGTTTGACACTAAAATAAATATATTGGAAATGTTTCAAATGTGTATTTACATGGACACTGCCAAGTCCCTCAGGCTAAAAAGCTGTCATTAATTTTTAAGTGAGATTATTTCTCATTGACAGATCTGTAGTATGAAGTCCAGTAAGAATTCTCAACAGAACAAGGGGCCGTAGCAGGACACATTTTTCTATACCTCTCTGTCAATGTGCTTCAATCCTTACCAGAACAGCACCATGTGACTGTATTAATGAGATAGGCCATTTTTGTCCTAAAGGATTTGACAAAGCCTTTTTTTAAAAAAGTATTATGAACTAAATAACATCACTAATAAAATGGGACAATTTATTCTCTCAGTTACATTCATGCAACTCCATTGATATTAGTGAGGTTGCCTGGATATGACTGAGGACAGAATCTGGTCCACTATGTTTAACTGAGTGAAAAATAAAGACAACGTTGACCCTTTTGTCATATGAAACTGGGCCAGTCTAGTTTTGTGCATGCTCATGAACCATCGAACTCTTTAATTCCATGCCATAAAAAGACCCAACCCTCTGGCCCTCATTCTGCTGCTGCATACAAGCATCTGCAGTCAATGAAATCACCAAGGAAGTCAATCAAATTTGCTTACATGCAGCAGCTGCAGAATGAAACTCTGTGCTGCTTTAGACACAGCATTGCACCATAGGTGTGTGCACGGGATTTTGAGCAGCTCCATAAAAGGTTATGGAGACAACAGCTGCAGCCCATGTGACATCCTCAGGGCCATACAGGTAGTATATATATTGTGTGGATGCAGCCCAAATAACACACAGAGAGCTGCATATGTGGCCCCCAGTGGTAAATAGGTTGAGAACCGCAGAACTAGATAGATTTGAGGCTCTAACACAACAAATACATTCATGTTCCTTGGCTCAAAAAACAAGCTGCAGGGAACTCCCCACACCTGCCAGAAAACTAATGAACTACAGGAATAAAATGAATGGAGATACCTTTTCTGGACTGCATGTGTGTTACAGACGCAATAGCAAATGTCTCTGCAAAGATGCTGTAAGCGACTGTTTGAAAGAACATTCATTGACATGCTAAATACAGTTCTGAATACAGTGGCATCTTTAGAAAGTGTGTTCATGCAGAGTAAGCACCGACAGAAGGCTTTTCATATATTCCTACATGGCTTTTTCTGGGCTTAAGACGTAAAATTTCAATCTAGAATCAGACTTCAAACTTCCAAAAGTCCAGGGACCTTTATATATGAGGTTTTGATTCAGATCACTGACAGAGATAGGTGCCAGCAAAACTAGTTCTGTAGCTGGGTTCAGATTCCAATTTTCCCCAAGTCTGAGTATTCAGTTGCAGGCCCATCTTTATCTGGGAGCTAGACAACTTTGTTTCAGAGAGCAAATTCTGCGTTCAGTAGCAGATGCAAATAGAAATAGCTCTACTTATGTCCAGAAATACTCTGGTATAACTGACCAAAATCTTTCTCCACACTCTTTGTATGGGGAGACTCTGAATTTTCAGCTCAGTCACTATTGTATCATTTGCTGGTCAGGTCCTCTGAGCAACTTCTTTCAGTCCATTTTAAAAAGTCTTATAAGGGCCTTTGGGCATAGGACATAATGACCTTAAAAAAAAAAAAATCACAAACAGAGTCAACTCCTGAGTGAATAGATTAAATAAAAAGAATCCTCTCATTTTCTACACAATTCTTATATGCATTACATTATGTCATTGTAACCGGTGCAATTCTTTCTATTGCCCCCTTATTTTGAGTACTGCATATACCCCTAAAAAGAGTCTGTGTGTGAAGTAAGCATTTCTCAAGATTATTTTTTTCCCCAGATCAAGTCTTTAACAAAAGGTTCTGATTTTTTTTTTGAGCTACTCTGATGACTTTTGCCTTGCGTTGGGTCCGCGTGTTATAGCAATACTATATTTACAGTGGATTCAACATGATTTTTTCCACTCGCCACAGAATAAGCGTCTCTTTCTCACATTGTAGAGGGCTCAATTTCCCACAGAACAGTTTTTGTTTTTGTAGAATTCTCCATGCACAAAACATTCTGTTCTGGGTGAGCACTGCACTTCTTATTCATGGTAATTACACTCACATCTTTGATCTCAGATGAGATCTCTTATGCATATTTTGTTCTATTTATGTCTTTGATCTTATTTCTTGTCATCCCCCCACCACTCCAATAGGCTGCCTTTTCATTTGAAAGATGTTCATCCTACATCTCTTAAAAGAGAAAAGGTGAAATGTTGGTGGATGTATACCATGCAACCTTGCAGAGCATAAAGTAATTTGAGCAATTTTTTTGAGCAGGGTGCATCTGTTTTTTGTCTCCTTGTTTAAATGAATAGTAGCACACCATGCTGGTAATGTCAAGCATTCACCTAGGTAGCTGAAAGTGATATGTGGTTCTGAGAAGAGTATATTTGAAAAAAAGAACCCCACCAGCTACTGCTATTACTGCAGTGACAGCAGATTACACTGGAAAAAAGGAGACATGTGGGACCCTCTAGTGTGCATGACAAAAAATGGTTTCCATGACAACATCTGAGTGTGTGTGGGGAGGCAGCAAGAGCTGTGCAGATCAACACAGAACTCCAGCAGCCTGATTGGAAAGAGTTGTCTGTAATTTAGCTTGACTGCCTTGTTATGTAATATATTCTCTGAACTATGTAAATGACTTTGGAAATTTCTGCATCAAAAGCGCCCTGACAAGAGAATTGCAGCAGGGACTGACACCTTCACATGAAACAAAAGGAGAGTTTCAGATTTGTGGAGAACACCTGACCTCTTGCATTATATCAGTGTTATTAGATTATTAATATAAAATACATCACAGATCTCCCTGCAAGACTATTTTTGGAGCTGAGGGGGCTACATTTTCTTGAGAAGAATACAGTATTGTATAATGGACTTTAAGGTAGTGAGTCAGCAAAGCCCTTAGCCATGCTTATTGTTAACATCTGAAGTCAATGGGACTTAACCTGAAGTATGTGCCTAAGCCTTTAACTTAGTGTTTTGCTGAAGCAGAGCCTTAATAAAATTTAGAATCATAGAAGAGAAGTCAAATTTACATGGGTAAAGGGACCGATGCTGTGATGTGGCCTAAATTTTATTACCGTGTTTCAAAGGGATTCAGTTGAAAGACAAGGTGCTTCTTTAGTTATTAGAGAAAGGGCATGGGCAGTTAAGTAGCATATACAATAAAAAAGAGGCTAAAATTCATTTAAAATCGAGGAGAGGTTTCTTTGTCATAAAATAAAACCATGTGAAGCATTTTCAGTGGCTGCGTTGTGAGGACTGATGTAAAGCATATAGAGGACAGCCAGAGAGTACATGAGAAAAAGAACAGTAGGTGAGCATGATCTGCTGTTCCTCATCGTCCTCACACATAAAATGCTATTGTTATGGAATCATGAGAGGATGAATGACAGTTTCCATTCTAGCTTCCATATTAAATCCTCATCACTTCAGAAACCATTTTTTGGGCAGGGGTTGAATTTTCTCATTCTACAGGAAATGTGTGTATTTGTGGTGGGGTGGAGGAGATTTGACGTTCATTGGCAAAGCCATTTTTGAGTTTACTTTCCAAATTTAATTATTCAAGATAAACTCCTTCATGTCGAAAACCATGCCAGGTCCCCTGGTGCAGACTTTAACTTTTGGCAGATGATTTAAAATAACATGTTGCTCTGCGTATGATAAAAATAGACCTACTTCTACAGTCCTTTATCTGTTGATTTGTCCGATTTCCAATGCACCCATTCTCTTACTGTAGAGGCACTTTATAGTTAACGGGTTTACGGGTGGGATTTAAACTGATACTACCTAAAACGACAACTGTAATGTGCTTATAGCCTTCTGCTAATACCATGAACCCCATGCAAGAGAAGACAATCACCAGAAACCATATGTGCTATGAGAGCCCTGAAATGCGGCTCTCACTGTGATTACTTGGTTATCATTGACAGGAATTGTGAGCTTTACAAAGGTTACAAGCTCACTCAACTATGTTCATGAGGTGTGTGTGCACCTTATAGTACTGGTAAGTTCAACTAGCAATGCCAGAGGGAAGCTTATAACTTTGGAGAGGCATCACATGCTGTACTTATGCTATATACTTTGGCAGTGGATCTTGTAAATCCCTATTCATCTGGCCTTAAAAGCACATTTGAAGCTTCACTGAAGTTATAGACTCTGCTAACACACAGGCCTCTCAAGATTTACAAGCTCTGCTGCCTCGGCATGTGGAGCTTATGATTTCTTTGAGGTTTCAGGTATGGATGGCCTCATCCAGTTATAAGAGTGGAGTTTGTATCCAGTGTGAACACAGCCTTATTTTTCAGGGGTGGGTGGGGGGGAGAGATAATGCCCCATTTCTCACTTTGTTTTGGGTCCCTGCGTGTGGGACTAAACCTTTCTTGGATCGAGGAGGACAGAATTCAGTTGCTGAAAGCTCTGCCCACACAGCTGGCAGAGCTTGTAACTCTCAGGAGCATCTCTGATCCAATACAGGTGCCACAAAAGTTACAAGAAGAATCTGCTCAACGATATTTGAATTATGCACGCATGAAACAAACACACACAACCCCCCCACCCCCATGTTGCTAAATGAAAAAGTTAAGGAATTGCCAGGCAAAAACTTTGTTAAATTAAAGTTAAGAAAAATAGCAATTAACCATTAATAGAATGTTTTAGTTTTTTAAACCCCACAGAAATGTCAGGAGATTCAGTTAATTACCAGCCTTTATTTTAGTTTCATATACTTGTCCATCCTCCAACAACAGGCCAGAGAGGCCTCCCCTTCTTCCCCCTCCATCCCTCCTCAGAAGCGCCCAAAGCACTAACATCCTCCATCCTACTTTCCACATGCTGGACAGAGATCTGACCCTTTCACAACCCACAGCCCCACTGTTGGCCAGTGTCTCTTATCTTTTATATACATTACCAACAGAGACAACATCTATTTTCCATCCAACATCCTACTGTGATTGGGATACCCCACTCACTTCAATCCAGTGAGCTCAAAACCCCCTTGTAATTGAATCATTCATCTGCTTAATAGGAGTTAGACACCTCACCTGCTTTTGCAACAGATGCCAAAGTACCCATGAGAAGGTCCTTCTTCCCCTATCCAAAAGATGGGTGCGGGAAAATCTACATATGCATACTACAGAATCATAGACACAAAACATCTGTTCGGTCATCTAGTCTAACCCCCTGCGCATGCAGAATTATTCCCTACAGTATGTTTTATAGTGCTTTTGCCTGTCTAGTTTTCAATGGTCCAAAGAGCATGACTCCTACCACTTCCCTTGGGAGACTGCTCCCCACTACAGTCTCATTGATCTCATGGTCAAAAAGCATTCCCTGATGCTAAGCCTGCATTTTCATTTTTTATCCCATTAACCCTAGGTCCTCCCCTCTATTCCACCCTGTACCTTCTCCTGCCTTCATATTAGCATCCTGCTATGAGTTGTGGCTTTTATCCCCCTCCATTTAATCACCACATATGCCTACTTTTAACTTCTCCTCACAAGACAAAACATTTCCAGTCCCTGATAATTTTCTTTGCATTTCTCTGAACTGCCTCCAATTCATCAATGTGTTTGTGGTATAGAGATACCCAGCCCTGAACTCCATATTCCTGGGGGACACTTACCAGAACTGTACAGACTGGGCAGTCTCCCTATGCCCCAGGCAGTACATGAGCGCCATCTGCTGCCTGCCTTCTGTCTTTCCTTCCAGTCAGTTGCCAAGTCAACTGATGTGAGCTGTCTGTCTATCTTAGATATTTGTAAGGTGCCTGACAATACAGTATCTAAATGCCAACCGGAGGGGCTGTATCCAGTACATCTCCTTCTCCTCTGTCCTCTCTGCCTGAATCCTACATGCTGCAATGGAAGCAGGTGGCTGTCCGGCAGTAATCAGCTGTCTGCTGCCAGCTGACAGATCCAGGGATCTCTTCTAGTATGGGGCCTATGTCCTACAGACCGTCCGTTAATCTGCGTTGACAGAGTGTTATTATATAGCATCAGTACCCAATACTGGTTAGGAGACTGGGTGTGGATGATACAATCATAACAAAATATGCCATAGCAATTCTTGAACTCAATTGGGTAGACATGAAGAATTGCATTTCTAGCATTAGAACTTTCATTCCATTGAAGCCTTTCCGGAGCTCCAACTGAGGAAGAAATTATCATGATGTAATCCTTAGAGTTGAAAGGTGTTGTGAATGGTGGGGGTCTCTTGCACCTAGGTAACAGGTAGGTGGCTGAGAATACTAGCAGCAGAATGATGATAGCTGGGAAACATAACTAACTTTCCAGACTTTATAGCATTTACAGGAATTTGTTACTAAAATACTTTAATAATGTTGTTTTTAGGAACATCTTGTATATAATTTGAGTTTACCTTTATTTAACACTGTCTCTTTTTGTGTGTCTGTGCACTGGGGAGAAGAGAGAGCACGAGCAAACAATTTAAATCTTAATTTTCACAAGGAAAAACATAGGTTAAAAACATGCCTTCATAGGTTGGAAGAATTCCTATATAACTAACTACACCTCTTCCTTCTCTTGTGGCAATACAATTCCTAATTCTTCATGTCATTTTTACATTATTATAGGACCTGAAGAAGAGCTGTGTGAAGTCAAAAGCTTGTTCTCTTCCACCAACAGGAGTTGGTCCAATAAGTGATATTACCTTGTCTCTCTCACATCCTTGGACCAACATGGCTACAAAAACAGTGCAAACAACTATATAACTTCAAGCTTTTATCACAATATCAAATCACCACAAAACTGAATTAGCTAAAATGTGATACAAAAATTAAGTAACTAACAAGCCACTTTTCCCCCAGAAAGATTTCTGTTAATTTTAGACAACATAGAAAGATTTGGTCTTTGTGATGTTGGATTTATATGTGGTTTGCCCTCTCACAGAGCCCTTTGCAGAAATATTCACTCAAAACATTCCAGCTGCAAAGAAAGGGGTTAACAAAAGTTAATACCTTTCAACTGCAAAGAATTACATCATGATAATTTCTTGCTCTATGAGAGTTTCATGTCTTAGAAAAGCATTTTAATTCCAGGTTGAACACAATGGTGCGAAAGCTATAATTACCCCCTCTCTTCCTTCTCCTGAGGAAATAAAATTCATAATTCTTCATGTCATTTTTACAGTATTATACTCATGTCATCAATAGTTTTAAAAGTTTTATTTTTAAGAAAGTTATTGGTAGTGTAATAAAAGTGAAAATTAATTTCCTGCGGTTTGAATCAAAGTGTCTCAAGATGCGATGTTACAGTAAATCCGGAAAGTTAATGGAATATTAAAATCTGTCAGTTGATCTTCTGGGGGTGGGGGGGAATGGTTCATCATCTGTGGTTTGAGAGCTTTATGGGAGTAGGGACTATGTAAATCACCAATTAACCATTCCAAATTAAAATGCAAGTGGACCTGTCCTTTCTACTTACAGAAACGAGAACCGTATCACAACGATCAAAGGCTCCTTCTCATTTTTAATTCGTAGGTAAATAACAATTACCCATTCCTTTTCAATATTGGATGGCGATAGCTGTGTTAAAAAAAACACAAACATTTATTCTGGGCCTTTGCTGGAGTGATTAAAATGTTGAAGGCATTGCAGAGATTCCCTAAGCTCCTTGACAGCTGTCATTGCTATTGAACCCAACTCTAACAACCGAAGAGAGCTTTATTGGTAAACTGTTTTGTGGGACCACAAAAACACATTCTCCATTTCACAGAAGCATCTGTTGCCATATTTTGGAGCTTTATTCCTTCCCACTTTGACAAAGATGATGATTTGGTACCATGTGCCATTTCTTTTTCCTTATTAGCACCACGGGGCAGCTTTTTCACCACCACGACTTGAAGCTTTTGTTTCCTGGAAATGAGCAGGGAAGATACATTTTTGCCAAGTATAATTGTCTCTTTCTGGTTTAGTGATGTGACAGTGGAGCCCGTGGTTTTTGAATTGGGAGTGGTGTGACTTCAGTGTTTTAAAGACAAATGCAAGCAGCTTTATATAAATGCTGGACTCTACCAATTTATATCATTTTTACGGTAGGAAAATGAGAAAGCTTCACCACAATAAGGTGAGTTCTCAACAAAAGATAGGTCAGGGGGTCCCAAACACCCATCTTGATCAAACTAGGCACTACTACAGCCAACATCATTTTAATAACTGAGCCCCTCCCAACCTTTAGTGCACTTATCCTCTCAACTCCCCTCTTGTATAGCGAAGTGCGGTTATCACCACTTCACAGGTGAGGAACTTAGGCACAGTGAGATAAAGGCCATGTCTACACTTACAGGCTTACAGCCGCACAGCTGTACTGATTCAGCTGTGCCGCTGTAAGAGTGCTCATGGAGCCGCGTTATGTCGATGGGAGAGAGCTCTCCTGGTGACATAAAAAAACCCAGCTCAACGAATGGCAGTAGCTATGGCAGCGAGAGAGCATCTCCCGC
The DNA here is from genome assembly GCF_027887155.1 of Malaclemys terrapin pileata. Classification (NCBI taxonomy): domain Eukaryota; kingdom Metazoa; phylum Chordata; order Testudines; family Emydidae; genus Malaclemys; species Malaclemys terrapin. Next base: position 68,327,992 of record NC_071513.1, read on the forward strand.
CAACATAGTGCTGTGCAAACAAGCGCTTATGCCGGCAAAACTTATGTCACTCAGGAGTGTTTTTTTCACCCCCCTGAGAAATAAAAGTTTTGCCGACCTAACTGCTAGTGTAGATGTGGCCTAAGTTACTTACTGAAGGACGCACAGGCAGTCTGAGACAAAGCCAGGAACTAAACCCATGTCTCTTGAGTAACAGTCTAGTGTCTTAACCTTGAGATCATCCCCCCTCCAATTGGCTAACTCATCTTGTACCTGAAAAAAGTAGACTTTGTATTCAGCATCCAAATTATTCAAAAATGAGTGCATAAGATTGGGGTGAGCTCTCTCACCAACATTCAGCATCATTACTGTGTAATGAAGAGAGTAAAGGCATAAGCACGAGAAGACATAAGGAATGCAGTGAGGAGAAAACAATATACATGATTTTAAAATCTTATGTACAGTTTAGAGATAAATTATGCTCTTGGCTATTCCTATACAACCTAGTTGACCTCACCAGGTGACACATTCTCCAGTTGGATTATTGGCTCTGTACATATATTGTACATAAGTAATAGTTGCCATCTAGCCAGCAGAATCCAGATGGCGGATGGGAGGGACAGGGCATGGGGATGTACAATTTTTGCACATGAGATCCACTAATCCTCTTTCATAAAGTACATATGCTCTAATCTATTTTCACACCATGCTCTGAGTCTGAACCACAGCCACTACTCCTATTTGTGCCCTTTGACTTTGAATCACTAACAGATTCTTCACCCTTAACCTAACAACATAAGAATGGCCTATACTGGATCAGAGCTACAGTCCATCTAGCCCAGTATTCTGTCTTCTGACAGTGGTCAGTGCCAGATGCTTCAGAGGGAATGAACAGAACAGGGCAATTTTTAGTGATTCATCCCGTCCAGTCCCAGCTTCTATTGGAGGTTTAGGGACACCTGGAGCATGGAGTTACATCCCTGAACCACTTGGCTTACTGATGGACCTGTCCTCCATGAACTTATCTAATTCGTTTTTGAACCCTGTTAGAATTTTGGCCTTCCCAACATCCTCTGGTGACAAGTTCCACAGATTGACTGTGCGATGTGTGACTTCCTTTGTTTGTTTTAAACCTGCTGCCTATTAATTTCATCGGATGGCCTGTAGTTCTTGTGCTACGTGAAGGGGTGAATAACACTTCCCTATTTGCTTTCTCTGTACCATTCATGATGTTATAGACCTTTATCATACCCTTGCCCCCACTCGTCTTTTTTCTAAGCTGAACAGTTGCAGTCTTTTTAATCTTTCCTTGTATGGAAATTGTCCATACCCCTAATAATTTTTGTTGCCCTTCTCTGTACCCTTTACAATTCTAATATATTTTTTGTGAGATGGGGTGACTAGAACTGCACGCAGTATTCAAGTTATGGGCACACCATGGATTTATATAGTGGCATTAGATTTTCTGTCTTATTTATCTATCCTTTGTGCTAATGGTTCCCAACACCCTTCTCTCCAACTGGGCAGGAGGTTGCTTTAGCGATATGGGAATGGGTAGGAGTGAAATGCTCAGTACTTCTGCCCAACACACCTGCTGCAAGTTCTTTCATTCTAACTTCTGTGGATATAATTATGAAGCACAAGTTTGTTTCTTCACAGCTCTTCAGGGGCAGAAAAGCAGGTGGTATGGACAGTGGGCAAGTGACGGTGCTTGGCACTATCACAGGTTTTCTCACTTACAAAAAGTGTGGCACTAAGAGGTGCTACTTGGCTGCATGGTGCTGCAGTGGCAGGTATTTTGGATGACTGAAGCACAGACAATAGGTTTCATCAGCTAACACTTCAATTTTGGTTATTTTTTTCCCCCACAGTAGAGATAGGGAAATCAAGAACCAAAGAGATATTAATGGAGATAAAGGGTATTGTAATGCTCATTACATGTATCCACTTACTATACTGCATATAGTTAATAGCAACCTGTATTTATGTAGCAGCTTTTACTGCAAAGGATTCCAAAGCACAATATGATTTTAACATAATATTTTTTTATTCTATCAGTTCACATAATGCATTTCTCAAAACACTTTTGGTGCATGAACAATGCTCTTTAGTAAAGGAATCATTCTTCCTACAGTGTTTTAAGTGATGGAACAGTTAGGCCTTTTATTTTCTATATACTTCACCCATAAATCGGTAAGAGTACTAGTATGTATGAAATCCTTTGTCTATTCTGTGTTTATTGTGATCATTCATGAGTGCAGACACATACTATACATTGTAAGTATCTATCTCACCAATATTCAGCATCACCACTACATAATACATTGTGAATTCTGTCATGGAGACGTTAGTATATTCTTTCTTGTTTGCTGTTTTTAAATAACCTAAAATAAAAATAATGCAGATTGCAATGACCTATTTGTTGTTATCTATATCTCCATACACAAACATTACCTACCCACCACGGAAATGCATCCACCTCTGAGGTGAAATGTGGTAGCTGTTTAGCAGCACACAGCAAGACTAGAACAAGCAGAGCAGAGTTGTAGTACTGGTCAGAAAATAAGAATTCTGCTTGTGTAAAATTTTGAGGTTTCAGCATTTGTTTTCATTCCCCATTGGAATGAAAACGAATGAACGAAAGAAAGAAAGAGTGAGTGTAAAAAACCACAAGAGAGACCTACTCCAAGATAGCCATTCACCTGAGTGTCAGAGACCCAAGTGCAAGTCCCTGTTCTGGATCTGGCACTGAATCTGAACCAGGCTATTGGCTATTCTGGGGTCTGTCTCTCTGGCCAAATATTCCATCCTGGACCTAGAAACCTTCCCAACAGGAGGTTAATCAAAACCAATACCTTTCATCAAAACTGAAACTTTTTGATGAATCAGTGAAAACATGTTTTGTGATAACATTCCTGACACAGCAGTCCCCCTGGACAGATCACAACACAGGTTCAGTGTCCTAAATAGTCCATTCTTATCTAGGCAGCAGCTACATCCACATTTAAGAGGTGTGCAGGTGTCTCCAAAACAGCCACTAATTTTGACCCTTTCAGACTGGTAAATTTCCACAATATAAAGAAATTAGCATAAATGTAGAATTATATAAAATATCTATGGAAAATTCAATAAAGGCCCAGAGAGATCAGTCCCATTTTTTGGTTAAAAAACATGTGAGGATAAGTACTGTTGCATTCAAATAAATGAAGAAGCTAGCCGCCTAACTAGAGCACTGCTATCTGATGCCTGAAAACAAATGTGACTGAAAAGGTATGCTTTCAGACTAAGTAAGCAGGAAAACTAATTAGACAAGAAGCGACCGTGAACAAACATGTTAGCAGAATCAATAACTGGAACTGATCAGCTATTTCTTTAATTGTGCCAGCTGGGCTGTAGCGATGTGCTTAGCAGAGCTTAATTACCCGTTTCAGTTGTACAGCAGAGTTCTGTTTGTACCCCCCCCCCACACACACACACTTTATTTTTCTTTTATATCAGTAGCTGGGCATATGCCATTAAAGAAAGAAAAAACAGGGTTGAGAAATTAGTGGAAAATGGGCCATCCTCATATATAAGAAGATATTATATGAATAATCAAAAATAGCCTGGAAGACTTGTGCCAAATGTGACCTAATAAGAAAGTGAGCCATCAAGGAAAATGTAACTAATTTCTTAATTTAAAGGCCATTATGCACGCTGTATAATGCATGCAAAGCTGCATTATAAAAAATTAGGATCCTTCTCTTTCATATTTCAAATGTGTGCAGTGTGGATTGTTCTAATTTGTAAAGCAATGATTGATCCAAGCGTAGGGTTCTGTTACTAAAGCAGTGAAGTCCACACAGTACAGCTGCCTGGTACCATTAGTAAGACATAGGGCAGACATAAAGTAAAGCAAATAAAAGGGAGTAGGGAAGGGAAGGCGCTCACTGATTAATTACCAGGGAAAAAAATCCCGATTGATGTTTACTCCTCCTTAAGTGACAGCAAAACAAAAGGGTTTAATAATTGTAAGGCTCTTATGAGTCAGCTACATGGAAAATCCATAGCTCTTTGGCTGTAATGGGCTGGAAGAAGCATAGCATTTCTGATCTACAGCAGTGCATAAACAGGTCTCCTTCAGCGCAGTTGTCACCTGGAAAAGTGAAAATTAAAAGAAATATACATTTTAATCAGGGATGGGTGAACATCAGGAGAGTCAGATGTCTGGGCCAGGAGTCGGATTCAAAGCCCACTGAATTCGGTGGAAAGACTCCAGCCCCACAAAAACTTCAGTTCAGAATCTTGTCCAAGCTACCTAAAAACTCTTTTTTTTTCTCCTACTGTTCTCTGGATCTGCCAGGCCACATCACTGCCACAAGAACAACGTTCTCTGGAATAATTTTTACACTTCTAGTGCTACTCCCAGCCCAAAGCAAGGAGTACAAAGGTAAGAGTGAACTGATTCTAAAATGTTAGGCTGAATCTATTTGCATGGGAATTCTGTGCCAGCAGCTCCCCCTGCAGCTAGTAGAGAATCCACCCATGTGAACTCAGCTCCTGCTATGAAAGCAGCCCAATGAGGGCTGCTACTAATCCAGATTGCACAAGGTGAAGGAAAGAGGTAGAAACATGCATATGCACCTGTCCCTCTCCCTTCTCTGAACTTACTGGTACTGAAGGGGATAGATATCAGTTCTGGAGCCCATCCCTGTTTGCTGATGTGGGAGGAGATATATGCAAGTTAAAAACCTTTAAAATGAGCCACATTGGGATTCAGACTCAACAGTACCCAATAGTTGGCACCCCAACCTTGACGTCAGTCCTGGAGCCGGTCTCCCCACATACTACAGAGCTGGGAGTGAACAGCTAGCAACCCATGGCCTATTCTCAGCAAGAGCTCAGTGCATATACACGTGTTTGGTGCTAGCAACAAGGATCACCACTTGCTCAGAATTCCAACAATTAAAGCTACGCCCTAAAAGTTAGCAGAACTTTTTCAAACTTTAGCAGTTCAAGTTTGGTTTGTATTTTGCAGGAAGGTTTGAGCAGGTTGTTATTTTATCCAAACCAGTTCTCCTGTGCTTCATTTTAACTTGCTGGCTGAAATGATATCACTTAAATGATATTACTTTCTTGACCTGGCATATCTTTTCGTACACATGACTTTTGTGAGGAACTATTCAACGGGCTCTGCGTTTGTGTGGGAAGCTACAGCTGGCAGATGTCAGTTCTTTACGGAGAAAAGAGGTGAGTAGCTGGATTTATAGCAGGTTTGGGAAATTATAAAACAAAAGTGTATTCTGCTAATGATAACAATCTTCAATCAAGAGCAGTCAATTATCTTGACAAGAAAAATAATTTGCTATTACTTGATGATAGGATAAAAATACATTAGATGATGTTATATCCCACCAACAGTCATGTCATTTTTTTTTTTACATAAGGTGTTTTTTGTGGGCATTTATATGTATTATATAATACACACAGAATAAGATTTCAGGTGATATGAATTTCATCATTTTAAATGCTTCAGAAAGTGACTAAGTTTCCAAGCATTTATGGCTGATTACACATTGCAGCCACATTTTCATATGTGAGAAATTAAATCTGGCTATTAATTACGGATTCACACACAGACTGCTAGTCAAGCAAATTAAGTTGTGCAGAGATTCAGTGGAGGGCAAATGCACTCTATGCTTACCAGTGGGATAAGCTCCACTATGGCCTGATACAAGCTTGCACAGAGGGTAGTGTTGGGGAAGCAGACCAGGGAAGAACTAATAGCTCAGCAACGACAAAGATCTAAGAGCCCCAATACCTTCCAGAAGTGGGGCAAAGGGCCGTGTCCGATGCTTCAGAACACTTCACCTTGAGAAGGCTTAATTGCTCCAGTACTTTACATGGGGGAGAAGGAATTTCACTGGCTATGAAACCAAAGGAGTTCCTTTCCAATTCAGTATAATATTTTTTCACAGTAATGGCAATCTAGGCCTGATCCTCCCTTCCTAGTACACCCCAAACTCACTCCAGTGGGAGTTTGGGGTGCAAAAAGGTCATAGAGTCATTCCTTTGATTGCCTTTGTGACTGGTTGGACCCCCCCTTCTGATGTACTGGGATTTCATGAGCCTGTCTCCTCCACTAAGCTGGGCTCCCTCTCCCTGTTTTGCTGACTTAGGCTCACTGGCCTCTGGCAGCACACACACACAGCTAGGGATGCACCAGCTGTAGAATATCACAGTCTGCAAACAGCTCTCTATGAGAAGACTCAGCTAGGAAATCGCCCGGCACTCAAGTGCAGCTCTCCTCTGGAAAGTACACCCAAAATAATATTGTCTTGCACTGTAGAGAAATCTATACAACATAAGCTCATAAATTTGCCCCCTCCCTCAATGTGGAGGAAGATATGCACTTCTTTCCCCACCCCCCAGTTAGAAATTGCACAAATTGGGTTTAATAATAAACAAAACCAAGTTTAGTAACTATAAAAGGCAGATTTTAAGTGATTATAAGGGATAGCAAACAGAACAAGGCAGATTACTAAGCAAATAAAACAAAACATGCATACTAAGCTTAAGATCTTAAAGAGACTGGTTTCAAGAAGTAATTTCTCACCCTAAATGTTCTCACCCTTTAGGCAATTTGCAGAGTTTCTGTAGCTTAGAGTTCCAGGTATTTCTCTTTACAGACTAGAATCCTCTGTCTCAGTCTGGACTCAGCCTTTACCTTTCCCACAGCTCAGTTCCTTTGTCTTTTCAGGTATTTTCAGCAGTCTTTTTTCTTGGGCAGGAAGGCAATGGAGAAGAGTCCTGTTTTCCTTACTTCCCAGCCTTAAATAGAATTTACGTAAGGCGGAAAGCCTTTGTTTCCAGTGGAAAAGTACTAGCAATGTCCAGGGTGGCACTTTTTACCAGGTGACATTATCACCTGACCTTGCAGTATCAAAGCAACCATGAAACCAAATTTATTTGCAATATCCACAGGAAGGAACTTCCGGAAAATGGGGGATCCACATTTTTGAAGACTCATTGTCTTTTTCCTAATGGCCCATTAAGGCTGATTGCTTACTGTCTGGTGGGCATCTCCAAGTATAACAGTTGTAATTGTTACATAGTCAATATTCCTAACTTTAGATACAGAAATGATACATGCATACAAATTGGATAATCACATTCAGTAAATTATAACCTTTCCAATGATACCTTACAAGACCCATCTTGAATAAAATATACCTCAGTTATGCCATATCCATATCATAAGCTTATTTCCATGAAGAATATGGGGTGTAACGTCACAGCCGTTACTTTACTAAGGTGACCAGATTTTCACAATGACAAACCAGGACTGGGTCATTGTGGGATGGGGCAGGCTGGGGACGGTTTTGTGGTGATCAGAGACGGGTGCAGGGGAAGGCTTGGGCATCAGGAAGAGATGAAGAAGAAACTCCCCTCTGTCTCTTTCACCATCACCCTGTATATTTGATTTCATATGCAGGGGAGGGCTGGCTTGAGGACCCAAGCAGAGGGGTAGCTCACTGAGAAGCCTTGTGGGAGAGCGTGCAGGGCATGTAGAGCGGTGGTGCTTGAGGCAGGCACACATGCACTCAGCTAGCCTGTATTCAGTTTCATTGCCTCAGCTGGCCAGATGACAACTCTTGAGGGATTTACAAAATGCTGGGGTTTTATAAAGCTAACAGGGAGCCCACAAAACAGGGACCTGCTCACTGTTCAAGAGCCCATGATCATCCAGTTTTCTTTTAGAAAGTAGTATGGATCACTGGGAAGGTCCCCCTTCATACTATCATTTGTGTGACAGTAGTGCCTGAAGGATCCAACTAAGATTGAGGCCCCATTGTGCTTGGTAGTGTACAAAACTGGTTAGAGACAGATCCTGCCACAAAGAGCTTATACTCTAAGTAAACAAGACAGAGAAAGTCAGTATTAGAATCCCTATTTTACAGATGAGTAACTGAGGTACAGAGAGATAAGTGACTTGCCCAAGAAGTCCATAGGACAGACAGGAATTAAATTCAAGTCTCAGTACAGTGCCTTAAACCACAAGACTATCTTTCCTTTATATAATAACTGAATTTCATTTCAATTATCTTCCCATATGAAAAAAATGACCTGAATGGAATTTGGGAGTTTGGGATGCCCAAGGAATATTTGGCTTTTGTGCATTAAATCCAGCTACAACATTACAATCTGCTGTAACAACCTGACAGGTATTTTACATTTGTAAATGCCAAGGTGAGAATTTACTTTGAAAGGCAAAACATATTAAAAAGCAAAACAGCTTTGAGAACCATTAGGCAAAGCTGTCGTCAGTAAATTTCTGCAGGTACATTTTTTTCTCCTGTACCATGATCAGAGAGCTAAGTAGAGCAGTCAATATGTAGTAATCAGCCTAATGATTGCCTAATAGCTAAATTAGGAGAGTGACTCTTAATCATGCAATATGATGCCAATAGTCTAGCACTGAAACCTAGACATGAAGAAAAACTCTGATTACACTTCACATTTTTAAAGACCTAATTAACTTTTATAAGACTTCTTGATTTTTTAAAAATCTTAAGTAAATAGAGTATAATATGAAAACTATATAGAAAGCTGCAAGTGTATTTCTTAGTCACATCAGTATGCTAACCCCATGAAGAGCATAGGGGCACATACAAATATATAGATCTATTACAACAATGGAATCCAGGAGCATTAGTATTGTTAAAAAACTTTTGCTATCTTCTTTTTAATACTTTTTATTAATTTTCCATATAAACTTAAAACCTCTAAAATATATTTCACTTATATGGTTTTACAGAAATACAATCAAAATAGCACAATGTAATCTATTCCAGAACCATTTCACAATGAACACTAAATGAATTTGTCCCATTGAAACTCAGAGAAAAGATGTAAAGAAAATGAAAAAAAAAAATCTAAAATATAGAAAGTATAAAACACTAACAAAAAGACAAAAGAACCAATGTAATCTCCCCTGTGAGTACCAGTTTATTTGATTAGTTATGTACTAGTTCTATTATTCTTTTTAGAAAGCGATTCCATTAAAAGTACTGTGATTTAAAATCCTTTAGCTGTCAAATTTCCTTAGTGAATTCAGAATAAGCAACAAAATTCCAGAATCCACTTTGTTCAGTCAAGTCCATTTGACTTTTCCAGCTTCAGTAATTTCAACCATATTATGGATCACTCTGTCACAAAGCAAAGGAGCAGTAGTTTATTTAATAGTATGTGTCTCCTAGTGGTAAAATGCAATCTTGCAGTCTTTGCTCAGGCAAGATCTTTATAGATGCCAATGGGAGTTTTCCCAGGATAAGGATAACAGAATAGATAGTCTTAAGGGATACTGATATAGGGTCTGATCCAATGCCCACTGAAGCCCATGGCAGTCTTTCTGCTGACTTAAATGAGCATTGGATCCAGTTTATGCAGCTAAATCCCATTTGCTTTATTCACAGAGTAGTCCTGTTGACCTCAAGGGGGCTATTTGTGTGAATAAGGCCCTATTACTAATACAGTGACCTAGGGAACAGCCATGCAATTAGATAACTTTTCATAAAGGAAAAGACAGGGAGATATTTCACACAGTGGTCCCAATCCAACTTCCATTGAACTGGGGTGCGGGGGGCGCAGGGTGTCCAGCAGGATCATGCACAGTACATTTTAAATCTTTTGCAAGCTACAGTACACCTTTTGATTTCCAAGACCCCCATGTGCCTAGATAACGAAAACAAGATCTTGAGGCCCTACATTTTAGAAATCAGATAATGAATTGAAATCTTATCTTATATGAATTAGACTCTCTGAATCAATTTATATTGGGTCTCTTGCATGGAGGCTGACCCAGATGCTGTACATTTTTTAGTTGATGGAAAAGCCACATCAGCCAATTCTCCCATTGTGGAGGATCTATTTACCTGTCTTCCAATATTAAATCAAACAGGGGTGGGGGAGAATGGAAATAAATGAAAAGGTGTAGGAGTTGGTATTTCATTCTCCCAAACTACCTTCTCCAGAATCTTACTCTATGTTTATGCCTAGTATTTAAATGTGATTACTTTGATGGATCATTGAATTGCCTTCACAAATTCTTAAGGCACAAATTCTAGAGCCTGTCTTCTATTATTCTTGTTTAAAAGTTTGGTGTGTGTGTGTGTCTGTCTCTCTCTGTTTTTTTTTTTAAACAAAGGTGCAGGTCAACATAGTTTTTATAATATGCATCTAATATATTTTTCCTGGAAACCTGCCCAAAGTCATTTGGATAGCTGGCAAAATATGGAATCTGACAGTACAGGGACTGAGTGGACAGTTTGCCATTCCTAGGGGGATCTATCTTTGGCTATAAATCTGGATTACATGTCTGTTATTTGAGTGTGTCAGAACTGTGCCAAAAGCACTTTGGGATGTATAATAAAATAAATAATAATAAATGAGTGTTGTTCAGTTAGCAGTGGAATTCTAATAGAGGGTGTATATAATTTCATCATAATCTCTTTACCATGTGACTGAATTTATGTCTCATAATAGATTAACCATATTCAATACTTGATCCCACAAGTTCAAGTAAATATACACATAGAATCTAATTGAACTCTGTCCCAACAGCGGAATGCCCAGATCACAATGATTTCCTTCATTACAGAGCCAAACGAAAAGAAAATTTAATGATAATGGCCAAATTCACTTCCGATGTAAGTGGGCACAATTCCATTGCAATCAATGGAGTTGAGACTGCTCATCTCTGCTGTCAGTTTGTCTCTAAGGGCTACTCTTCAGTATAGGGAGACTGACCCTGCTGCAACCGAGTGCTCTCTGGTCGAGCCCAGTAATCCAGCTCTCCGAGAAGAGTAAGGGAAGTCGACTGGAGAGCATCTCCCATCGACGCAGCACAGTGAAGACACTGTGGGAAGTCAACGTAAGCTACATCGACTCCAACTATGTTATTCACATAGCTGTAGTAGTGTAACTTAGGTTGACTTAACCCTGTAGTGAAGACAAGCCCTAAGTCTGAAATGTCTGAAGAAGTCTTCACTTAATGGTGGGTACTAATGATCATTCCACATTCTACTTTATTTCAACTGTATCAGCCAATCTAAAGAGGTTTAGGTTTATTAAGTTCTTCAGATGGATGCAAAAATTTGCTTAGTCCTGCAAGGGCTGTGCCTTTAATTTATAATATAGCACTTTGAATGTTTATAATGAATAGCTACTGTGTGCGTCTCAGAAATGGGAATGAATACATAGGTTATATCTGAAGGCTACTGAAAAGCTTGCTAAGATGTGCAAATATGCACAAATGACTTTGGCACCTCTGAATAACGAGAGTCTGTGTGAGAACATGTACAGCAGTGGTTTCCAATCTTTTTACGCACAAGATCACTTTTTGAATTTAAGTGCAACCCAGGATCTACCCCACCCCTTCCACAAGGCCCTGCCCTGTTCACTCCATTCTCCCCTCCCCCACGTCACTTGCTTTTCCCCACTCTCACTCATTTTCACCAGATTGGGGTGGGGAGTGGGGTTCAGGAGGGGGTGCGGACTTTGGACTGGGGGGTATGGGGTGCTGGTTCTGGGAGGTGGGGCAGGGCTGGGCAGGAGCTTGGAGTACATGAGGGGATCTGGGGTGCTGGCTCCAGGAGGGGGCTCAGGGCTGGGGTGTGGGTTCCCGCCAGGCGGCACTTACCTCAGCTGACTCCCAGGCAGCTGTGCAGCAGGGCTAAGGCAGGCTCCCTACTTGCCCCAGCCCTACACTGCTCCTGGAAGGAGCCAATGTGTCCTGGGTGGGTGCCAGATATCTCCATGTGTTGTGTAACATTGTCCAATGCATAACCACTAAATCAGATAAGCAATGAATAAATTCTGAGTGATATTGCATACTGCCAGCTCTCATAATGGAGCAGCTGGCTGTTATTCAGCACAGGTAGGGCTCTGATTGATGCTCACTTTGTTTGCTTTTGTGATAACCTGGAAATATGTATGAGAGAAAATCTTCAGTGTACTGAGTGGGGCTTCCGCTGTGCAACTTCCATTAACAGTAACCAGTCACATGGCTAAATTCCTTCATCATACATTGAAGAGGCACACCCTGGTGTTCAATGACACTCAACCCCAACCTATCATCTGGGTGATGTGTTAGTACTGGGCTAGCACATCCTGCTGTGTACTATAGACCATATCTAGTAATAGAGACTGAGAGCTGCACATATTTGCCTAGGTGTATTTCTTTGTACATTTATTATATCAGGAGTGGATATGACAAGGGCTGTGCCATGTGCTCACATCATAATCAAACAAGGTTTATAAGTAAGGGAAAGATTGTGGACCTGCCTTTATGACACAGAGCAGAGTGCAAGACCAATGGAGTTAAATTGAAGCAGAGGGAGAAATAATCTGCTACTGGTATACATCAACAACAAAATATTTCTCTATTATTTCTTAGAACAAGAGCAAGGAATTGAGATTCTATGGGTTAAATCCTGGCTCCCTTGACATCAATGGCATAAGAATATAAGAACGGCCATATTGGGTCAGATCAATGGTCCATCTAGCCCACTATCCTGTCCTCTGTCAGGGGCCACTGTCAGATGCTTCAGTGGGAATGAATAGGACAGGTCAATTTTGAATGATCCATCCCTCATCGTCTAGTTCCAGTGTCTGGCCGTTGGAGCTTTAGGGACATCCAGAGCATGGGGTTGCATCCCTGACCATCTTCGCTAATTGTCATTGATGACTATGACCCATCAATGACAAAAATCCCTCTAATTTCACCCTATAAATATTAATTCTTCCCTGGGCTACTCATGGGGCAGCTCAGCTATGTGTTGCCCCTTACTAAAAGGGGGCTGAAAAATACAATCAAGCCCTACATTTTGATCTTTATTAAAGGGTAGGAGTACTCACTTTCTCTATTTGTACAGGTATTAGATTTGTGTACACTTTAGCAGCTAATTAAGATGTCAGATCACCCACTAAACATGGAGGTTTTATTTCAGCAAGTTGTATTTTCATACATTTCTAGATGAATGTTTGCATTTTTCATAACTGTATAATAACCAAAATATATTATTACATTTAAAGCTCTTTCATTGTCTTTACTTCCTGAATGCCGTCTCCTTAATTGAGATGCAGAAAGATTGCACAAAATAGTTACTAAACCTTCTAAGAAGACTACATATTTCTTAAATGTGTCTCTTTGTTACAAGAGGATAATAAAAAAATCATCATAATACAAGTCACAACACGGTGATCTCCACTTACTGTAATTTCTTTGTAAAACTAAACAAGTTAAATAAGTTGGCTTCTAGTAAGACAAATGCAGCACTGAGCTTTAAACTGGGATGTACTACATCACCTAACCCCACCTGAGATCTATTATGCTATTTCTTTTCATAGATCAGTTGCTAGTATCACTGAGCGATGTCGTGCACTCTGCTCCCTAATGATTCAAACAGACTTTGGTATGTTTCATCCTAATTATGTTAATCAATTATATTGTTTACCTGATCAGATGACTCTGGGCATGATTTATACTGGCATGAAAACCAGAACTTTGGAAAGGTCCAGCAATGAGCAAAAAGATGTAATCACAGGAAAACAAACTTTTCAGAACAGATTTTCTTTCTTCGGCTTGATATTTGTTCCCCAAAATAAAGCCTGTTTCTACTTGGAAGAGGTGGGCATATGGATGTGACCTTAAAGAACAAGGGTGCCTCAGTGGGAAATCAGCATCATTTCAGTGAGGTCTGATGGATTTCGCTTTGACCATGCTCATTCTATTTTGGGGGGGAAATATTTTCATAATTATGAACTTGTATCATTCTTTCCCCTTTATATATCTCATCTAGGCGTGAAACAATATCCTGCATATCTTACTAGTGAATGCTTCCTCTGAAGTTTCAGAGAATACAATGTGACTAAGGTGAGCATGAGTTGCCCATGATATACAACTAGTCCAGTTGTCCATGGTTATTATGTCATCCATATCTTTGTGCGTGCTATCTGTATTTTGGCCTTTATTTTTAAAAAGCACTTCAACGCAGTCTCTGTTTTTGCACCCACAAATAGTTGTGAGAGAACTATAAAATAAGCCCACAAAATTGCCAAGACATCATATTACCCAATTTGTGAGAAGAATTACCCCAGAGAGTGGCAGGTAGGTAGAGATCTAAGTGCTGTGAGATGTGGCTGGCAATTATTACTGGGCACAAAACCGTATGCACTAATTTGGAAACAACTTTTCCAAATCAAGCCCTTTATATTTCATATTACTAATATTGTGCTAAATTATTATTTTTTTTGGATGCATATACCTGTCACCCAATAGCATAAACAATTCAATTGACACTGCTTTACCACTTCAATTGACACTGTTACCACTTGACACTGCTTTAAAAACTGATTCATTCAATTCCAATATTGATCGCCCAGTGACTCTCACTGACGAGAAGGAATGGGGGAAACTTAATCCCTTGCTAGTAAACCCAAAACCTTTAAAGATTGTTTTAGTATGTTACCAACTTCTTAGTGTAATTTAATTCAAGTACACGTAACTCTTAAAACTCTGATTTTCTTGATAACCAGAGCTGGTTTATTTACTTGACATGGCTTGATACTGTTGATATTGTGCATAAGGACACCTATTAATACCATCCTCTTAATATATATGAGACATTTCACTCACTCACTCAGTAAAAGCTTTTTGTTTTTTATAAAGGCCACTTAATGTAAATTGTAGATATCAATGACTGGGGACATCTTTCTTCAGTCTGACCCACATCCTAAGCTGTTGCCAAGGAGCTCAGGACAGAGAAGATTGCAAAGAGTGGGTTAGTAGGCTGCTCTAGTTTGTACTGGTAACCATCAAAGTTCAGGGCAACTATGCCTGTATTCCCTCTCCATGGTCCAGCAAGGACAATGTAGATAAATCTCTGATAATTTTCATATGACTTTACATTGTGCCTCTTTATATAACCTTGTGGTGGGTCTACCCACATGTGACCTCTGTTTTCATGGGACTTTGTATCAAAGCCTCATTTAGAAACTTTGCATTGCCCTTGGTATAATATTATAGCCCCTAAGGATAGAATAAGATAGCAAAAAGAAATTTTTCTTCTAGCAGTAGAACAAGAGCTCTCCCCCAACTCTTAATCAATTGCCCTGTTGAATGAATGAGGTGTGGATGAGCAAGGCATGGAAGGCAGCACCTCCAGAGAGCCTCAACTGTTGGAGAGGGGCTGGGAGCCAGACCCAAGGACAATAAAACGTGTCAAGTGGGCTCATTAAAGACAAGCAGACATACCGACGGCCTCGGGGGTTAGAAGCAAGCACCTTCTTTTGGAAGCACCCTCTTTGCAGCATTGGGACAACACTCAAAAGAAAGCAGCACAAAGGACCAATGGACACAGACACAGAGTTTGAATCTGGTATAGCTTTGCATAAGAGGAAAGCTACTATAAAAGTGAGGTGTCTTGCACAGGACCCCGGGTCTCGTCTTGTCAACATGGGAGCATCGATCCGGATCGGCAGAAGCCCGGCTCCACCCCCTCCCCCATCTAACTCACCTGGCCAGTGAAGTTAAGGGGAGCAACTAATTGGTAACAACAAGACGGAGTGTGTTTGTGTGTGTGTGAGTGTAAGTGTAATATATTATGTGCATATAATACAGTGTTAATGAATACATGTATTACTAATAAATGTGGCGTTTTGCCTTATTCCCCCTGAAAAGATCCTGTGCAGTACTTTAAATACAACAACTCCCACTCTCAGGTTTCTAGTTCTCCAGTCATTACCTCTCTTGGGCAGACACAAACACACTTCTGTCTCTCCTGACTGGGATATTTCCAGGCTGCACAGTTCCCAGCCTATCTGAATTCCCCAGCAAAGTCAGACTGCCTCAGCAGGCCTGCTCCACTTTTCACCTCAGGCTATCAACAGCACAATTGCCTATAGGTATAAGTTACCACAGAGCCCTTGCTAAGCAAGCAAGTTTATTTTTAAGGTAAAAACATTACAGAGAAAACATATTAAAAGCAATAAAAAGAACCCTTCCCTAAGGACTAGGCATTCCCCTGGAAGGGACAGAAGGTCCTGTCCATTTGCTGGATCAGAAAGCAGGCTCTGAGTCAGTTTAAACTCAGGACTTTTGGATAAATACCCTTTCTTTGTTTGCTGGTCTCTAGAGAATCCAGTTTGAATCAGTTTATGCAAGTCTGACCAGGTGGTAGCACTTCTTGGGTTAATTTGCCTAATTATCCCCACCCCACCCCCACCCCCACACTGCTCTTAATTCTTGGAGGGCTGTGGTCCCCCTCCTTTATGGAATTACATACAATCCCTGGTTTGTCCAGGCATTAGCAACTCTTGGAGAGAGGATGTAGGACCAGAAAGATCATTAATCTTTTCTTATATGAAGATTTCTATGCTGAATGGAACATTGACAAAAACACCTGTTTGTGGAGGGCTGCTACTAGGCCTCTGTGCCACTTATGCCTTCAAAATCAGGGTTCAACAGAAGTTAAGTGATGCTTAGGGCTCGTGCTGGCAGCCCTAAACAAGGATGTATATGTTCCATGCCTATCTCCAATGCACTGTTTTGAATATGAGCACCATAAAGTATGAGAGAGTCAAAATATTTGGACCAGACTGTGATCCAGACCAAACTATTGCATTGTCAGAGATAAATCCATATAATAAGTTTTGTGAATTAACTGGGGTAATGTTTTCTACTAGTCAGGTACTGAATGAACTTGATAACTTTGGCCCCAGTTCAGCAAGATACTGAAGGACATGTAGAACTAAGCACTAGTGGCTTCAGTGATTTCAATGGGACTGCTCACATGCTTAAAAGTTAAGTACATGCTTAAGTATTTTATAGAATCAGGTCCTTAATGCATGAGGCTTTTTATCTGCTTTAACTTGATCTACCTCTTCAGCTCTTCTTTAATTGGGTGACTATTCTTTGTTTTTTTAATAATTTTTAATATAACTTGATATGTGCCATTTCTCATATTGCCTTATATGAAACAAACCCTCTCCTTCTCTTGTAGTTTCTTTTAGTAGATTTCTCTCTTATTTGCTTAAGGTAATAGATGTGGCTAGTTCAGTATGTATGGTGTTATCTTGCATTTATTATAGGAAAGAGCTAAAATATTGCATAGTGGGCCTGATCCAATACCCACTGAAGTCAGTGGAAGACTTTGCACTGATTTGAATGGGTGCTGGATCCAGCCAACGCTGAGCTTAGCTAAATGCAAATCTTAGTTATTTACTGCAGCTAGTAAGCTTTAAAGCACTATCATTGTATATTTTGTTATACATATCACAGAAGTGGTGACAGCAGCCCTCATTGATTCATACATCAACTTGTGATATTGGGCTCAGTCCAAAAAGCTGCAGAAAAGGTATGGGAAGTCATAGAATGATGATGTATGGCATGCTTCATGATGGTGTGCACTTTATATACTACTATTCACTTCAGTGTTATTCTCACACTTATGTCAACGTAAGCTTTTGGGGAGTTTTTTGCATGCACATGAAAGGAAAATCCTGGGTTGTGTCCAGCAGGGTATTTGTCTAGTTTGGATTCAATCTGAAACCAAAACCACCTCCTTGTTGTGTCTTTTTTTCATTTTTACATAATACCTTTTCTTTTAGAGGCAGAATGACTATTTCTACCCCACCAAACACAGCATGGGAGAAATTCAGCCCGGGCAGAAGGCCAACCCAAAATGATCATTTACGAAAACTATGGGCATTGGACCAGAGCCTCAGGTGGTGTAAAGCAGCATAGCTCCACTGAAGTAATTGATTTACACCCAGTGAGTCTCTAGCTCCATAACTTTAGAGTGAACGGATCTTAAATTTCCAATAATCCTACAAAACACCTGCGAGTAAAACAAATGAACTCATACTTCAGTATTTTATCTGTAGCCATGTTTTATTTTCTGTATGTTTTTAGACTGTTTAAATAGCTATGGAACCATATTAACATATGGAACTGCAATTTTGTTTTATTCATGTCAGTGTACTTTATCAGTTGAAGCTGACAGCTATGGCTTTGGAACATGATGGTAATGCAATAATTAAATGTATATGAGAGCAAATGCAAAGTCTAAAAATGTATAACTATCTTCAGAGATAATGTATATACTTCCAGAATAAAGCAATTAGTGTTTATTTATGAATGATATGTCTTGAAGCTACAAGTTTATAATATTCCTGACTGCTTGCAATGAAAGTTATTTAGTATTAGCCAGACAAGAAAAAGCAACTTTGTCTGCCCAAGTGATTATCACATAAAACCTAATCTGAAATAGCACCCGAATATAAAGAATATAAATCTGCCAGATAGATATAAACAGTGTGTCCCAAAAGGCAAAACAACTTGTGCAATTGTCAGTCCAGACAAGAAAAGCTGTTCCGAGATTTGTTTTTCAGCACCAGATTCTATAGCATGGCCAAACAGAGCAAATTAAATTATGCTGCATCTAAATTAGACCTCTTCCAATGGCAAGATTACTTTACATCAACAGAAACATTGATCGGAGTTAACAGCAGCAACTAAATATGACAGCAGAACTTACTGGAGAATTTAGAAAGCCATTCATATAGCTAACCCTCCCTACCCCCCCAAATCCTTGAGGTAAAAACATGATGGCTTTGCGTTAGAAGGACAGTGACAAATCTCACTGCTCCTGTAATGTTAATCTATTAAGAAATTTATAATGATATCTGGTAACTATGTTCAGATGTTATGAAAGGTAGCCTATTACAGTCTACAGCTCAGTTCATCTGTTCTTGACAAGCCATTACTGTATCTACTACATTTATTATAGCATTTATTTACTGTATACTTGGACAGAACTTTATGTTCTAAAAACCATCCATAGGATTTACTAAACTGAAATTTTAACACACAAAGGTTGATTTACTGATTTCTTGTCCATTAAAAGTGATCAACAAAGGGAAATATTAAAAAAGGGATGTGTTCTATTGTGCTTATTTTACGATGTACAAAGAAGGCCCAAAAGGTTTAAGTATGCCTGTTTTTTAAAATCATAGAATACATTGTCTTGTCTTTGGTTTAGCTGGAGGTCTCCTTGTAGGAGGAAAGCGCCACAATGAGCGCTTTTCAGCCTTTAGCTGAAGAGTGCAGAGTGGGTGATTTGAATCTTTACAAATGAGATCTTTGTTTTTCAGGCCCTTGAGTTAAATTAAAAACCTCCACTCTCTCAATTGCTCAGATTTACGTTCCTTGTTAGATGCAATTTTGTAATGTTACTAGTTCTCCAGTTATCCATTGAGACTCCAAGGGAGACATGGGTAGGCAATTCTTGAACTTCTAAGGGAAAGGAACAAGCATGGGGGGGAAAAAGAAGAAAAAATACTTAATAATAAGCTCCCCATGCTTCGTCCTTTCAAGACCTCTTTATGATGTATAAAGAAAAGCAGGGGAGGGGAAAGTTTCATCCCTCCAAGATATTGCAGGTCACTTTTAAGGATGTGCTCCTGAGGGATGTTATGCATTTGCAGCGCTGATTGGTTTTAATGGGCATTTGAGCTGGTAAGCATCAAGATCAGGCTGTGACACTATACCCCATATTCATCCTAGTAATGTTATTATATGATATGATTATGGCATAATTATGATGCATTTTGTACAAGAATGGGTCATGTAAGGTGTCATTGGAAAAGTTATAATTTGCTGAGTGTGATTATCCTATTTGTATGCATGTATCATTTTTGTATCTGAACTTATGAATATTGACTATATCTGTATTTCAAATGTAGTTACACCTGGGCAACACCCACTAGGCAAGATGCTTCTAGTCTAGATAGCTGGTTGTGAAGGGCCTATTGAAGGTAATGGGCCACTAGGAAAAACAATAGGCCTTATGAGAAGCTCGTCCCCAACCTGGTGAACCATCCTGAGAACACTCCAGACAGCCTGTAAGTAATGGCTGCTATGACTCAGCAGGACATGCAAGGGCATATGACCAGACCATGTAACACTGATCTCCATTTTGGGTACCTACGTTTTTCCACAAACTGGGCTGGGAACTGATTTTGGAGCAAAGGGTTCCCGCCCTATGTTAAAGCTATATAAAGTGGAGTAATTGTGACATCATCAAGGGCCTCACTTTCCATACAAGAGAACTCCTGGAAACACTTGAGGAACAAAGACTGGACTGAGGGAAGTGCTGGTCCGAGGCTAAAAGGAGCATGGAAACCTTGTGAACTGCTTATATCAGCCAGGGTAAGAGATTGCTAATTCATATCCAATCTATCTAGTATTTCAAGCTTAGGTTGTGGTTTTGTTTATTTGCTAGGTAATCTGCTTTGATCGTTTTGCTATCATTTATAATCACTTAAAATCTATCTTTTTGTAGTTAATAAACTTGTTTTATGTTTTAATCTAAACCAGCGTGCCTTTGACTGAAGCGTCTGGGGAAAATCTCAGCTTGGTTTACCACATGCATATTGTGCATATTCTTCTCCACATTTAGGAGAGCTGAACTGGGTAATAAATTCATATTGGTCAGGATTTTGATCAGGGCAGGACGGTACAGCTCTGGGGTCCTAGGCTGGGAGCCTGGGGGTTATTTTGGCTGTAGCATCTCTATTGTTGGTTCATGTAGTGGCCAGTCAGCCCGCATGTAACCGCAGCTGGGTGTGTCCCTGCCTGTGTAAATGCCAGTAGAAGTGTAGGACCAGTAGCAGTCTATAGCTTGTCACAGCAGCACAGTGCTGAGAGGGAGCCCAGGCTGGTGAGTCAGAGGGCTCAGTGATACCCCAGTTCCAGGTGGCACCCTACAGGGACCCTATCACACAGACCTTAGATGCATCCCGTAGGAAAAGTGTAGTACATTTTTGGGGCCTACTGTGAAACTATCTTTTAACCTTGCAAATGTCAGAATGTCAACATTTCTTAGTTTTTTTTAAATGCACAACACTGAAATCCAGACTCTTGGTACTTTCCCCCAGCTTAATTATGTTTCAGTTCTGATCAATAACTTTGCAATCAATCCCATTAAAAATGAAATAAGATTTTTTTGGGGGGCAGGGAGGGGAGATTTTAAACAATTATGGCCAGTCCCTCAGCTGGTGTAAATCAACATTGTTCTGTTGAAGACAATGTTGCTATGCCAATTTACACGATGTAGCTAATGAACAAATTCAAATCCATGGTAAATTTGCATCTGCTTTTGATTTTAAGTGATATTTGCCCTCCATTTCCCCCCCCCACACACACACACTTTTGCAGATATATCAATTAATTAAAAATAGACAAAAACTACTCAATGTAAAAAGGGCCTATGTGCTATGTTCTAGGTAAATAACAGTTGATCACCTTACTATAGCTGTCCAGTCAGAAACAACATCATGATGGTATTAGCAAAAACAGGTCCTCATTCTCCACATTGTCAAATCTGAGTGAATCATTAATCAGAAAGGCACATTTTAAATTTGCAGAAAAGCTTAACACAGGTCATGAGACTGCTCCAAGTGCACACAATGATATGGGACTGGAAATACCTTTGAAATCCTCTATATTCTGGAGTAAAATCAGGATATAGTCTTCCCAGTTGCCAAAGAATCACAGAACCACTGTCAGAGGCTCAAGCCTCTTCTGTTCTCAATCAGATGAAAAGGGGAGGGTGGTGGGAGGAAAGTAGTTATTAAACCCAAGACAGTAAATCACTGCTTTTAATGAAAAAAGTAGATAGGTCCTCTTTGGATGACTGACACGGAGCCCATAGAGATACCAGTTCTCGATGCTGATTTTATTTGGGTATTGTAACCTTGTTGAAAAAACTCTCCTGTACTTGATTGTGTTCCTGAATGACTAATCACCCTGAAATCACTACAGTGAGCCTCAGAGACATTAGTTGCTGCAGTTGGAAAGATTAATCTTGAACTGTCTTCCCTCTGCATTGAGCTGATCTTCAAGAAAGCACAACATCTACACAGAGCATACAATCCAAGGCTATTATATGCCTTAAATTAGTAAGCAAGCTAACAATCATTGAAGATACATTTTTCTTTAGGTAATGGACACACCACACATAGGAAGTTTTGTTCGCTTTTTTGGTGCAGTGCCAGGGGTGCATTGTATTAAATGGAATTATGTCCCACCAGGCATGATATGAGAGTAAGTGACACAATATAACCCAATACAATAAGAGGAAATGTGCAGATGTTTTCTTTTAAATAAATGTAACTTTTGTTATAGTTCCTATTCTACCTAGTACCAGTTTTATATAAGGGTCATAGATAAGAGGATGTGAAGTGCACAAAGACAACTGCTAATTATTATTATTAAATATTTATATTTCAGTAATGCCTAGAAGACTTTGATCAGGTCAGGGCCCCATTGTATTAGGTGTTGTACAGACATGTAATAAAAGATCATCCCTTCCCCATTTTTAAAGTTAAATGCAAAAGTGGAAGAAAAACAAATGGATAGGGGGAAAGGAGGACAGGGTAACATTAGAAAGTATTTTTTGGATAGATTAGCTATGTTAGGGTTACCATATTTAAAAAATTAAAAAAAGAGGACACTCCACAGGGCCCTGGCCCCACCCCCGCCCCTTTCCCACCCCCAGCCCCTCCCCAACTCTGCCCCTCCCCAACTCCGCCCCTTCCCCAAAGTCCCCGCCCTAACTCTGCCCCCTCCCCTGAGCACCCCGCATTCCCCCTCCTCCCTCCCAGCCACGCAAAAAGGGCTGCCCGAGTGCTACCGGCTTCACGGTTTGCTGGGCAACCCCCAGACCCTGCGCCCCCAGCCAGCACTTCCCCAGTGCAGCTGGAGCCCGGGAGGGGAAGCGCCCAGCTGGGGGCGCAGGGTCTGGAGGCTGCCCGGCAAACCATGAAGCCGGTAGTGCTCGGGCTTTGGGCAGCACCCATGCCTCCAGACCCTGCGCCCCCGGCCGGGCACTTCCCCTCCCGGGCTCCGGCGGCTGCTGTGTTCCCTGAACTCCTGGGCTCTGTAAGCGCCGAGCTGCCCGAGCGCTACTGGCTTTGGACAGCACTCATGCCTCTGGACCCTGCGCCCCTGGAGCCCGGGAGGGGAAGTGCCCGGCTGTGGGCGCAGGGTCCAGAGGCATGGGGGCTGCCCGAAGCCGGTAGCGCTTGGGCAGCTCGGCTCTTACAGAGCCCAGGAATCAGGGAGCACAGCAGCCCCCGGCACCCGCTCTAAGGTAAGCCAGGGAGTATTTTTCCCCGGACATGTTCGGCTTTTTGGAAATTCCCCCTGGACGGAGGTTTGATTACCGAAAAGCTGGACATGTCCAGGAAAAACCGGATGTATGGTAACCCTAAGCTACCTGCACATTTACAGTTCACTCAGTGCTGTAAAATACATCCTACAGAGCAAATGCTAAAGCAGGTTGAAAAATGAAAACAAAAATAACTCAAAAATGTGTGAAAAATTTCAACAGTGCTATGAATTCTCAGGGTTTGAAATTGAACCATTTGTTTTTTTGTGTGTGAGAGAGAGTTTTTTTTTTTATTGAAAGAATTAAAGTTTTCATTGTTTACTGAAAACTTGTTTTCAATCACTTTACCAAAAAAGCTGGGTTTTGGTAAATGAAAAATGTACACCTTTTCAGGAATAGGTTTGATATTGTTCTTAATAAAAACTTAGATAAACCTCACAACAAATCTTAGGAAAAAACATGTTTTGTAAAGGCCAAGAGGATTTTTTAAAATTTTCTGTTTGGGAAGGCACAGCTTTCTCTACCCAGCCCTCCATACAGTTTTGGAACCCTGATATGGCCCTCAGGCCAAAAAGTTTGCCCCCCCGATCTAGAACCACTGTCACAAGAAAAAATACGTAAAGTTCCTGCTGACACCTGCAAGCAAGAAAAGAAAGATAATTCTTCACTAAGATCCTTTGTTGTCCATTTCAAAGTATGTTGTAAAGTTTTGGGCCCAATGAATCGAAGCCTGAAATGGTTGGTACAAAAAAGAAAATCAGGTGAAAAGTTAAGCCTGGTAAAAACACTGAAGAATTAAGGTGGTTCATTTGGGGTTATATTTCTGGAAATGTTCTTGGAAAAAGAAGAGCAAATTAAAGTATACTGGATCAGAAGATGCAACCTTGTGTGTTATGGAGGGTGGGGGGCTGCTTCTGGAAAACCGGTGCTGTATCATAGGTTGATTTAGCAAGAGAAGAATGACACCAAACATTCTTCTGCTCTGTCTACAAGGATATTTAACAAAAAAGAGGAATCTGAGGAACTCATTAGGATAAAGTGTGGCCCCTTCAGAGCCCTGACTTCTATCCCACTAAGAAAAGATGGGGTAAAGACAAGTCTTAAACAACCACTAAAGGTAGTCTGTGGTATGAAGCATTGTATACCATCTGTCAGTCATGGAAACCCACTCTAAGGTGTCTCTCAATACATGTATGGCCTTTCTGATGTCATTCCCAAAGGGGCAGAGTCAGATCAGCTAGCAGGAAGGCAGTATCCAGCTGCTATGTAGCTTACCTTCTGGATTCCAGCTGTGCTCCTTGACCATGAAACCAGATCAGTCCACAGAGCTTCAGGTGGTTTTCTGCACTGAGGGGCTAGGATGTGGCCCATAACTGCCACATGGTGAATGATTTGAATGGGTAGGTTTGGTAAGTACCATGTTGTTAACTAATCAATGTATCCATTTTAGGGGTTTCTACAGGGCTCACCACCCTAATATCCAATGATGCTTAAAGATAAAATCAACTATGTAGTAGTAACCAGAAGAAAAATATAAAATATTTTGTAAAGTGCAAATATACCCTCATTCCTTAAACTCTACAGACAGACAGCTGTTCTAAACTAATGGATGTTATTTATAATGTAAGATTGGTTGAAAATATAACAGATCATATAACAGCAAATGAACTAATACATTTTCATCAACTTTTGAAATGAGTCATTTATCTTCTGGGCTATATACCGAATCATGACACCAAACGATAGGTTCTCTCTCTTTTACTGTCAAACTAAATCTCAGTCAAGCCCCAAATTACTGGGAATCCAAGTGAGGAGTGTGTTTTACTCCTGAATGAAAATGTAAGGGAGACTGGCTTGCTGGCTTTGCCCTAAATGGTTTTAATCTTTTGGAGGCATGGCTTAAATGAAAACATATGGCAGTGTCATCTTAAAACAGTAAAGCACAGACCCGTAAACAATACCATTTACTCACAGTGTTACCAGTAAACTGAGAGTGTTCTGCTTGTTATGATTTTATTTACCCACTTTACCTCTCCACATAAAACATTAACATTCTCTAGGCATCTTTAGCCCTCTGGCTATGCATTAAATGTATGCATTTCTTTTTATTGCCCTCTTCTAAGTACAATCAACCTTCCCTCACACCACACAATTAAAACCCAGGCCTGTGTTAACCCTTAGTAAACTATATCCAACCTACGGGTGCATGCTGGCCTGACTAATAGATGGAACCTATTGGGGGATGGGAGGCAGTGCCTTGGAATGCAGGGCTGTCTCGATTCTACAAGGGAGATTCTTGCCTGGAAAGAGTGCCTCCCACCCATCCTATCCATAGGCATGCACTCTTCATGTTATACTCACACTATGTTCCCACCATCTGTTTTTGACCACTTCCCCCAGGGATCTGAGTATTATGCCCACCTTATTCTCTCTGACCTCTCAGGACAAACAAACCGAGTACTAATCCATTTTTCAGTCCCAGCTAGCCTGGCAGCTGTTGTGGAATGTGGGCCAGACTGGGCTTGCTGATAGTCTAACGTATCTGTGTTAAAATTCAAGGATGTATTTATATGCGAGACTTCTGATTGATTTTTCAAAAACCAAAGACATCCATGTTTATATCGATATTCTTTCACTATCATCTACCAAACACATGCTGAGCAACCTTACAACAACAAACTGGTTTGTGTTTATTTTGAGGCGGGAAAATGAACTTAATGAAACAGATTTAAATTCCCATTTCAAGCATCCAAGGGCTTATACAGTTAGGTAAGACTCAATAACTTTTAAAGAACTGAAAAATACCGTTAAGTGTATGATCCTTGACCAATGTTTAACAGCAAGGTGATACTTATCAAATTAATATTTCTATAAGTAAAATATTGTTCCAACCATTTGTGTAGCTGTACATGACTAGATCTGGCAGATACTTGTACATACATACCAGGGATGTACTAAAGTGCTCCTTATGGTCTGTAAAATAATCTAGGTATTTTAATGCAGGGACAGATTTTCCCAAGAGCTCAGAGCCAGACTGTGGGGGACTCAGTCCGTATGAAAAACTGGCCTGCCATAATATTCATTAGTGCGTTGTGTAAGCACCACCATATATTACCACTGGTCAAGCTGCTCACCCATCCTTCACACAAGTGGTTTAGAAGTACATTATTTGGCCTTTGTTGAGTCTTAAATGGTTAAATTATGTTAGGCTTGGTGTCACTTCTTTCCCCTACTGTATCACATTCCACATTCTATTTTTAAATATTTTCTTGCTTTATTTTTTCTTACCATAAGAGTATTTACAATTAATAATTTCAAGAGAGATTTTTTTTACGATGATGTAATGTCCTTGTATGTACTTATCACTGTAAATTTTACTCCTTTTAGGGTAATTTCTGCCAACCTTACTCACACCAAGTAGTACCATTTCTTTGCAAGTTACCTCATTGAACCTGATGGAACTACTCATGGAGTAAAGTGTTCCACCCAATGAGTAGCAGTGGCAGAAACTGGCCATGAATATCCCTAATTTAAAAACATAGAGATTACATTTGTTTATTCATCTAGTAGCTATAGAGGTGTATGAGGATGTGTGACAGGATCTAGAGACCAAAGTACTTTATGGTGATGGTTTACTTGTTATCATTTTAGAAATAAGTATACACAAATGAAAACTACCTACTTGATCCTTCTTCTGCCAGTGACAGCAAATGTGAAGCCCATTCTCTTGTTAATTTATTTCTTTTTCACCTCCTCTAGTTTCAGCAGAAACCGATGTCACCTGTGATCTATCTCTGCTATAAGCTCTTGTGGCAGCCTGTTTTGCATTATCCTTACATATAAGATGAATCAATCATGAATGATAGCGGTGTCGCTGTCTCTGCACTTCACAATGTCCAATTCAATATCAAGAACATTAGCTTATTTTTTTTTAAATTTATACACTTAAAAGAATGGCAAAGTAATTTCAAGATGTTTAGCTAACTCTACCTTTGATTGCTGTGTAAGCATTTGGGGCAAAATCCTGCTCTCATAGAAGTCATGGCCATATGTCTTGGATGGTTTAGACACAGCAAATCCTGCACCTTGGCAGGGGATTAGACTAGATGACCCTTGTGGTCCCTTCTAACCTTATGATTCTAAGTCAATGTCAAAGCTCTGTTGACTAAAGTGGAAGCAGGATTGGGTCCTTTGTTATTTAGCAAGAAACAAGAATTCAGCTCTAAGGCATATCTATGGACTACAGTGATTACACAAACTATTTGAGCAAGGCTTTGCAATGAAATAACTGAGACCCAGATTAAAAGAACAGGAGTACTTGTGGCACCTAGAGACTAACAAATTTATTTGAGCATAAGCTTTCGCGGGCTATGGCCCACTTCATCGGATGCATAGACTGGAACATACAGCAAAAAGATATTTATGCAAACAGAGAACATGAAAAGGTGGAAGTAGCCATAGCAACTGTAAGAGGCCAATCAATTGAGATGAGCTATCATCAGCAGGAGGGGGGGGAAAAAAAAAAAAAAAAAAAAAAGACACCCAGATTGGTATAGAAAGCAAGAACACCTCACAGACTACTAGCAAGCCAACACCTTGACAGTTATGCATTTAGTTTGAGATTATGTAAAGTAGCTTTAATTAATGATCTCAGTATAAACGAGGCCAAATACCCTGTAATTTTCAATTTTACCTGCAACTCTGCAAGTGCTGCTTCATACAGAGCAGGTGGAAGAAAAGCTATTTCAAGCCTTACTGTGTTTGTGGGGGAAAAGTGTATCTGAAATAAAATGCTAGATTCTGTATGGTGCAGAACAACAATAAATCAGATTCCATACTCAGTGCAGCTCTGTGGGCCTGATTCTGATAATACCTATATCTGTTCTATAGTCATGCAATAGAACAGGATGGACTCTCCCAGGCTCATGAGTAGAGCCCTGTGCAGATACAAAATTTGTATCCACATTCGATCCACAAGCATGGTCTGCAGATATCTGCATCCACTGATGTGGATATCCACAGGTTTGCAGGGCTCTCCTCATGAGTTCGTCTTCCTAGCCTCAAAAGAAAAGATCATCTCATTCTGATCACCTCCCAGGCTGAGAAGAACAGCCTCTTCCCCATTCAAGTTCAGGGTTGCCTCCTCCTCCTACTGGGTATATAATGTACTTTCCTAATTATCTCCAGCTGACTCCTAGACCCTTAACCCTTTCCAGCATGATCCATAAATCCTGCAATAAGGAAAGAGGAGAGAGGGATTTTGCACTCTTCTCATGTGGCTCCAGGCCCACTGTCCAGAGGTCTCAAGACCTAGATGGGAACATATCCCGTTACAGATGGATTTTCCAATCAGTATTCACACAATTGTGAGCTTAATTTCAGCATGCAGTTATCTTACTGCACATTCTAACCTAGTGTGTGAGCACCAAAAAAGCCATCTAACAGCAATTGGGTGCTGAAATTAGACATCCATTACACACACACAGTTACAGTAATGGCATATGCACATTAGACCCACAACTGCGTGTGCATTTCCGCATGGGAAATTTAGAAAAAAAATCAGGCCCTGAGTGTTTTCCGTAAGGTCATTGCTATTGTAAAGTGGGATCAGAATAATAAAGCTCCAAAGATTCCCATAACAAGTCAAGAGGATAAACAGTGGAACTTGTCCTGCCCTAAGAAAAATGAAAGAACAATGATTAATATATTGTAATGGACCCTTTCATCCTTATCTCTTCCAAACTGTGGAATGTTATTTCTGGCATAGATATTCTTGGTTAAGTATGAAGAATCATTGATTGGGTAAAGTGCTTGATTTAGCCCATTTTTATTCTATTATAGAATGACAGAGAGAGGTTTTAGACAAGAATAAAATCAATATGGGGAAAAAGTAGAACTTGGCAGAGTGGCTATAACTCGGAATGAAAATGATATATTGGTGGGGTTGAATTTTGAGGTGAGAATTAATAAAAAAAGGAAGACCGATTACAAGGAGTTTATAAAGCTTTTGGGATTCACAGCCTGCAATCTTCATAATTAAATCATTATAAATAATAAAATCTTAGATTTAAAAAGCACCCTTCAACCGGAAGAATCCCTGGGTGCTTTACATACACTAACTGAGAGAATTAGATATAGCCCCACAGATATGCTTTGTGACACGAGTTAAACCTGAGTATGTGGGTCCTTGTGTGGAGGTGCAAAAATGGGGAGTGCCATCTCTGCTGTGTGATCCCCTCTACCAGGGCTCAGACTCCCTGAGACATAGGGGTGGGGAGGCTGGCAGGTCTCCATTAGATGCTATGGAGAGTCATGGGCTTGGGGAATCCCGATAGCAGAGCTGCTACAGAAGAAGCAGGGAAGAGGAAATGACAGCGCGTTAGGAGCTTGCCTTTATCCAGACAAAACTAATAGAGTTTGTTAGATGCCATAAATTGTAAGGAAAGGTACATAGCAGATGCATCTGACCGGCTCAGGCCAGACTCCTGGCCACAAATCTAGGATGAAAATGATCCCTCCTACTTCTATAGCTATTTATTTATGTTTAATTAACATAAATAAATCCCTCCATACTGGTACTACAGTATCCAAAAACACCAGTCACGATCAGGGCCCCATTGTGCTATTCTCTGTACATACCCAGAGGTAGACATGTTCCCTGCCCCACACAGCTTACCATCTAATTTGCAATGAAATGATCCTAACAAACAGTAGTATCAGAGTGGGAAAGGAGAGTGAGGGAAGCAACACCACCACAGGCAATTGCATAGGCTACTGCATGGATCCTCAGTCATTGGATAGTTTGTTAAATAAACAATGTTGGCTACCCTGACTGCCGATCAACCTAGACATGGTGAGTTGATGGATTTTTCTTAGGCATCACAGACTGCGTGTTTCTTGAGGAGTGATTTGGAGGAGGAGAGGGCAGTGGCCTTAGGGATCAGCAAAAACAGGGCATTCCATATGGAAGGAGCAGAGTGCCAGAAAGCAGTTTAACAGCATGCCCCTTCCACTGTGGTTCAAGGGGAAGTTTAGAAGTTAAATACAACATTTAGCATTTAGCTCCTGGTTTTCTGGAGAGCAATTTGCCTACATGGGAAAAAGGAATATTTGTTTCTCATGTTTCTGTTGATGAAAGTTATCACAGAGTTATACTGTGCAAATACATGCTGTGGTTGGGATGGAGCACATTGGTACCCATGGTGTGCTGGGTGGGGGTGGGGGTCACATTACCTCCTTCTATCTAGTTTGCACCCTACTGTGGTGGGAAGCAGAATCACACCAGCCACATGCTCCAGAGCACAGGGAATACAATTCTCAACAGCCCTTGTTCTGCTGCATAGATAGGGGGAGGTTTCTTGCAATCACCCTCCCATCTCGTTTGTGCTGCCAAGCAAGGGCCATCACAATTTGGCCAGGAACTTTGCCAAATGTCAAGTTCATCAGAAAGAGCCAACAATGACTTATTCTTCCTGTGATCAAAATTTCCAGAGGGAGATGGAGAAGAAAAGCTGAGTGTTATTGTTAACTGTAGCAGATTAATCTCTTGTTTATTCCAGGATAACTGATAGCCTGAGTCAAGTTAGAGATAGAAAATTCATTTTTCTATTAAGTTTCTTCTTCATCAAAACAAGACTGCAGCTCAAAGGGGAATAAAGCCTAAATCTTAACTAAGAGAAGGAGAAATATAACAAGTAGTAATATTACAGGAAAGGGTGGGGAACCCAAATTTCACATGCAAATTGAAGAAGCAGGGAATGTTTTAGGTAAACACCCAGATATGCAGAAAATCCCTCCATACTAGTACTAGTGTTAAAATAGATTAATAGAGCCAGAGATTTTTAAGTCCAGAGGGATCATTATATCATCTAGTCTGTTTTCCTGAATAATACCTTACATAGAATTTCACATCTAGTCACTCCTGCATGAGCCCAATAATTTGTGTTTGACTAAAGCATATCTTCCAGAAGAGCATCCAATTTTGTTACTGGTTGTTAACTAAAGCAGATATAGGGGAGGTTCACAGCTCAACCATCTAGCCAAATGAGTCACCTTCTCCCTTTCCCTATCAGCCCTATTTGGGTCGGTCTCCCCAGGAGGAGGGACTGCATTCCGCCCCCCGCCCTTTTTTTTTTTTTTTTTTTTTAAATCAGGGCAGGCAGGTGCCCTTCCCACTGCGCACCCATACAAAGGCCAAGGATGATCCACCTCTTTGTGACAGAGACAAAAGGGGCAAGTTGAGCTCCCATTGAAGTTAATGAGCAAGATCAAGCCACTAATCTGGGTAAACAAAATGCAAAAAAATGACATTGATTGTGGATTGGCTTTAACAATGAATAATTACTCTGATGTGCACATAAACGTGATAAAAATCAAGGCAATAAATTCAAAACAAAATAGAAGAGAAAATTCAAAGGGATATTTTACAACTAGGCTCCATTACCATCTATCCTAAGCAGATTAAATAGTAATTGCTGTGTCAAGAAAAAAATATATAGTGGGCTTTGTAGAATGAAAGATCACTGTAGGCTCCCATTTTATTACATGGCCTGGTACTGGCAGGATAGCAGTGATGGGATTTTTCCACCACTGCACATTCAATTATTTTTTCAGTATCAAAAACTTTTTCCTGGAAATATTCTTCTGAATGATGATATCAGGCTTTTTCTACACATTTTCTGAAGTTAGCTTTAGTCTTTCCATTTTTTTTTCATTTTGAAATATAAATATCTTGAAATAAGGATTGATTCTCTGCAAACTTCTGACCTCTATATTCTCTCAGGTTTTAATGTCTGAGTGTATGTAGTTTTCTAATATGCTTTAACATACAATACTTTATATTACTCTATACCGGAGCCCAATGTTCATGGATAATAGAGAGTAAGTTGCTCACATTGTTAGAAATTATATTGCCCATATGTTTATTTTGCCTAGGATTTCCAGAGGCCTAAAAGGAGCTAGGCACCCAAATCCCACTGGAATTCAATGGAAGGTGAGCAATTAAATTCTTTAGGCACCTTTGGCAATCACTGCCTTAAGACTTTACTTGACTGATATACTGAATACAAGACTGATGAAGGACAACAGCTGAGTTTAGTGACCAGCACTTGATACATTTTCTATAAGAAAAAGATGGAGGCAGTTATTATAGCATTACATTTTATGGAAAATAATAAAAAGAATTTCTATAATCTACAATTAAACCATATACCATGTGAGAAGGACTGACTTATTTCCTTTCTTGATCTTTGTTGCTGCAAGAGAAAAAAAATCTCAAAATCTCACAACCTTTTAAGGGTATGTCTACACTACCTGCCGGATCGGGGGGCAGCAATCGATCCAGTGGGGTCGATTTATTGCGTTTAGTCTAGACACGATAAATCAATCCCTGAGCGCTCTCCCATCAACTCCTGTACTCCACTGCCACGAGAGGCGCAGGCAGAGTTGACGGGAGAGCGGCAACACGGTGGTGAGTCAACTGAAGACACTGCGGTGAGTAGGTCTAAGTACGTTGACTTCAGCTACGTTATTCACATAGCTGAAGTTGTAGCTGAAGTTGTGTAACTTAGATCGATTTCCCTCCCAGTGTAGACCAGGCCTAAGACACCTATCTTGAGAACTACCTACTCCAAATAAATGCCCGCTGCTAAGTAGTAGTGAGATGGCTCACATGAGTAAAGTAAACACAGTATGGAAGTTATGGAATAAACCCTCTGTCACAGAGTGGCAGACACTAGAACCCTGCATAAGGAATCAAGGATCATCTTTTGAGTCACTCTGACACTAGGTGTGCTTGACCCCGCATAAAGATACAGTGCAAATACTGTAAGGTCCTGAGGAAAAACCTTAGGAAGAGCCAAGCTTGTGGAGAGAAGTTAAACTTGTATTTATGTTTGATCCTTATTATTTGAATTACCAGTAAAGTCAAACCTCAAGAACTATAATGGCCCAGATCTTCAGCTGACATAGATCAATGTAGCTCCATTGACTTCAGTGGATCTGTGCTGATTTACAGTAGGTCAGGATTTGACCCAGTATATGTATATTCTGCTCAGAGCAAGAAACTGTGCGTGCTTAAAACCGTCCTCTTCCACATATAATTCATGCTTTTTATAAAGGTAACAAATGTAGAGATATGCTTTGTACTTGTCCACTAGGGGTTATTTTGCAGGGATTGAAAAGGAGCAGCAGAGGTCAGGTTAAAGATTCAAGTTTATCGAGGTATTACAAAGAGCAATCTAGAAATCTAGTAAAGAAAAATGCATTGCTGCAAATCAATTTTGAGATAGCTATTTCATGAACAAAAAGTCATGGGTAAACATTAAAGAAGAGAGAGCACTGAAAGCAATATACCTGATGGTGGGACTGTTTGTACATAAAGGGTGGTTAAATATATAGCAAACTGCCACCATCAAGAATAAGGGAGCTCAGGAGGTTTTTGGGCGGCAGGCGAGGGGGGGCTGGGAGGGGAAGTGAAGAATAGAATAAGAGGCAAAAGATGGTTAGGATGATTGTGTAGCACAGATGAAGTGTATTTCTTTGGGTCATGCTGAACGTTCTTGGTTGCGAATATGCTCTTCCCTAAGACATTTATGTGTTCTTTTATTTTTGTGTGCTTGTAACTACAGTTAGATATCTATTTTATTGTTTACATATTAAAGTGTAGTGGAATACAGTCACAGGCTCCTAGGCACTATGGGAATACAAACAACAGCAAACTATTTTCATATATTTATATTAATTTATGTGTTTATTTTATGGAATCATTTCTATCAACAGAAGTAGAGATGGATCCAAACAGTTAACCCAGATCCAAACTTCCTCAAACTTTGGGAAAACTCTAAGTCTGGATACAAAATTCACAGCCTAAATCCATTCCTAAATCTTAGATTTTGTAACCCTTTACCCATCCATCCCCAGCTGAGTCCACATTTCTTAACATTTCTTTTTAAACACTGAAGTGCAATGAACACTACTTAAAATGTTGCATGTTAGAAGTTACATATAAGCACAGTTATGAAGAGGGTACAGTTTGTCCATAATAAATTGTCAGTTTATAGTAAGTTGCAGCACTAAACCAAGCAGTAGACTCAAAACAAAACAAAAAAAAAAGGGGAAAATTCAAATTCTCAGGAGCGAGGGGGTGAATTTCTCTCTGTACTAACCATGGAGATACCAGGGAACTACTTACAGTGGGCTTCATGCTGAGAGATGATAAGCACTTACAACTCTGTGGAACTTGCTAATGCCCAGCAAGTCTCAGGACCAAGTCTATTGTCTCTCACTAATCCAGTTATTGACTCTAATTCAGCAAAGCACCTAACCACATGTATAGTTTTTTTACCAGTTGGGTTCAATGAGACCATTCATCTGCTCTAAATTAAGCATGTGGTTAGGTGGTATGTTGAATTGAAGTTTGTGTGTCTGGGCAGAGATATTCCAAACTACCTGAAGGCTCAATATATATTCATTCTGAAAATCTCAGCCACTGACTTGACAGTTTAAAGTCCTTCCCTCCTTGTGGAGCTGCTACCTTTAGAAAAAAATATTTTAAAATTTCTCTCTCGGGTTGTTTAAATCCATTTCCTTAATGAGGCTGCTCTGACTGTTCTGGAGTCAATCACTGTAACACCTTTATACTTGATTAATTAATTACCCCAGTAAATGGTAATCAGGAAAGCATGCAACTCCCCCTTCCCTGTTTGAAAATTGCAGTTCAGTGCTGGATGACTGCAGAGCCAGGTTGAACAGTGACACTTTGAAGTCTATAACTCTCTGTGTTCTGTTCAGGGAGAGGAGCAAAAAATAATAATGCCATTCCTGAAAGCTCTATTTTGTCTTAAAGGCACTTGAAAGCACATAGCACTGCGAGAAAAGAAAGTGTTATTGCTCTATCCTTGCCAGTAGCTGCCGTTCAGTGTCCTGTTAAAATTAAGTTCCTGTTACAAAGGAGGTGTTTATGATAGGATTCACTGGCAACCACAATAGTTTTATGTAATAGGTAACTATAACTTCATAAGCCTTTCCTACTAAAATTTAGCATAACTGAAAGTGATATGAACAATAGTAAATCTTCGGTTCCAGGAGTCTGCAGTATCTCAGTAAGAGAATGAGTAATATTTTTCCCCTCTGAAAAACAACTAAAGGCTGATCAGAGATGGGCTATAAAACACAAACCCATTGTATTTCCATCTTTAAGAAAAAACACTTTTAGGTTATATTAACCACTAGCTAAAGTAATAATGATTGCTAATGAAATTCAGAAGATACAGATTATTAAGTGCTCAGACAGATCTCTTATGAGAAATGTAAATGAATTACCTTGAGTTTGATGGCAGCAAAAGAAGAGACCCCAAGACACTAGAAGGCGGTGACGGGGCTGTCAAAGAGGAGTAGATCACAGAGTGGCAGACAGCTGCAGATGAAAAAAGTAATTTTGGGGTTAGTGAATAACTCAGAGGAATGTTATAGGAATCAGAACCCATTTTAGAACAGTACTGCAAAGGTGCCTCTTGTTCCAGCTTGTGAAAACTGAGAAA
This sequence comes from Malaclemys terrapin pileata, assembly GCF_027887155.1. NCBI lineage: Eukaryota > Metazoa > Chordata > Testudines > Emydidae > Malaclemys > Malaclemys terrapin. The sequence goes on from NC_071513.1 coordinate 68,363,723, forward strand.
GCTAGTCAGAGAATTTTATGTGGCATGGAGATCCACATCTAGTCCGGCGAGGATTTATTCCCTGTGTCTTATATAAAGTGAATCAGGCAGTGATGTTAACACTTCATTCCCCTCCCCCCCTCTTTTTTTTTTATTAGTGTAATGATACCTATTGTTTGGTCATCTGAGAAGACAGAGTCTGGCACCTCGGATCTAAAAGCATGATCCTCTGCTGCTTCAGCTAAAATACCAGGGCCCAGATCCTCAAGTTATTTAGGTTACCCAAAATTTCAGTGGGAGTTAGGAACCCAACTAACTTTAAGAATCTGGGCCCAGGTCCATTACCCTGGAGATAGTAGAAGATTCATAGACCTCCTACATGGTCCAGCCACTGGGTGAGGAGGCAAAAGATGCACTGGATTTATATGGGTTACATTAACAATGGTGATCCATTGTCTGATGTTCTAAAGATTAGTATTCTGGAGTGCCTGAGGATTTTTTTTTTTTTAATTTTAGGGCGCATTTTCCAAAACTGCTGGAAAAGGTGGTCTAGTTTGTAATGGTTCTGTGGCCAAGACTAATAAATATGTCTAGTAGTATCACAATGGGTGAGGTAATATCTTTTCTTGTACCAACCTCTGTTGATGAGAGATAAGCTTTTGAGCCACACAGAGCTCTTCTTCAGGTCTGGGAAAGGTACTCCCAATCACAGCAAAATGCAAGGTGGAACAGACTGTTTAGCATAAGCAGTTAGCACATATTCCAAGGGACCATTCAAGGTAGAGTGGCCCATTAACACCTCTTCAGTCAGAGGACAAAAAGAGGGAGTTAGACCCACAGTGCTACAACTACATTATTGCAGGATCATTTCATTCTTAGGGCACGTCTATGCTACAAAATTATGTCGACCTAAGTTACATCAGTATCGAGCAGTCACAGGAATGAAATAGTTTTTATATGCCCACACTATGCTCCTTGTGTCAGCAGTGCAATTCCTCAACAGGAGCATTTACACCAACTGTACTGTCAGTGTGGGGCACTGCGGGATGGCTTCTGAAAGCCAGTAATACAGTGTCTACACTGACACTGTGGTGACCTAACTACATCAACATTGGCTCTATGCCTCTCGGTGGAATTAAGGGCAGTTATGTCAGCAGGAGTAAAATTTTTATGTGGACACTTAAATAAGCTGCCTTGCATTGACCTAACTCTGTAGTGCAGCAGACCAGGCCTCAGACAAACTGTCCCAAGTATGACAATGGCAAACCCATAGATAGAAAAAGGTATCGGAATCAGTATAAATCCATGGTATAGCAAAAGTAGTTGAGATAGGGAACAGCCAAGCATTTCTATCCTAATAGGTCCTTTCTGGAAGGAGACAGGGTGCAAGGAGACACATGTATATGTGAAGCGAAGGGGGAGTTTAATTAACTAAACTTCATGTTAGCATTAGTTAGGCAGGTGTCACATTTTGACAGGGTCAGTTCAGCATTTCATCTTTCCAAGGAAAATAAATTGAGTACCATGCAGTTTATTGAATGTGGATCTTTTAGATGAGACCTTTAGAAACCAGGAAGAATCCTTTAGGCTCTGCATAAAATTAAACATCTCATGGTACTTTTGATTAGAAATGAAATTTACATTAATATTCTGGGCCAATAATTTCTCCTCCTCCAAAAATGGTGTGTATTTACCTCTTTGCTCCACCCCGAAGGCCAGTGCTTTTGAGCTAGATGTACTGTTTATAGTTGTAAAATGCTTCACAAAGAGTAGGGATGAACAATTATAATGATATAAGATTTTATTACATATGTGCCTCAGTCCAAGCTTATCTTTGAGTCATAGAATTCCCTCTGAGCAGCTGTGACCATTAGGTGACCATTAAGTGGAGCTCATTAGTTCTGTACCAATGTTCAAAGAGCAAATGAAAAACCTTCAAATAGATGTAACCTTTCTTAAAAATTATTGCTCCCCATTCCATTTTTTTAAAATTCAGTATATCCCACACCAGTGGCAGTTGCATGCTTGTTACAAAGGTCATAAGCACTGTGCTTAGTGCCTTCTATTCAAATTCATAGGTCAGGACTTCTCAACTAATGGTGTGATCTACTCTGCTGAACTTCCTGGAGCATTTTATAATGCTTTAATATAAGGTAATCAAATGGTATTGAATCCCTTGCAGTGATGAGAGAGATCATTACATAGGGCTCTAAGCTGGAACTCTTTAATATTTTGTCCAGGCATCACTAGATTTGTATGATACTGGCATTTCATTTGTCTGTGAGTATGAGCTAGTATTGTCGTATCCTCTATTTGTGTGAAAAGAACAGGAGTACTTGTGGCACTTTAGAGACTAACAAATTTATTAGAGCATAAGCTTTCATGGGCTACAGCCCACTTCTTCGGATGCATATAGAATGGAACATATATTGAGGAGATATATATACACACATACAGAGAGCATGAACAGGTGGGAGTTGTCTTACCAACTCTGAGAGGCCAATTAAGTAAGAGAAAAAAAACTTTTGAAGTGATAATCAAGATAGCCCAGTACAGTCAGTTTGATAAGAAGTGTGAGAATACTTACAAGGGGAGATAGATTCAATGTTTGTAATGGCTCAGCCATTCCCAGTCCTTATTCAATCCTAAATTGATTGTACATTGACTAGATACATTTTAAAGATTCATTTCTGCAATGTTAAAATATATGGGACAAGATTCTCCAGTGCAATTAATCTGTGAGTGCAAAAACCGTGCCATTCAACCCTGTGAGGCTGGGCCAGTGCATCAGATGCACCCCTCAGGAGATGCACTATGCATGATTAGAAGAAGTATTATGTTGACTCAAGTACAGTGCCTCTAAGAGCTGCAGCTAAGGCAATGTGCCTCCACACTCCTCCCCCTACGGGTTACGGTATAAAACTACTATCTAGCCCAGGGGTCGGCAACCTTTCAGGAGTGGTGTGCCGAGTCTTCATTTATTCACTCTGATTTAAGGTTTTGGATGCCAGTAATACATTTTAATGTTTTTAGAAGGTCTCTTTCTATCAGTCTATAATATATAACTAAACTATTGTTGTATGTAAAGTAAATAAGGTTTTTTAAAATGTTTAAGAAGCTTCATTTAAAAATAAATTAATATGCAGAGCCCCCTGGACCAGTGGCCAGGACCCGGGCAGTGTGAGTGCCATTGAAAATGAGCTTGCGTGCCGTCTTCGGCACGCATGCCATAGGTTGCCTACCCCAATCTAGCCCTATATACCTTCCTTCCCAGCATGTTGCAATAGCATGCCTGGTAGTATCCTCTTTTGAGGACACTACTGTTGGGGTTTATGCTGAGAAACACAAGCAGGTGATGAGTCACAAAAGGCTCGGTTGATCTGAATACCCATCAAGTCATGGAAGTCCCACCTCGAGTTTCTACTCACTGAGAGTGGAGATTTCCCATCATTTTACCTGGCCAATAAAAATTACTAGTATTTTTAATAGTACAAATGGGAATAACTACTTATCCTTTTCCATCTGTTATTTAAGGAATGGATATAGCATCAGCCTTCTTGAGATATGAGGAGTGGTGTACAGGGATTCACATAGGTTTTTCTGTGTGAGAGACAACTCCTCCTAATGGGCTCAGACATGAGCCACATAAATGCAATGACACAGTGGTCCAGGAGATGTAAGGTATCCTCTATTCCCTATGTGGGCAGTACACAAGTTAGTATGTGTGGTGGAAAACCGTCACCAGAGAGCTACTTCCCTTGGCAGCTGAATCAGCACACAAGGGGAAAATCAACGGCTGCAGGAAAAAAAAGAGCTAACACCTTAGCTCACCTCACCTCAGGGACAATCCAAGTCCTTGCTCTGCTTCCAAGACAAAGCAACTATGCTGCTCCTTAGCGAGCAGTATTGCAACATGCCACTCCAACAAGAGAAGAAGTGAGTCAGCCAGGGTGCACAGCTGAGTTGTTTGGAAGTTGCTGCTGTGACAAGAAATTAAAGCGCTGTTTTTGTTTGATGGAATCATTATCCAAACTGCTCTCTGGATTTTTTTTTAAATGTCAAGCTTCAAAATAATACTAAAGGAGTTTTACTTTAGGAGTCCCATTGTAGGTTATTAAAAATCACTAACAGGAGCTATGTGTGCATCTAAAACAGAATTGGGATCTTCATGGCCACAGAAGATTGAAATCAATGTGAGCCCTCCAAAGACAGAATTTTTAAAATAAATCATTTCTGTAATGCTACACCTCATTATTACAACAAATACAATACAAAATAATCATTAAGTAGAAAAGAGTCAAAGCAAAACTCCATATAAGATCTATGTAAGATAGGCACAAGTAGGGTGACCACACACCCTGTTTTGGCTGGGACGGTCCCTTTTTTAAGCCCTGTCCCGGCTGTCCCAACTTTTTTTGGCAAAAGTGGGCATTTATTCTGTTTCCTTTTGCTAACTTGATCAGTTGGCAAAAGCAAATGAGACAAATGCCCACTTTTGTCAAAAAAGTGGGGTGCAGTGCCGAGGAACATGCCAGAGGAGGCAGATGCCAGATGCCAGCCCCTTGTGGAGAGAGGTGGGGCTCGTGTGGGCGGCAGGCAGGGTTCCAGTGAGCCCAAGCCTTGGGGGGCAAGGGAGGCAGGGTTCCAGTGACCAGCAGGCAGGGTTCTAGCAACTCCAGCAGGGCGGAGGGGGCTACTCGGATGAGCAGCTCAAGCCAGTGGGAGTTCACTCAGGTGCTTAGATGTCTGAATGGCACGGTTTTTGCACCCACAGATTAATTGCACTGGAGAATCTTGTCCCATATGTTTTAACATCGCAGAAATGAATCTTTAAAATGTTCTGTTTCATATGACTAAAATATGTAATCATCTGTCAAAGGCCTGTGAGGTGTCTTTTTTTAAAATGTGCATTTGCATTGTTTAATTAACTTTCTTCCATATACATTACATTCTCCATCCTGGCAGGTAAATCACTACAAGATGGTAGTTCTTTGTCTCTTCTGGAAAGGCAAATTGCTTCTTTCTATTACACATTTTCTTCCTCACTGGACCAATACACACAACCAAGAATTATCTTATTGCAGATGTAAACCTCTTTGTACATCCCCAGTGTGCTTCCTGGCCAAGTGCTGATAGTCCCTACATTTTGTTTTGGGTTTTTGTCACCACCCAGATAATGAAAGAAGCATTCATTGTCTCTCACCATTTAATCAAGGTAATAATTACAGGGACTGGATCTGAGACTAAAGAACAGGAAGAAGGCTTTTCAATCACTGCCCCTGCATTTCAATAGAAGCCCTATGCTGTAGAACAAGGTGTAAATCAGTTTAAGAACACAGTTCTGCATTCAATGCACTGTGGTTTACAGCTCCCAAATGACCTTCATCTATCTTCCTTAGCTGTAGAGGTGTATAATTGAACTAAAGAGAGGCTTGAATAATGAGGTTGAGAGCGGCAGCTTCACTGCTGTTGCTTAATAGTACAACAGCCTTTCACTCCCCACCCCCCCGAAATATAACAAACTACTCTAGTGGGTCCAATTCTTCAGGGTGACACTTGCTGATAATCCATATTTTAAAACAGAAAGAAGCAGGTTGTTGCAAGCAAAAAAAAATTATACTTTTTTACTGAAAATATGTTCCCAAAAATACAATTATGTGAGCCATTTTCTATTAAATATCTGCTCACAAAAGCCTGGAGACAAATGGAAAGTATCTATACTTTTTTCAGCCATGGAATATTTAAAAAAAAAAAGACTATCTTTCTCATGAAAGTGAGAGTTTTTCCTTTCCAGTGGCTCTAGGTTGCCTTCTGTGGTGGTAGGTTGTCAGGGCCTGGTAAAAACGGAGATGCTGATGCAGAAAGCAGTCCTTTGAAAGACAGACCCTGTTGCCAAACAGTGATTTAATACAGTTTTGTGTTTTATGTTGCTAAGTAATAAATTGCCCTGTTCGCGACATTTCTATGGGCTTTCCGCAGTCTTCTCACTGACGCTAAATCCGCTTTGTCACAAGTGGTAGCCAATTAGAGGTTTATTTCCCCTCCCAGGTTGAGCCTAACGCAGCCTAGTAGTGCTCAGTGGAGTGGTATGTATGTAGAAGGCTCTAACAGTGTCCTGTGATTAGGTGGTCAGTCTCAAGTGTTTTCTTAAAGTGGGGGGAGGAATAGAGAACACGCTTATCTAAATGCAGCTGGCAACGTGTCCCAGCACGGGTAGACAGACACTCACAAGCTCTCCTCGAGCTAGAGCAATAAAATTAGCCGTGTGCTGTGGCAGCATGGGCTGCAGCTCCAGCCGCCCATCAGGGAGTTGGGTAGGTTTGTATGCTGGAGGCTAGCCCGAGTCACAGTCAGACTATTACTTTTAGCATGCTAGCTTGGTCAGAGTTAGCATGTGTCTGTCTACCTGTACTGGGAAGCACACTCAGAGGTGTGTACGCATGCCACCAGTGGTGAGATGTTTCATTCACAAAGAGTGATGCTGAATGCAGGTTAAGCTGAACAAGTAGAACTTTATTAAATCCTGTGCCTGCCTTGTCCATGTGGCGAATTGCTTCCATCCAACTTAACTTCCTGGCATTCCATTTCCCTGCTCTCTCCTGAATGACTGTGCCTCCAGGGAACACAGACCCTCTGATTCCAGTTCCACAGATCATGATATACTGGAGCACAGCTCAATACATGACAAACTATGGCTGCTGCTGCAGACAGACGACATGGTTGTTGTCAGTTAATCACACACATGAACCACGGGGAATTAAACTGCCACTACCTGACTCACTATACTCTAGAGCTGGTCAAAAATGTTTTATTCTAAATGTATTTGTTGAAAAATGATCACTTTTCAAAATTATTTTTCCCAAAATAGCTTCAGTGAAAAAATTAAACTCACATTTTGGGGTTTTCAGGGTGTTTTTTGTTTGTTTTGTGGGGAAGTTTTTCCTTTCTCTCCTTTTCCTTTTCTTTCATTTTGTTACTGAAAAAGTGGGGAGAAAAGAGAGAATAAGGAAAAAACCTAAAAACTGAAAAAGGTTGGTTTTTGGTTGGAAAAAAAAATCAGAAAATTTCCAAGTTAAAAAAATTGCAACATTTATTTCAGCCAGATGGACTCTACTCAGTGCTCAATTCACTCAACCACTACAGGAATGCTATGAAACACTGCACTGGTCTGACACCTAGTCCAGTAAAGATGCACATTAATCAGTTCATTAAATCTGCCTAACATTAAAAAGAAAAAAGATCTGGAGCTCAACAGAGAGGAAATCCTATCCAATACTAACAGGAATACTTGTGGCATCTTAGAGACTAACACATTTATTTGAACATAAGCTTTCGTGGGCTACACCCACTTCATCGGATGCATAGAGTATGTTCCACACTACGCATCCGATGAAGTGGGCTGTACCCCATGAAAGCTTATGCTCAAATAAATGTGTTAGTCTCTAAGGTGCCACAAGTACTCCTGTTCTTTTTGAGGATACAGATTAACAGGGCTGCTACTCTGAAACCTATCCAATACTACTGATCCAGCCTAGGGTGCCTCTTCATAGTCAGGTGACTATTAGCATGAGAATCTAATGTTCACCGAACTATAGCATTTCTAGATTGTATAGCACAGCAGAAGTCTCTTTGAATAGGTACATCTGTATCACTGAGCCAGTCCTGCAACTTGCTACTCACATGAGTAATCTTTACTCATGGAAATAGTCCCACTGAAGTCTGTGAGTGAGCAACAGTGATTAAATAACTGTTTGTGTTACTATAAACCTTAGGAGCCCTAGTCATAGACCAGGACCCCATTGTGCTAGGTGCTGCACAAACACACACACACACACACAGAAATGGTCCCTGATTTAAAGCCATTCGAAGGCACAGAGACAGAGTTTAACGTGAAAGACCAATGACCGGCCACAGACACTGACTCACCGAGACAAAAGGGGCTCCACCATCACATAGCATCCCTCGCTAGTGGAACTCTTATGAGCAAAAAGAGCAGGATTTGGAAAGGCCGTGAAGGATTAAGCATACCCCTTGTGCAATAGAGTTCAGTAGAAAAGGCAGGGGGCAAGCTGGGAGGATTGGGACAAAGAATCTGCTCCCAGTAGCCTCCATTTGGGGGGTGCAAAGGGCTAATGAAGCCATACTGCTTTGAATCTCTCCAGCACCAGCCTAGCTACTCCAGCTGATTCTGGGTGCTAGATTTGGAGCTTGGTGTGCTTTATATACTGAGTGGGGAAGCATCTGACTCACAGAGAGGTAGGTATCCTCTTTGCATGGGGAAGTGTAAATTTAAACTCTTGTAAATCTGGGGGGGGGGGGTGTCTGAATTCTGATCTTTGAAGCAGGGCCGCCCAGAAGGGGGGAAAGTGGGGCAATTTGCCCCAGGCCCCGGGCCCTGCAGGGGCCCCCACGAGAATTTTTTGGGGACTCTGGAGCGGGGTCCTTCACTTGCTCCGGGGCCCACGGAGCTTCTTCCGCTCCGGGTCTTCGGCCGCAATTCGGCGGCGGGGGGTCCTTCTAGGGTGACCAGACGTCCCGATTTTATCGGGACTGTCCCAATATTTCCTTGTTTGTCCCCCTTGGACAAACAAGGAAATGCGCCGGAGCCTGGAGCCCAGAAGTGCTCGCACCCCCCCATCCTGACTCCCCATTGGCTCACTCCCCGAATCCCCGCCTCTTCCCCAGGCTCACCCTTCCTCCTCCCTCCGCAAGCGCTGGAGGGAGGCCCAGGAGACTCAGGGGAAGCGCGGGGCCGGGGTGAGTAAGAGTCCGGCCTGGCCCCGAGCAGGCAGGACTCAGTCGGGCGGTAGGGAGAGTAGGGGGGTGGCCCGCGGGGCCAGGCGGCGGTCCCGGCAGCCCAGCCCCGTTCGTTCCCCTGCAGGACCCGAGCGGGACGGGGGGGCTGGGGCCTGCTGCCCCCGCTCCGGGACCACCGCGGGATAGCACCAGCTGGGCAGTAGCCCAGACACGACTGGCCAGGGGCTGGGCCCAGCATGCGCGCTGCTGGGTTCCCGCAGCAGGCCCCGGCTTGGGGGATTCGGGGGCGCCAGAGCCGCAGCCGCCGAGCGCCATGGCCGCTTCCTCCCCCCGCGGCAGTGGGAGCTGCAGCAGCGGCTGCTCCCGTGTCCCGCTGCCCGGGGGTGAGAACAGCCGCCGCCTGGCCCCGCGGGCCGCCCCCCTCCTCTCCCTACCACCCAACTGAGTCCTGCCTGCTCGGGGCCAGGCTCTTACTCACCCCGGCCCCGCGCTTCCCCTGAGTCTCCCGGGCCTCCCTCCAGCGCTTGCGGAGGAAGGGTTGTTTTTTTGTTTTTTGTTTTTTTTGGCCCCGCCCCCCCACATCACCCTCCCCCCGCGTCCCAATATTTGACTTGGGTGATCTGGTCACCCTAGGTCCTTCTGCTCCAGGACCCGATGCCGAAGTGCTGGGTCTTCAGCAGCAGGGGCCCCCACCACCGAAGACCCCAGGCCCCTTGAATCCTCTGGGCGGCCCTGCTTTGAAGTAGAATCATAGAATATCAGGCTTGGAAGGGACCTCAGGAGGTCATCTAGTCCAACCCCCTGCTCAAAGCAGGGCCAATCCCCTGACAGATTTTTGCCCCAGATCCCTAAATGGCCCCCTCAAGGATTGAACTCACAACCCTGGGTTTAGCAGGCCAATGCTCAAACCACTGAACTATCCCTCCCCCCCAAGTAGCAAGAATGCACCAAAATGCTCCCCCTAGAATTTGATTTCTTCAGCTTTAGGCAGCAGGTAACAGAAGAGAGAAAGAGGAGGACTAGGGAACAGGGGATCCAGACAAATGAAGTAAGAGACAAAAGGTTGCTTTGCAGGCAGGGCGGGCTCTAGCGTTTTTGCTGCCCCAAGCAGGGGGGGAAAAAAAGCCATGATCACAAGCGGCGGCAGCTCTACCGCCGCTTCATTCTACGGTGGCAATTCAGCAGCAGGTCCTTCGCTCCCAGAAGGAGTGACAGCCCTGCTGCCGAACGGCCGGACATGCCGCCCCCGCTTCATTGGTCGCCCCAGGCACCTGCTTGCTAGGCTGGTGCCTGGAGCCGGCCCTGTTTGTACGGTTTCAAATATTGCAGTGTCTTTCTGGGGATAGAGACTGAGAGAGATGTACAACAGGTAACAGCTTAGCAAGGCACAAGGAAACAAACTGTAGAGCATTCTCTCTCCATTGATATTTTACTGTGCAAAGTCCGCTTTTGTGCAAGACAAGCAGATTAAACCCCATTGTATATAATGAATGAGAGACACTTTTGGTAGGCAGCAGTCTGTCAAGTTAGACTTCATATCACAGTGGGCTCCTAGGAGCTCTTTTGGATATCATAGCCTCAGGTAGCTGTGGGGGAAGTCCATTTGCTAATCTAACACATGTCCTCCTTGGACTCTCATAGAATTTAAAGGCCTGATCCTGCATAGGGCTGAGTGCCTTCCTGAAAAGTACTGAGCATCCCCAGCTCCCATTTACTTCCCCTTACCTTGCAGAACTGGGCCCTAGTTGTTGTTGCATGACTCAGTTATATATTAAACTCCAGTTTAAAAAATTCACATATGGCACTAAAGGAAGCATATGCAAAGCTGTGAGTGAAAGCTGTGCTCTCCAGAAAGGCCTGGGGATTAGGTGACAGAGATTCTGAAAACCTCTAAGGTTCTCTTATGCCATCCTTCATTATGTTGGCAAGCACATACTCATGGGAGTAGTACCATCTGCTTTAATGGGTTTCCTTACATGAGTAAGGGTATTGCAGTCTGGTCTTAAATCTTCTCCAAAATAAGATTCTGAGCAAAAGTCAGTCCTAGTGCAAGTGGAGAGAGAGAGCTCCATTGACCTTAATGGAGTTTTGCCCAGGCTTAAGTTAGCCCCTTGAATTCTGGGAATGTACTATCTCAAAACTAAGTTTTAAGTATGTTAAAAGAGGCTGAATACAGAACAGTTAGAGTCACAGCCTCTTCTCCACAGCAAGCCATGCTGACTGGGGCAGTAACAGCAGGTACCCCATCTGTGATATGGAATGTGGCTTCGCCACACATCTGAAAATCTCATTAGAGAAAAAGTAATAAAGGTGCTAACGTTTCCACTTGGGACTTTCAGCCTTCAAGTAAGTACAAGAAATCTGTCTGGGAAGAATAAGGTAGGAGACGTTTGTGACTTTTCCAATTTCACACCTCCCCTACACCTGCCTACATTAGTTAAAAAGAGTATTGCACTTTGAGGCTGATGCTCTCCTTGCATTTGCTCTGACAAGTGGCTGTCCCTTATAAAGAAAGTATTGCTTGGTATTTCTTTTTAGCTCCTAGCCACTGACACACCTGGTGCACATGCCTGGAGGTAATAAAGAAATCAGGCAGCAAACTATCTAGCTTTACGCTGCTGTAAAGAAGTAAAGGGTAATTCAGTTTGCCTTTTAGATGTGCAGTCTGTGCTTTTGTGGGCCAGATTCTGCTTTCAGATATACCAGTGTAAACCTGCATTGACCCCATTCAATGGAGCTACTTTGGATTTACACCATTGTAACTCAAAGCAGGATTTAGCCTTATTTCTTTCCTGTCAGATTACACTGTATTGTAGGACATTAAAAAGAACAAACATTACCACCAATGAAAAGCACAACCAAATGTTTAGTAAGTGTACAGTAAGTTATAGGAGTTCAGACAGGTTATATATAGAAACTCTTTATAACAATATGAAAACATTAGGAAATAATGGACAAGGCTGTGAGAACATGCAGGGAAATAAACTCCTTTTTGCAGAAGAATTTCTTGCACACCAAAATGGGGTCCCGTGTTGAGATTTAATGTGTGGGTTCTGGTATAGGGTCAGAACAGGATTGTGTGCAGGTGTCCCACAATCCATATCTAAGCTCACTAAATACTTCACCACACTGGGGCCTCTGAAGTGCTCAAATGGATTGTTTAGGTTATTTTGAGGAAATTTCAGGAGTAACCCCCTGTGATGAGGTTACTGATGCAGCACACAAGATCTTGGGACAGACCTCTAGCTTAGGCCTTGGCTACATTTGCGAGTTGCAGCGCTGTAAAGCCGCCCCCAGTGTTGTAACTCACTCCCTGTCCACACTGGCAAGGCATTTGCAGTGCTGTATCTCCGTGGTTGCAGCGCTGCATGTACTCTACATCCCGGAGAGGAATAGCGTGTATTGCACTGACACTGCAGCGCTGCGGCGCCAGTGTGGCCGCCCAACGCGCTGTGACTGGCCTCCAGCATTATTCGGCAGTATCCCACAATGCTTGTTCTAGCCACTCTGGTCATCAGTTCAAACTCTTCTGCCCTGGCCTCAGGTAACCAACCATGTGACCCACCCTTTACATTCCCCGGGAATTTTAAAAATCCCCTTCCTGTTTGCTCAGCCCGGCGTGGTGCAGAGTGCTATCAGCGAATCTTTCCAGGTGACCATGCCTCCACGCACCATGCGAGCCCCAGCATGGAGCAATGGCGAGTTGCTGGACCTCATCAGTGTTTGGGGGAGGAAACTGTCCAGTCCCAGCTGCGCTCCAGCCATAGGAATTACGATACCTTCGGGAAGGTATCAAAGGACATGATGGAAAGGGGCCATGAGCGAGACGCCCTGCAGTGCAGGATTAAAGTGAAGGAGCTGCGGAGTGCCTACCATAAAGCCTGTGACACAAATGGCCGCTCGGGTGCTCCCCCCCGCAACCTGCCGATTCTACAAAGAGCTGGATGTGATACTTGGGGTTAACCCCACCTCCATGGAGCATGACACTACCATGGACACTTCAGAGCCGGTGGGGGGGGAGAGGAGGAGGAGGAGGAAAACGGGAGTGAGGGTGGTGGGCCGGATGGAGACACCCCAGAATCCCTGGAGCCAGGCATCCAGGAGCTCTTCTTGAGCTAGGAGGAAGGTAGCCAGTCGCAGCGGTCGGTACTTGGTGGAGGACAAACAGAAGAGCACGTTCCCGATCAGCGGTTTTTTTGGCGGGGAAGGAATTTTTTCGGTGCGGGCTCTTTGGGAGAGGAGGGTTAGGCATGCATGCCTAGATGTAGAATAGTGTATTGATGTGGTTTATCACATCGTGGTAATTGGCCTCGATAATCTCCTCGAATGTCTCATCCAGAACGTGTGCAAAGCGCTTGCGCAGGTTTATCGGGAGAGCCACCGTGGTCCTTGTCCCAGCCAGGCTAACGTGTCCGCGCCACTGTGCCGCGAGGGGCGGAGGGACCATTGCTGCACACAGGCAAGCCGCATATGGGCCAGGGCGGAAGCCGCACTGCAGTAGAAGCCTCCGTTGCTTCCCAGGTCACCCTCAGCAGTGAGATATCGTCCAGGACGAACTTCTGTGGAAAATGTTGGGACAGTGTTCAGTGTAGGTGCCCCCTGAAGCTGTTGGCTCTCCCCAAGGCACAGAAACCCAGAGGACAGTGCAGCCCTGAAACAATCAATCCCCCTTACTCACCATTTTGAGGCTCCCGTGGGATATGTGTGCTCTGTTTCGGACGGGGAAATTATGCAGTTGCGTAGACCCTGTGTGTTTTCTACTCCTTAAGTGCGGGGGGAATCATTACTCTGTCTGGTATAAACAATGTTGCCTCTGTTAAATGTTGCATTTTGCCTATACAGCAGCATCAACCTTGAGACCTCAGCCGTCCCTCTTATCGCCTGCTCAGAGACTGCAACGACTCAGGAAGAGACCGCGAAAAAGCAAAGAAGACATGCTGCAAGAAGTGATGCAGCAATCTATTAAAGAGAATGAGAAAGCACAGAACTGGAGGGAGAGAGAAAGCAGGATCCGCCAGGAAAACGCAGCGCACCGGTGGCAAAGCATGGAGCACTGGCAGCAAAGCACGGATCGGCTCATAAACATCCTGGAATGCCAAGCAGACGCTATCCAGGAGCTTGTAGCCATGCAGAAGGAGCAGTACCGCAAACGCCACCCCCCCCCCCGACAGCCCTTGTCTCAAAACTCTTTCCGTTGTGCCCCACTGTCACCTCCAACCCACTTTCCCCAACTTCCATGTTCTTCACGCAACCCGCTGCCTCCAACACCAGTATCTTCACCACCCAGCCTTGAAAACCACGACTCTTACCCTCTGCACTCAAACCCCATCACCATGCAGTATAGCTATCCTGAAGTGCAGCACTCACTGCACAGCACACCAGACAGGACATATGCGAATCTGTGATTGTACCATTCCCCACTCCACCCCCTTGTTTCTCTTCAATAAATATTTTTTTTTCCTTTCAATAAATGGATTTTTTGGCTTTGAAAACATTCTTTATTATTGCATAAAGTAAAAGCCTCCTTAGCCCAGGAAATAAACAGGCACTGCAAGTCTGCTTGTCAGCTTAGCAAACACTGATTCCTAAAAGATTGGAACTACTGCACTTCACTCCCGTGCAGGGCACCAGATATCACTGCTGGTTTTCAGCCTCAAATTGCTCCCTCAAGGCATCCCTAATCCTTGCAGCCCCACGCTGGGCCCCTGTAATAGCCCTGCTCTCTGGCTGTGCAAATTCAGCCTCCAGGTGTTGAACCTCAGAGGTCCATGCCTGACTGAAGCTTTCACTCTTCCCTTCACAAATATTATGGAGGGCACAGCACGCGGATATAACCGCGGGGATGCTGTTTTCGGCCAAGTCCAGCTTCCCATGCAGAGATCGCCAGCAGCCCTTTAAATGGCCAAAGGCACACTCCACAGTCATTCGGCACCGGCTCAGCCTGTAGTTGAACCGTTCCTTGCTGCTGTCAAGGCTCCCTGTGTAGGGTTTCATGAGCCATGGCATTAACGGGTAAGCGGGATCTCCAAGGATCACAATGGGCATTTCAACTTCCCCTACTGTGATCTTCCGCTCTGGGAAAAAAGTCCCAGCCTGCATCTTCCTGAACAGCCAAGTGTTCCGAAAGATGCGTGCGTCATGCACCTTTCTGGGCCAGTCTGTGTTAATGTCAGTGAAATGCCCACGGTGATCCACAAGCGCCTGGAGAACCATAGAGAAATACCCCTTCCGATTAACGTACTCAGATCCTAGGTGGGGTGGTGCCAGAATAGGAATGTGCATCCCATCTACCACCCCTCCACAGTTAGGGAACGCCATTTGTGCAAAGCCATCCACTATTTCCTGCACGTTACCCAGAGTCACGGTTCTTCCGAGTAGGATGCAATTAATGGCCCTGCAAACTTGCATCAACATGATTCTAACGGTCGACTTTCCCACACCAAACTGGCTTGCGACCGACCAGTAGCTGTCTGGAGTTGCCAGCTTCCAAATTGCAATAGCCACCCACTTCTCCACTGGCAGAGCAGCTCTCAATCTTGTGTCCTTGCGCTGCAGGATGGGGGTGGGCTCCTCACACAGTCCCATGAATGTGGCTGTTCTCATCCGAAAGTTCTGCAGCCACTGCTCGTCATCCCAGACTTCCATGACGATGTGATCCCAACACTCGGTGCTTGTTTCCTGAGCCCAAAAGCGGCATTCCCCAGTGCTGAGCATGTCCGTGAATGCCACAAGCAATTTTGTGACATACGCGTTACACGGCTCAATAGCATCGTCGGAGTCCTCACTCTCACTGTCACTTTGGATCTTAAGGAATAGTTTGACAGCCAAACGTGACGTGCTGGCGAGATAAGTCAGCATACGCCTCAGCAGTTCGGGCTCCATTTCCCGCTGCACAGAAACCGTTGAAAAATGGCGCCAAAGGTGGACGGAAACAAAGGGATTTCTGGGATGCAAAGCGATACATCATGGGGCGTTGGGACAGGATCCAGAATGCCCCGCACCCACGCCCCCTTCCCACAACCCACGGCGCCAGAATGGGAAAAGGTGCTCTGTGGGATAGCTGCCCATAATGCACCACTCCCAATAGCATTGCAATTGCCGCAAATGTGGCCACAACAGTGCGCTGGGCAGCTGTCAGTGTGGACAGACTGCAGCGCTTTCCCTACTCAGCTGCACGAAATCAGGTTTAACTCACAGCGCTGTACATCTGCAAGTGTAGCCAAGGCCTAAAAGCGATATTGATTGCAAAGGAAATCTGACAACTTAGAGGATTTGGCCCCTTATTTTTATGAGAAATCTAGAGGTGCTTTCATGGACTGACTACCTGCATAATGAAGTGAGAACACATCTCTCTCAGCAGGGAAAAGGACGTATTTTATTGATCCACTTTGGGAGGCTAATGGAATCTGATTAGTTTCAGATAGCTCTGAGGAAGAGGATTGCCCAGCCAACAGACCACTCTATCGATGGCTTGCTGATAATCTTTTCTCCATGACACTCTCTCATCTTCATCTGCACAGGTCACTTCAGACTTATCATCTAAGGCCATGTCTGCACTGGCACTTTCGTTGTTAAAACTTTTGTCGCTCAGCGATGTGAAAAACACATCCTTGAACGACAAAAGTTTTAACAACGAAAAACACCAGTGTGGACAGCGCTTTGTTGGTGGGAGCTGCTCTCCTGTCAACAAAGCTACCGCCCCTCATTGCGGGTAGTTTTATTTTGTCATCGGGAGAACTCTCTCCTGGCAATAAAGAGTGGCCACACAATGCACTTTACAACGGCACAGCTGCGGTTGTAAGATGCGCTGTGTAGACATAGCCTAAGACAGACAAAGCAGGAGGGAAGATGGCTGGATTGCTGGCAAGATGCAAAAGATGCAATTGTGCGAAAAGCAGACAACTGTGTCTGCAAAACCCCAGTCTGGGTGGTAGACAGTTTGGTCATTGTCACAAATACTTAGTCTCTGTTTCATTGCAGTCAATGTGAGGATTTTTAACTTTACAAGTGTTTCCAAGAGATGTGAAAGTTTCAAAGCCTTACACATACACATACAGTTTAGGGAACAGCCAGACAGAGAGTGAAGGAAGTGGGAATTTTAATTTTGTTTCGCTTTTGGCCACCTGAAGGCATATAGGTCACACTCTGTCCAGACAGTGACCACGTACAAGTATAGGCATATAAAAAAACCCAACCATTTATCCGGGCAGCAGCCAGAGCCATGATGCATCTCCTCTCACACACTTTCTTCAGACAACTCAACTTTCTCGGTTTTCACCCTCTGTGTTGCCCTTTGCATTAAGGCACAAACAGCTTGTATTTAACAACTACATTGCTTTTACTTAAACATTACTAACACCAGGGCCGGCTCCAGCATTTCTGCTGCCCCAAGGGAAAAAAATAAAAAAGTCGCGATCGGCGGTGGCAGTTCAGCAGCAGGTCCTTCGCTACTAGAGGGAGTGAGGGACCTGCTGCCCCCGAATTGCCGCAGGTGCCGCCCCTCTCCCTTGGCTGCCCCAAGCACCTGCTTGTTAAGCTGGTGCCTGGAGCCGGCCCTGACAAACACAACCAGAGCTGGTGCTGAAGGTGGCCTACTGCTCCCTGCAGTCCAAAGCCCTGCCTTCCACAACAGAGGGAAACCTGGGCCTCTGCAGGTATATCCCACATCCTTACATAATACCAACACACACTTTCCACATTTCTCTCCCTCCCCCGGCTCACATCCTTCTCCTCCTCAGCACCCCCTTCCTGACATTTCCCAGCATTCCTCTACTGCATTTCCTTCTTACACTGAATGGTACACAAAGCCAGCAGCCTTACGTGCACCAGCCAGGCCCACTTTCCCCTCTGCAAATGGCTGGTGCTGTGCCATGCAGCATTCTGCTCTATCCCAATGGATGGAGCTAAGTGCTCACTCTCAAAGTACATCTGAATCTGACTGCTCCTCTTAGGACAGTGGTGGCTTAAAAGCCATAGTCTGGCCCTTTGCATTTTCATTCACTTCATTATATCAAACCCAGACAAAAAATATGCAGCGATGAGTTGCCAACATTTCAACAAGAGGCTCCTACAAAAATCTTTTGGCCTTAGCCTGTGATAAATCCTGGGAGTAGCAGGAAGTGTGCTTGCAGCCTGGAGGAGGCAAGGAACTGAGCAATCTAGTCATTTGGATCCTCCCCTTCTCCCTTCCCCCCGCCCCCAGTTATATAAGAAATGCCTTGCAATGACAACCAATTAAAGAAACAAACCCACATGGCAAACTCACTCAGATCAAGCTGCACTTGGCTAAACATGATTACACTTTGTTTCTGAGAAATATACTAGGTATTTTTATTATGTGAGTAACAAATACAAAGGATGAAGACATTGTAGGTGAATTGGTGTATCCTTCTCAAGGAAAGCTTTGGAAAATATATGCCAGTTAGGGTCAAGGCAAACAAGTTGTTCTCTTCAGAAGTATAAGTCCCAGGAACATATCAGTTTCTGGCAGGAATGAGTTAGCAGATTCCAGGGAAGGCATGAAGTCCCCTGGATACAGAAAAAGCATGCTAGCCTGCCCCTTCTCTTTGGAGGCAGTAATATATCAGTGACTTCCTGCGAGCAACAAAGACACCACCATCACCCAACACAGTGTCAAGATGATAATCAGTAAAGGCCCGACTTCAATGGAGATTTACACCAGAGGTCGATCTGTCCAGAGCATATGAAATCAAACCATACAAGTAAAAGTAGCTGCTACTACTCTTCAAAATCAGAGATAAAACAGAACTGCAAAGACTGGTTCTGACTCCAAACTTCCCTGAGGTTCAGGACTGTTGGACTCCAGAGTTTTGGCAACAGTTAATTCCTATTTAAAAAAAATCCACAGGAACCAATCCGTTGCCTCCAAGTTTCTCACAGCTCTGCTTTGGAGAAGGCTTAGCACTTGTGTGCCCGTCCAAACATGCCATTCCACCATGCCACCTCCTGTGGTGTCCTATATTTGACATCAGAGTCTGTGTGATCTTCTTAAGCAGTGCTGGCTCTACCAGTAAAAATTGTTCTGAGTACTTGGCAATGTCTTTAAATTGTGCACTTAATTACAGAAGGGAGAAAAAAATGACTGCATAATGCAGGCAAGAGAGTCCCACAGCTCTACTTTTTCATTCTAATTGTGTGAGAATCTGTGATATGCATAGCTTAAATATGGGTAGAATGGAGCCCTAATTGTGTATTAGCTAGTTCTGGACTACTGCAATGCTGAATCAGCAATCACAAGGTCCTGTTCATCCCACCCCCCTTCTCTCTTCCTCCTCTAATCTGAAGTCATTGCTGAAACATTAGGTGGTGGTGCATTTTCCCCAAATGTCTATTCAAATCCCAGAGGAAGAAGAGCAGGGAGCGTATTATGCACTTAAATACCATTTCTCAAGAGGTGGGAGATTGCAGAGTGATCTAAAGGATGTTAAGTCCAACTTATTACACTTTAAATAGGCTCTGATAATCATTGACTGTTTTTTTTTAAATGGCAAACATCCAAAGGGTGAAGAACAAAAATTAACTAGCTACAGGCTTTCCCCTTATCTTTTTATTTTATTAGCAAATGGAGTGTTTATGTAATCTGTTGGACTCACAGCCCTGGAGACTGAAATCTTCTGCTTAACCACAAAGACGGCACATCACAGACAGTGGCAATGCAATCTTCCCACGAAGACAATGTGCTTCAACCTTGACCCTGGAGGCACCAGTTTTAAAAGGAAGAGGATAGTTCAGTCTGCAAACTCATTCAACTCTGTGACCTAATTCTGATCTCACTTGTACTAGTGTAAATCAGGAGTATCTCCACTGAAGTCAGTGATGCAAAACTGGTATAAATGAAGGGCAATCAGGGGCCAGGACTCTATGAAAAGATTTTTATTAATGCTTAGTAGTTGTATTGCAGGAGTGAGGACCCAGCTGAGTTTGGGCCCCATTTGTGCTATGTGCTGTATAAATGCATAGTAAGAGGCAGCCCCTGACACAATTAGCTTAAAATCTAAACTAGCAAGACAGACAAAAGGTAAGAGGGGGAACAGAGGCACAGTGCAGTCACACAGCAGGTCAGTGACAAGTGGGAACAGCACTCAGGTCTATTGAGTGCTAGGCAGTGACCACACTATCTCCATTAACAATGATCACCAAGAATACCAGTTTATTACACTATTACTTCTTCATGCTTTTACAAGGCACCCATCATGATGCCTGAGCATATGATTTCAATTTATCTCTATTAGCGGTCTCAAATAAAAGGAGAAAATACAATGCAGCCTCGTAGCTTTAGAGGACAGAATCCTGAGCTAAGCATCCAGGATTCCTGTACTCACATTTAGTGGGAAGCTTGGAGGATGAGGTGCATCTTATAATGTAATCTGAATGCAGCCAGATTCATGCAGAGGCAATTTCCACCGGGAGTGAATTCCAATGCTACTAAGGTTGTCCTGCCTCCAGCGTCCACAAGTTTCAGCTTTAGCAGTGGCATATTTTTGTTCCCCCCGCCCTCTTTTTTTAAAGATGTGGATACATTTGTCCTTTAGCAACTGAATTGTAATGACTAACTCGTTTCATACAAAGGAAGTAAAATACTGTTAGATGGTAACTAGAGAGGAAAACTCATTTGGCCTAATTGCAAACACACACTGCCATGGTGGGTTTGAAAGTTTGGCTCTAACATTACTGGGTTTGCATTCTGCCTCAGGGAGACTGCCAAACAGAATGAGAGAGAAAGAGAAAAAATCAGTAGGAAAAAAGGGTAGAAAATGGAACAGAGATGACAGAGTGAAAAGAATGAAGCACCCCTGTGGAAGTCTGTTGAAAGACTCCCATTGGCTTCAATGGGATTTGGATCAGGCCCAAGCAGAGAAAAACAAGAAAAAAATTCTAATGACAAAAATGAATCACAGAGCATCATTAGGGTTGCCTGATGCTTCCCGTTATAAGGCCCTGTGTTCTGGTGCTTATAACTTTGCCAAGCTAACCATTTGGGCTGAAACTTTCCATCCTAGGTGTCTGCCCCAGGCTAATTTTTTATTATTATTATTATTATTATTATTATTTGGAACATTTCAGCACAAACAATAGTTGAGCCATTTCCAAGAATGAGGCTAGGGAAAAATAGGTTGTTTTTCCCCATGTCAAAAATTTTTGGTGACCTTTTATTCAAAAAGCCTTCATGCATTGGAGTAGGGACTTGAAATCTGGCAAGGTGTGGTGTCAGGAATGTGCCATTTTTTATCCCCATGAAAGTCAGCCCACATTTGGCCAAGTTATAACCCCTTGTGGGGCGGGGGGGAGAGGAAGGGAAGAATCAGTTTCCATTTGCTCAGAGGCTTCTTAAATTTTAGCAGCTAGATTCCCTGAAAATTCCATGTGCATTGGGCAACCTCCAGCCTAGGGCTGAGCAGGACTTTCCCTGCAATTTCAGCTCTGGAAAAAGGGGTAAACAGTGAGGTGGCAAAGTTTGCAGATGATATTAAATAACTCAAGATAGCTAAATCCAAAGCAGACTGTGAAGAATCACAAAGGGATCTCACAAACCGGGGTGACTGGGCAACAAAATAGCAGATGAAATTTACAGTTGATAAATGCAAGGTAATAATGCACATTAGAAAACAATCCTAACTATACAATGGGGTATAAATTAGCTGTTACCACTCAGGAAAGAGATCTTGGGGTCATTGTAGATAGTTCCCTGCCAACATCTGCTCAATGTGCAGTGGCAGTCAAAAAAACGAACAGAATGTTAGGAACCATTAGGAAAGGGACACATAATAGCACAGAAAATATCATAATACCACTATATAAATCCATGATACTCCCACACCTGGAATACTGTGTGAATGCAGTTCTGGTGACCCATCTGTAAAAAGGTATATTAGAATTGGAAAAGGTACAGAGAAAGGCAACAGCAATTATTAGCGTTATGGAATGACTTCCATATGAGGAGACATTTGAAGACTAGGACTGTTCAGCTTAGAAAAGAGATGACTAAGGGGAGATATGATAGAAATCTATAAAATCATGCATGGTGTGGAGAAAGTGATCATTACATAGCACCAGGGGTCATCCAATGAAATTAATAGGCAGCAGGTTTAAAACAAACAAAAGAAAGTATTTCTTCACACAATGCACAGTCAACTTGTGGAACTTATTGCCAGGAATGTTGTGAAGGCCAAAACTATAACAGGGTTCAAATAAGAATTAGATAAATTCATGGGCAATAGGTCCATCAGTGGCTGTTAGCCCAGAGGGTCAGTGATGCAACCCCATGCTCTGAGTGTCCCTAACCTCTGACTTCCATAAACTGGGGCTGGAGACAGAGGAAGGCTCACTCGATAATTGCCCTGTTATTTTCTTTTCCACTGAAGCGTCTGGCACTGGCCACTGTCAGAAGACAGGATACTGGGCTAGATAGACCATTGGTCTGACACACTGTGGCTATTCTTATGTTCTTATGATACAATGCATATCTGTTTATACAATTCTAGGAGATATTAAGAGGAAACAGATACTAATATAATAATAATATTACAGTATTAGTACAAATAGTATTATTATGGGAAGCCACAGAGGAACATTTCCAACACAGTATGAATAAATCCTTTATAGTATGTGACCCAAAGATCTTGGTTCTTTCCATAGCTCTTGTTAGGCACTGCGAACATTTTAGAGGTGGGCTTAGTATACAATAAAGGAATTGAAAATGACTGATCTGAACATATTGCTCTGTGGAGACTGGGCAAACTCTGTAGGTACTAGACTATCAATACCAAAGATAAAATATGCAAACATTGTATTCTGTAGACTGTTGTGAAGAGGCTGCCACAAACATTTGCCAATTGTTAAAATTTCTCATTAATAGTTCTGCCTCTCTCTATCAAGTTAATATTTTTCCAGAGTCGAGACTGTGAAAGAATGTAATGACCAGAGCATCCTTTAGATCTTCTGAGTAAACCAAAAATCTTTCCAGGCAGTTGACATAAGCCCGTTTACCAAATGCTCTTCAGCCTACAACCAATAAATGATTAACAAGGAACTTCTCAAGTCAGATGCTGTTTGTTGAGACATCCTTGTACTACAATGACAAATGGGGCAGAATTAAATGAATGGCTGGAGATTTGACAATAAAGTAGTGATGCTCAGCTTGGCAGGATCCTGCCATTCAGCAGAATGCCCCCAAGGCTGAATAATGTGGGCAAACACCACTATACAAAGGTTGACTCTATTTTTATTTATATAAACTGTACTGCTGCCCCACCTGGAGTTCACTAGAGTTGAAGAACCAAAAGGCCATTTTCTCAAACAGATAATAACACACAATTATACAGCAAAGGGTAGCAACTTAATAGCTCTTATTCTGTCTAACAAATTTATTAGAGCATAAGCTTTCGTGGACTACAGCCCACTTCTTCGGATGCATCCGAAGAAGTGGGCTGTAGTCCACGAAAGCTTATGCTCTAATAAATTTGTTAGTCTCTAAGGTGCCACAAGTACTCCTGTTCTTCTTTTTGCGGATACAGACTAACACGGCTGTTACTCTGAAACTTATTCTGTCTGTCACTAATTGCTTATTGTCTTTTTATGGTAAAAAAAAAAGCTTTAGAATAGCTAGAAAGTTAAATCTAATCACGTTAACAACATTGGCTTGCACTTGAAGGAGTCGTATACAGCTGTGCAAAGAGGGTATAAAATGCTGCCACTCTGAGGCCTGGTCTACACATAAAAAGTTTGACCAGCATAACTACGTTGGTAAGGGATGTGATGGTTACATTGGTAAAAGCTGAAGAGTACAGGCATTTTTCCTGGTAGAAGACCCTTTTTATTCTTGCATAATGACAAGTTTCAGAGTAACAGCCGTGTTAGTCTGTATCCGCAAAAAGAAGAACAGGAGTACTTGTGGCACCTTAGAGACTAACAAATTTATTAGAGCATAAGCTTTCGTGGACTACAGCCCACAGCATCCGAAGAAGTGGGCTGTAGTCCACGAAAGCTTATGCTCTAATAAATTTGTTAGTCTCTAAGGTGCCACAAGTACTCCTGTTCTCCTTTTTATTCTGCATAGCATATTCTGCTGAACTGAATTACGCTAGACCTGCAGAAGCACTTTTACACTAGTATCACTGGTATAACTGCATCTGCAGTAGAAGGGGTTGCCACATTAACTACATTAGCATAGTTAACGCGTTAAAACTTTAGTATAGACAAGTCCTGATTTGGTAGCATTCTACACCCATGTTGCACTGGTGTAATGGACTACATAAGGCACAGGGAAAACAGGGAACCAGGTCCCTAATCTAAAAACTTCTTTAGTGATGCAAATCTGACCAATATACATTAAATTCTTCAAACTGTACAGATGGTAGAGAATTTTATAAACGACCATATATATGCAGACCACATTAATAGATACTAGAGATGGAACTAAGAAGATGGTGTTTAGAGCTGGATATACAAAAGCTTTAGGCTACATAGTTCAGCATTTTGGTTTGAGGCATAATTAGGAGTAAGGCAGGGTTCAGATAGGAGGATACTGAAGCTTCATGAGCTATTCTTGTGATATTTCAGTTCCAAATGCTGAAACCTTGCAAAATCTGTGTATTTCCACCATCTTCGTTTGAAATCTGTAATTATTCAGCCACATCTGAATGGCAACCAGAAAAAGAAAATAAGACTTTTCTGGCTTGGGGTTGGGTTCAAAACTGGGCTCTGGGTTTCCATTGGAACCTCGAGGCACTCCCATCATATAAATAAATAATGATAAAGATAATTTCTGAAAAAAAGAGTATAGGACTTGGGAAAGAATATTCTAGCTCTGTTAATGTGAACAGCATAAGAACTAAATTACAAATGGAAGGTCAAATTGCTCTTTCCTAACCAGTTCACAAAATAGTGATGAGGAAAAAACCTAAATTTTCTCTTTGTGATAAATATTTATGCTTGTTGTGAGCCCTGTCTTGTTCCCACAGTCGCCAATTATTTATCATATCAACATTATGTACAGATTTTAAACACATAGGATTCTATTCCCCACAGCAATTGGCTTCCAGAATCTTCTGTAACTCTGCACCAGTTAAACTCAGAATTTTTCTTTCCATATTACTCCCTTTTTCTTCTCATAGGGAATATCAAGCCATGCATGAAAAAAATGGCCAACTGTGATCTACCTAAATGAGAAAGAACTCTCCAGAGATAATCAGCAGCAAGCCACTTCGATCCTTACTTTACATTACTATTTACAAAACATTCAGTAGGGTAAATCTCATTCCTGCGTCTTCTTCCTTTGTGGATGTAGGGGGCCCTGCCAGCAACAGAAGCAGAGCTCTTCAGGTGCATGGGCTAAAATGCCCGGAATCCATATAAAACAGACATGACTTGGGGATGGGAGCAGACTGAGGTAGTGGAGGGGACAGTGTGGTCAGTGGGTTCATCATTCATTCCCATCTGAACAGCAGAGACATAGGTTCCCGAAGTACTCTGTGGCCCCAGCACTGCAGTAACAGCCATTGCCTCATCATGGTCCCACGGGGGTAGATTTCTTCCTCTTAGGGTACGTCTATACCCAGCCGCTAGTTCGGCGGCTGGCAATCGAACTTCTGGGTTCGACTTATCGCATCTTGTCTGGACGCGATAAGTCGAACCCGGAAGTGCTCGCCGTCGACTGCGGTACTCCAGCTAGACGAGAGGAGTACCGTGGAGTCGACGGGGGAGCCTGCCTGCCGCGTGTGGACCGAGGTAAGATCGAACTAAGGTATTTCGAACTTCAGCTACGTTATTCACATAGCTGAAGTTGCGTACCTTAGTTTGATTTGGGGGGTTAGTGTAGACCAAGCCTTACTGTCTGCAAAATCCCTCAAAGCATTAGATACTACTGTGAACTGGGGAAAGGATTTGTCCTCAAAGTCTTATGAAAGTAGTAAGATAATGGAAAACCAGATAAAAGAAATAAATATGCTTTTAGTGTTATTAATCACAGGATTGGAAGGGACCTCAAGAGGTCATCTAGTCCAGTCCTCTGCACTCATGGCAGGACTAAGTATTATCTAGACCATCCCTGACAGGTGTTTGTCCAACCTGCTCTTAAAAATCCCCAATGATGGAGATTCCACAACCTACATAGGCAATTAATTCCAGTGCTTACCCACCCTGACAGTTAGGAAATTTTTCCTAATGTCCAACCTAAACCTCCCTTGCTGCAATTTAAGCCCATTGCTTCTTGTCCTATCCTCAGAGATTAAGGCCTGGTCTACACTAGGCGTTTATGTCGAAGTTAGCGCCGTTACATCGAATTAACCCTGCACCCGTCCACACCGCGAAGGTATTTAGTTCGACATAGAGGTCTCTTTAATTCGACTTCTGTACTCCTCCCCGACGAGGGGAGTAGCGCTAAATTCGACATGGCCATGTCGAATTAGGCTAGGTGTGGATGGAAATCGACGCTAATAGCTCCGGGAGCTATCCCACAGTGCACCACTCTGTTGACGCTCTGGACAGCAGTACGAGCTCGGATGCTCTGAACTGCCACACAGGAAAAGCCCCGGGAAAATTTGAATTTGAATTCCTTTTCCTGTCTGGCCAGTTTGAATCTCATTTCCTGTCTGGACATCGTGGCGAGCTCAGCAGCACTGGCAACGATGCAGAGCTCTCCAGCAGTGATGGCCGTGCAATCTCAGAATAGAAAGAGGGCCCCAGCATGGACTGATCGGGAAGTCTTGGATCTCATCGCTGTGTGGGGCGATGAGTTCGTGCTTTCCGAGCTGCGATCCAAAAGACGGAATGCAAAGATCTACGAGAAGATCTCTAAAGACATGGCAGAGAGAGGATACAGCCGGGATGTAACGCAGTGCCGCGTGAAAATCAAGGAGCTGAGACAAGGCTACCAGAAGACCAAAGAGGCAAACGGACGCTCCGGATCCCATCCCCAGACATCCCGTTTCTACGAGGCACTGCATTCCATCCTCGGTGCGGCCGCCACCACTACCCCACCAGTGACCGTGGACTCTGAGGATGGGATAGTGTCCACGGCTGGATCCTCGGACATGTTAGCGGACGGGGAAGATGAGGAAGGAGATGAGGAGGACGAGGCAGTCGACAGCGCTCACAACGCTGATTTCCCCGACAGCCAGGATCTCTTCATCACCCTTACAGAGATCCCCTACCAACCCTCCCCAGCCGTTACCCCGGACACAGAATCTGGGGAAGGATCAGCCAGTAAGTGTTGTAAAAATCTAAACATTTATTTGTAACAGAACAGGAATATTAACAATTTAAAAAATGGGTTTCTCATGATTAGTTTGATTAGCTTAACGGTTCAGTCATGGGCAGTGCAACTATTGAAAAAAAATCTAGCAATGTCCGGTTTTGCATGATTGTCCTGCCCAAGTCGCTCTACTGGTTAGTCACTGCTACAGCAGCTACAGTAAAATGCGGTCTATATGTCCGGGGATGGAGCAGAAATCCTCCTGTGACATCTCGAGGAAGCTCTCCTGGAGGTAATTGGAAATCCGCTGCATTAGGTTCTTGGGGAGAGCGGCCTTATTGGGTCCTCCGTAGTAGGACACGTTGCCACGCCACGAGACTATCAAGTACTCTGGAATCATTGCTCTGCACAGCATGGCGGCATACGGCCCTGGTCTTTGCAGGCTTTCCCGGAACATTCTCTCTTTCTCGCTGTCAGAGATCCTCATGAGGGTGATGTCGCTCATGATGACCTGCTTTGAATGAGGTAGGGGAATGTTAGTGTTGGGACTGCTTTGCCGTTCCTTTACAGAACTGTAACCGCTGGTTTGCAGCCACGCGGTGGAGGCGGGAGAGGGGCAGCCGAAAGGGATCGTTCCCGGGGACAGCCGCGAGGGTGTGGGACAGGAGCAGACTTCCTGCTTGCCGAATTGCTGGCAGCAGGGACCGACATTGATTTCAATGTGAAATGAGGCCATTGCTAATATTAAAGTTTTAAGCTGCCACAAGTCTACGGCTTACCATGTCTGCCTGCAACAGAAATTCCGTTCTCCTGAGAGGCTTCTCAAATGTGCTGTAGAAGACCCCAGGCACTGAATGCGAAGGCCGAGAATTCGACCTTGTGCTGAGTGCGCATGTGATAGGTGCTGTGCATGGTCTTGTTAACAGAGAAAGACTATGTTCTTTGTTCACAACTACATTTATCTTTCTGAGGAATTCACTCCCTTTTTCCCATTCCCACAGCCCCATCTGCGACTGTCTCACAACCTAGCCTGTCATCACACTCCCAGAGGCTAGCGCGGATTAGGCATAAGAAGAAGAGGACACGGGAGGACATGTTCTCGGAGCTTATAGCCTGCTCCAGAGCCCAGGCAGCACAGCAGACCCAGTGGCGGGAGAACTTGACCCGAATGCACCAAGCCAACATGGATCGGGAGGAGAGGTGGCGTCAGGAAGACCAGCAGGCGACTCAAACCCTGCTTGGACTAATGAGGGAGCAAACGGACACGCTCCGGCGCCTTGTGGATGTTCTGCAGGAACGGAGGCAGGAGGACAGAGCCCCGCTGCAGTCCATCTCTAACCGCCCTCCCCCGCCACCAAGTCCCATACTCCCCTCACCCAAAGTGCACAGAAGGAGAGGCGGCAGAGTCCCTGCTAACTCTCACTCCACCCCTGCAGAGAGCTCGAGCAGCAGAAGGCTCTCATTCCCCAAAATTTGACAAGTTCTTTCCTTCCCGCCTGACACAAGCCCCCGTCCAAGTTTCACTTTCCCAGTTCCATGTTTGGTTGATAATAAAAAATACGTTTCTGTTAACTACTGTTTCCATCATGTTCTTTTGGAGGAGGGGGGGATAGGGGGTTGGTAATTCGACAGGACAGTCACCTTTGGCAGGGTATATAGTCGGGGGCAGGCACAGCAGCAGGGCACATACATAGTGCAGTGATGCAGTGACTAGTTACCCTGGTTAGTCTGGGAGGTTGTTTTCATGTTATGTGGTGGGGGGTGGGTTGCTCTGTGACTTTGTGGCAGGGGAGGGCAGTTACAGATCTTAAGCGGCGGTCCTTAGGCAGGATCACAGAGCCACACAGCAGGGGATCTGTAACCGTCCTCCCCCTGCCACAAAGTCACATAGACCCCCCCATACACACAGTCCCTATCAGGAGGGGTGACAGGCTCCGTTGAAACAACCATCCCACCGCAGCGGAGCCTGTCAATCCTTGAGTTTAGAAGCTGCATTCGCGCCACTACAGTACACCCGCTCCGCACCACAGTCTGCGTCCCAGTTTTAAAAAATTCCCGCAAATACAGTATTAAAGAAAACGGTGTGCTTTAACAAAGTAGAACTATTTTTATTTTGAAACGTGTGTTGGAAGTGGGGTGAAGGGGGTATGTAACTGGATAGGATAGTCAACATTAACTGGGTAAAGAAACGGGGGCAGGTTTAGCTTCTCAATACACAAACTTTAAAGTCACAGGTTACCCTGCTCACTCAGGAACTTTGCTTTCAAAGCCTTCCGGATGCACAGCGCTTCCCGCTGGTCTCTTCTAATCGCCCGGCTGTCTGGCTGTGAGTAATCAGCAGCCAGGCTATTTTCCTCAACCTCCCACCCCGCCATAAAGGTCTCCCCCTTGCTCTCACAGAGATTGTGGAGCACACAGCAAGCTGCAATAACAATGGGGATATTGGTTTCGCTGAGATCACAGCGAGTCAGTAAGCTTCTCCATCTCCCCTTGAGACGTCCAAAAGCACACTCCACCACCATTCTGCACTTGCTCAGCCGGTAGTTGAAGAGTTCTTTTTCAGTGTCCAGGGCGCCAGTATAGGGCTTCATGAGCCAGGGCATTAGCGGGTAGGCTGGGTCCCCGAGGATGACTATAGGCATCTCCACATCCCCAAGAGTTATTTTGTGGTCCGGGAAGTAAATACCTTGCTGCAGCCGTCTAAACAGACCAGAGTTCCTGAAAACACGAGCGTCATGAACCTTGCCCGGCCATCCCACGTAGATGTTGGTAAAACGTCCCCTGTGGTCCACCAGTGCTTGCAGCACCATGGAAAAGTAGCCCTTTCTGTTAATGTACTGGCTGGCCTGGTGTTCCGGTGCCAGGATAGGGATGTGAGTTCCATCTATGGCCCCACCGCAGTTTGGGAATCCCATCGCTGCGAAGCCATCTATGATCGCCTCCACGTTTCCCAGGGTGACTACCTTTGGCAGCAGTACATCAATGATTGCCTTGGCTACTTGCATCACAACAACCCCCACGGTAGATTTGCCCACCCCAAACTGGTTCGCGACTGACCGGTAGCTGTCTGGCGTTGCAAGCTTCCACAGGGCTATGGCCACTCGCTTCTGGACAGTCAGGGCTGCTCGCATCCGGGTGTCATTGCGCTTCAGGGCAGGGGACAGCAACTCACAAAGTTCCAGGAAAGTTCCCTTCCGCATGCGAAAGTTTCGCAGCCACTGGGATTCATCCCAGACCTGCAGCACTATGCGGTCCCACCACTCAGTGCTTGTTTCCCGTGCCCAGAATCTTCTTTCCACGGCATCAACATGACCCATTGCCACCGTGATGTTCTCGGCGCTGGGTCCCCTGCTTTCTGAGAGGTCTGTGCTACTCTCAGACTTCAGGACATCACCGCGTTGACGTAGCCTCCTCGCCTGACTTTTCTGCATCTGCCTCAGGGAAAGGTGTATGATAAGTTGCGAGGCGTTGAGAGTGGCCACAACTGCAGTGATGGTTGCAGCAGGCTCCATGCTCGCAGTGCTGTGGCGTCCGCGCTGTCACTGACTAGAAAAGTGCGCGAACTGATTTCCCGCCGGCGCTTTCAGGGAGGGAGGGCGGGAGTGATGGACGGATGACGACAGTTACCCAAAAGCACCCTGGACACATTTTTTTTACCCAGAAGGCATTTGCGGCTCCACCCAGAATTCCAATGGGCAGCGGGGACTCCGGGAACTGTGGGATAGCTGACCACAGTGCACCACTTCCAATGTCGACGCTTTCCCCGTTAGTGTGGACTCACAAAGTCGAATTACTGTCCTTAGTGTGGACACACACGTTCGACTTTGCAATATCGATTCCAAAAATTCGATTTAAGTAAAATCGAACTACTCTCGTAGTGTAGACAAGGCCTAAGATGAACAATTCTTCTCCCTCCTCCTTGTAACAACCTTTTATGTACTTGAAAACTGTTATGTCCCCTCTCGGTCTTCTCTTTTCCAGACTAAACAAACCCAATATTTTCAATCTTCTCTCATAGGTCATGTTTTCTAGACCTATCATTTTTGTTGTTCTTCTGGACTTTCTCCAATTTTCCACATCTTTCCTGAAATATGGCACCCAGATCTGGACACAATACTCCAGTAGAGGCCTAATCAGCACGGAGCAGAGCACAAGAATTATTTCTCGTGTCTTGCTTACAACCCTCCTGCTAAAAAATCCCAGAATGATGTTCACTTCTTTTGCAACAGTGTTACGCTGTTGACTCATATTTAGCTTGTGATCCACTATGACCCCCAGATCCTTTTCTGCAGTACTCCTTCCTAGGCAGTCATTTCCCATTTTGTATGTGTGCAACTGATCGTTCCTTCTTAAATGGACTACTTTGCATTTGTCCTTATTGAATTTCATCCTATTTACTTCAGACCGTTTGTCCAGATCATTCGTATCCTCCAAAGCACTTGCAACCCCTCCCAGCTTGGTATCGTCCGCAAACTTTATAAGTGTACTCTGTATGCCATTATCTAAATCATTGATGAAGTGTTCTGTGTCACATTAAACTGATTCTTTACTTTGATCTGGTTTAAACAAACACTCACAAAGATTTTCCTTCAAGGTTATAGAGAGCCTGTGAAATCAGACAGGTGTGGCATATTGAAGATGGTGTTAAAATGACAAGCTGTCACTAAGATGTAAGGCATTTCCTTGTCCTGCTTGTAGGTGAGAGGGTCTGTAAGGAAGTATGTGATCTGGATCTTGTGTGGTCAGTTTACAAAGAGCCAGCCTAGAGCAAGGTGGGTGAGTTGTGCCTCTCTGCCTTAGGGAGCAGCCTCTCTGCTTTTGGTTCTTGTGCGTTAGGGTTCTAGATCCTGAAAAATAAACTTGTGTTACTCTGCAACTTTCCAGAAAGAGTATTTCATATTTTCATCTAACTTCTGTGTGCATGCTGCTATGAACACAGAGACTGGACATGGAATGCCAAACAGGGCCACAGTCATGTGCCAGTCCCACACAGAGGTGAACAGATGGACAAACAGACCTACCTAGCTGCAGATGTTTGATCTCCATCTTATTTCTCCCTTTTTCCTCCACAGCCCCTGGTATTCCACACTATGAAAGGCTGCAATTCCTTTTCTGTTGCTAAAGTCCTCACATATTACTCCTGAAGGGCATCAGCACAAATCCTATATTTATATCTGTTCATTATTTCAGTTTCCTTCCCGCAAAAAGAAAGTCATATGGCAGTGCTGTGCCCATTCAGATTGTCAATTATCTGATAGTCTCTGGGTGTAGTAACTTGACAGGTGATGATTTTACTACAAAACAGTGCATCGATAGATCCATTGAACTTCTTTCCAAATCAGGCACTGATAATAGCATACCATGCAGAAGGGCCCTGAATGAAGCATTTAATAATATTGCTTCAAATAGCCCAAAAGCCATTGTTGAAAGCAACAGGCATTGGTCTTACCAAAATCAAATCCATGCTTTAACAATCTGTTTTCCTTCATTAACCACTTGAAATATGTTTCCTTAAAGGCCCGCCTTGCTAAACCGATGCCATAGTTAATTCTGATGTACACCACAGACTCCCGTCATTATTTCTTCGTTGTATAATAGTTTGTTTTGTTGATTGTAATAATTACATAAATGTATTTATGCTTTATCATCTATTATGTGTAGTTCAATATTATTAAAAAATAGGAAATGCAAATTCTTCTTTGTTCCCATCCCAGGACAAATAAACAAAATGCTGACCAGCAGAAGGACACCCCCGTCAAAACTAAAGTAAAAAAGCAACGTGTGACTATGTTTGGCAACAGCTTGTAATATTTTGTTCAGATTTTTCTTCTGATGCTCATATGACATTTTCCCCAGTCTCTTAGATGGGTATGTAAATGTAACACCAACAAACGCTGGTTATTAGCAATCAGGATTGAACCTGGGACCTCTAAAGCTAAATGTAGGAGCCTCCACTGCATGAGCCACGTGGCTATTAGCCAAGGCCATAACAGACTCATTAATCTCTAAGTGGTCTCGGTGCCACTACCTGGGACAAAGCACCACACCCTGGAGGTGTATGGGTTACATATGGACTGCAAACAAGTGTGCAACATTGATGAGGTCTTGGAACCTGATTTTCAGTGATAGTGCTTCAAACTGACACATTGAAAGTGTTGACAGAGCATGTTCATGTCCCTAGCTCATCCAGCACCAGTTATTTCACCTCTGGATGGATTTATAGTTTTTTGTGACCATTTCAATTTTATTTAGTAAACCTTTGGCTTTATATCAGAGTTACTTTCTGTGCAAAGCCAAATCAGTAGGTCCTGGGCTCTGGGCTCTTACTGGGAAATATGACAATATCCAGCTTTGACAAAAATCAAACTCCTGCATTCAACTACCCTGTGAGGAAACCTTTACTCTGAACATATTACTTAGTACCATAGTACAAGTAATATTAGTGGGCAAAAACTCCTATTAACCCATGCATCTCTAATGCGCCAAAATAAATCTCATATCCTCCTTCAAGTTCATATGCAAAGGGTTGAGGCAGTCTATGAAAATAATCACGATAAAAAGCTTATTGTAGTGATAATGATTATAAGTATCATGGACTCTGGCATAGATGCTAGACATACCTTAGAAATGGGTATTAGTCTGATTTGTATAAGAAGTATGGATGACTTCAATAAAAAGCTATATTATAAACAGATATATTTACCATCAACCTGGGAATTTGATGGATATTGCTGTGGAAGTTTTAATATAAACTAGAATAATGCCATCAAATTAACCAATATTTTTGTTCCACTACTGCACTCTAATCTTAGCTCCACTACTGACTTGTCATGTAGCCTTATGGTAGCGAGGTGGTCACCTGCTCCTGCCCTAAAGGGTTGAAATCAGCCCTGGGAGAGGGCTGTGGCTGGGGGCAAGTAGCCCCAGGCTGATTGGGGAAGCAGCCTCAGCTGTGGCCACGCCCCAATCAGGGCCCAGCTGGCCCTTATAAGAGGGCAGTGGGCTAGGAGCAGAGACATTCTCCCTCTGCCTTTAGAAGGAGAAGGGACTGGCTGCTGGGGAGTGTACCTGGGTACTTAAGGTGGAGCAGGGCTGGGGGAAGGCAAGAGGAGCTGGGGAGCTCTGGCCTGGAACCCCCCGCCCCAGGCTGCAGGCTCAGTGGAAGGCCTACTGAGGTTGCAGGGGGCAGCCCACGGGTAGGCAGAGGCAGCAGGTCCAAAAACCCCTTGCCTGCGATGAATGGCGTATACTGCAGTCTGCCCCAGTGAATGGGGGCTAGATGGAGACTGGGCAGTAGCCAAAGACTGAGGTGAAGTGGGGATAAGGGGTTGGGGTTCCCTGGGGAGGGGAGACCCCAAGACTGAGGGGTTACTGTCAAGGGGGTGCACCCCAGATAATGGGGCACTGGGTCCGGAACGGACACAGGGGCCAAGAGGCAGTGGGACACCAGCCTTCAGAGGGCGCTTCTGAGGCTGGATAAGCTAATTCCCAGAGACGACCAGCAGGAGGCGCCGCAGGGGTGAGCCCCGCATGCGTACACTCACGCAGTTAACCTAGTAGTCTTTGGTTATTGATTCATATGCTTTTCTTCCTCACCTGGGAAATAGGGTGTGTGTCAGTTCAGGACAACTGCACCTGTATTCCCTTCAACATTCAGCTCCCCAGTCATTGCCTCTTGGGTGGAGACATGCATCCCTCCTCCCTTCTGACCAGTGTATTTCCAGGCTGAACAGTTCCCTGCCTTCACTGCATGTGTCCCAGCAAACACAGTCTGCTAAACAGACATGCTTGCTTTCTCCTCTTACAGATAGTGTGATTGTTAACAGCAGGGCCGGCTCTAGGATTTTTGCTGCCCAAAGCAAAAACAATTTTGGCCGCCCCCCCCTTATTTAATTACCCCACCCCCGGCCCCACCTCAACTCCGCCCCTTCCCCAAATCCCCAGCCCTGCCTCCTCCCCAGGATCTCAAGCCTGGGAGGGAGGGAGGGAGGGGGAGAAGCAGCAGCGCGCTGCGGCCACTCGGAGTCTCCCCCTCCCTCCCAAGCTCTCAAGTCTGGGAGGGAGGGGGAGCAGCGGCGCGCAAAACGGCCGCTCGGGATCTCCCACTCCCTCCCAGGTTTGAGATCCTGGGAGGGAGGGGGAGACTCCGAGTGGCTGCGGCGCGCGAAACAGCTGATTCGCGCACTGCTGCTCCCCCTCCCTCCCAGGTTTGAGAGCCCAGGAGGGAGGGCGAGTAGCGGTGCGCGAATCAGCTGTTTCGCGCGCCGGCAGCAGCGGAGGTGAGCTTAGGGCGTCCGGGGCACATTTTTAGGGGTGGCATTCTGGCGCCGGCCATGCCGCCCCTAAAAATGTGCCGCCCCAAGCACCAGCTTGTTTTGCTGGTGCCTAGAACCGGCCCTGGTTAACAGTTATAAACAGACATGTCAAGTCTCACTCATTGAGTGTGAGACTCACTCATTAGCATTCTATCTCACTCTCACACACATTCCTAAGCTTATCTCACTCATTTTGAGTGAGCAACTATATAAAGATTTAAAATATTTTTACTCAGGCGCTGCAAGAGCCACTTTCCAAGCTTGTGTACTGTGGTAGCTATGGTCCACGTTCTATAGGTGTGCAAGGAGGTGGCTATGCCAGGGTTTTTTTGGGGAGTGAACACTTGACGGTCAAAAAAAATAAGAGTTCACCCAAAAAAGGAGCAGGATTTGATCAAAAGTTTGTGGGTTCTGCAAAACACCGTTCAAAAGTTAAACCACACTGGACAAATTCATATTCTCAGGGATC
This sequence comes from Malaclemys terrapin pileata, assembly GCF_027887155.1. Lineage (NCBI taxonomy): Eukaryota > Metazoa > Chordata > Testudines > Emydidae > Malaclemys > Malaclemys terrapin. Next base: position 68,399,454 of record NC_071513.1, read on the forward strand.
TGAACCTATCCAGGTTTTTTGGTCTAATCAACAAATAATTGTTTTTATTAAAATCCATTGGTTTGCATTGCATGGAGAATTCTCATGTGCCCTAGACTTTAGTATGCATTAGGATATTTAAGTGTTTCATATGCAATATTAAGCAGTGTACATTTTTAACAAACTATTAAGCTGGACCATTGGATGTGGCCAAGGACCAAAGTTGAGAATTCATGTCTTAAGCAATGACTTAACACACCACCTGGAAAGTCTCACTCTTCGGCATGTTTAGAAGCCAACCTTGGCAACTCTGTATAAGTTACCACACAGCTCTTTCTAATCAAGGCTAAACATTACTCCTAAGGTGAATAGCATTACAGAGAAAACATGTCAAAACCAATAAAAGAACCACTACACATATGCTAATAAGCTTACCAAATGTTACCAATCCTAACATGGTTTTGTCAGGAAAAGTCTTTCCTCCACCCTAAGGATTTCCTTGTTGTTACAAATTTCTCACAGCTTCAGTTCAGAACAAGTAGCCAGTATTATGAGGCTTCAGTTGGCCAAGTCCTTCCAATTCTCCCCTCAGGATCGGGGCCTTCCATGGACCAGAGGTCGTGTCCATTTTCTGGACCAGGAAGAAGGCCCCAGGTCAGTTAAAACTCAGGATATTTATTCCACAAGTCTTCTCTTTGTCTACTGGTGTCTGGGGAATCCAGTTTGAACTAGTATATGCATCTCTCCAGGAATAATGGGTGGGAATGGCTTCAAAGGATAATAGAAGAAGTCCCTTAGCATTCCCTCTCCCCTCTAGAGAAGGTATATATAATGCTACAACAACACATACACAATTGCATTACTACAGTATACTCCAAAGGTATTCGCCCTAATTCAATAAGGTTTAATATATTCAATAAAGTTTACCTTAATTCCAAAAGATTTGTTCAGGACATTGTCAATCTGTCACCGGGAGACAAGCACTTACTAAAGCTGGTCCGGAATGTTTTTTCCCATCTCACAGGATTTTGTGATTCATGTTATTTTCCAATCCTGAATTGGAAAAAGTCAAAATCTCAACAATCTTGGGGAACTCATGATGCCTGTTCCCCCACGACCACACACAAAAAAAAAAAAAAAAAAAAAAAAATTCAAAGCGGGTCATTCGAAGCATTTTTTCAGTTTTGATCTTTTATTTTTTAACTTTTTTAGTATAAATTAGCACAAGTTTTGAAACCAAAATTTGTTTTTAACTAAAAAATTTAAACTTTGCTTTGAAAACATCATAAGAGGACATTTAGACCTTCTAAACTTTATTTGTCCATTTTTTTTCTCCCAGTCAGGATATTCAACAAAATTGGCCCTTTCTGGCAAAGGGTTTCAATGAATCAGCATTTTCTGACAAAAATATTTCACTGGAAAATTCCTAGCAAGCTCTAGTACTTACCCACTCCCACAGCTGTTTAAAGGATTAATTAGGTAAAGTTTGCACAGAGCTTTGAAAGTGAAGCGTTACATAAGTACGAAGTACTATGATTGTAAGTTACATACTCCTGTCTCCAGTAGAAAAGCCCTTTAATAATTTTAGCATGCACTATTGCACTTTAACTCTCTATGCAAATGTTCTATGAACTTCTGCCTCTGTCTACTTATTTCTCTTTTGGTACCATACCTGTGCACACTACTCTCCTGTATTCTTGCTTAGATTTTCAAATAGCTGAGTAAACAGCCTGGTGGTGGTTGCCACAGTACTACACCTGTAAGGTTAACAACGCACAAGTGGGTTGGCAACAATACTTAGATTTGTTTTCCATAAGCACCCAAGAGAATAGACCAAGTCAGAAGAGAGTAGAATTAAAAAAAAAAAATCCCTTAGTGCTTTTTTATTTCAAAATTATTAATTATTAACAATAAACACTAATTAATCACCTTTGCACTTGCATAACCCCTTTCAACCACGAATATATCCATCTAGGTTCTTATATGTTTCCCCTCATGGATAGCTTTGCATGCATTAACTAATTAATTCATTAAGCTTCACAATGTCCCTATGAGGTGGGGAGCTATTTTACATTCAGGCAAACTGAAGAAACCCAATGCTCATTACTCATGTTGAGTAGTACTTGACTCTGCAAGTAGTCCCATTAAAATCAATGTGAGTAAGGCTGGCAGAAGCTGGGGAGTTTTTGCCTAGCACTGATGGAAGTATGCAGTAGAGTGCAGCAGGGGAGCAAAGAGTCTCCATCTATGAGCCAGGCAGCATTGCAGTCCCTACACTCAGAGCAGTACATGGCACACGAAGAACACATAGGAGGATGAAAAGAAGATGGCCCAATGGCTTCACCCCTCCATGCATCAACCAAGAGAGCTGAATGGCTGCGTGCAGAGGGGTGGGGGTAGAGAGAGCATCTGCCTCCCTTGAAAGGTGCGTAAAAGTGAATGGCCTCCCCTTCCACCCTGGAGATCTCTAGAGGCAGGTCTGCATCACCCCCAACACAGGGCTATGTCACATCACCTGGTGACCTTCCCAAGGTCACACACTGTGTCAGGGGGGCAATCATGAATAGAACCCAAAAGAATAGAACTGCTTTTTAGGATAGGATTTTCAAAAGCACTTATCCTTGGCCACATTCTGCTTCCACTGAAGCCAATGGTAAATTGACTTCAATGGGAACAGAATTAGGCCATAGCAAAGCACTGTTGAAAATTCCCACCTTTAATCTTTAATTCACTGTTGAAAATTCCCACCTTTAATCTTTAATTCTTTTAGTCACTGGAGCTGACTAAGATTTTTTTTCGATTATTGCAGATGAGGTCAGTTAGGGATTGCTGCGCTAATATCTCAATCATTTTATTGCACCGATTTGAAGCTAGGTTTGTATTTTGCCATCCTAACCCTAGATATGTATTTAGCTACAAAACGTGAACATCCATCAGAGACTCTTTCCTCTCTATTCTGTGTGTTAATGTCCCTCTGCTCCCGCCCACAACTGCCAAAGAAAGCATGGACTACGAAACAGAACCTTGGAAATGCTAAAGCAAACAAACAATGAAAGAGACATTAGTAACGTACAGGATTCCATTTCAAATCTCTCAGCTAAGTCCTAGAAGAGTATTACATTAAAAATTAAAATTCTTAACAATGAACTTGTGATCCTCCAAAACAACAATATAAATTCAGATGCAAGCATTTCCCCCAAAAGAAATATTATTTTTTCTGAAACATGCAACCTTGCTGGGAAAGTCCAAGGCAGGCAGATTCATTTCAGCAACAGATATTGAAATTCTGATAAGTAAGAATTTTGTTCCATCCTCCTCTGAGGATACATCCTGAGCATCCTTAATCTGCTTCTATACATATTCAGTATAAAGTCAAGGATTTTTTCTCTTCACATCACAATCATACATCAGAGGGATAGCCGTGTTAGTCTGTATCCACAAAAACAATGAGTCCAGTGGCACCTTAAAGACTAACAGATTAATTTGGGCATAAAAAACCCACTTCTTCAGATGCGTGGAGTGAAAATTACAGATATAGGCATAAATGTATATTGGCACATGAAGAGAAGGCAGTTACCTTACAAGTGGAAAGCTTATACCCAAATAAATCTGTTAGTCTTTAAGGTGCCACTGGACTCCTCGTTTTTAATCACGATCATAGGGGGTGAAGTCCTCAGCCTACTGAAGTCAATGAGAACTTTGCCATTTAGTTCATTGTAGTCAGGATTTGCCCAGAAGATGAAGGTCCTGATTCCACAAACTTCTATACAGGTGAAGATAATAGGACTACTCATGCAAGAAGAATCATTCACATGAATGTTTGCGCAATCAGCCCCTATATCTTCTGCAGTTATAGTGATGATCCTTTTGTCTTCAATGAAACTGCTCCTGTGATCAAAGTTATTTGTGTATGAAAGTCTTTGCAGGATCAGGCCCATACATCGTTTTCTATAATACAACTTGCCATGTACAGTATTAGGATAAAAGGCTGTGTGACCTGTGCTCCAATACATAAACACTTTGCTTTAAGTATATCCAATTTTCTACACTGTACTGACTTTACCCAGGCAAACATTTTCTGGAAACATGAAACAGGATACTGAAACCTATAACGTGTTTCTCAAAGTTTCCCCAGGTGGTGCAAACTGCACATAAGACAATGGTCCTTTTTGAGAACGAAACTTAAGAACGATTCAAACTTCATTTCCAGTAAGTTTCACATTCCTTTAATTGCTTCAGTTCAATATTCCCCTCAGTAGTACCAATTAGTAGGCTGCTGCCCTTTTACTGCCCTCATTGTCTCTTGTAATGTAAAGCAGCATTATCATCATTTACCGCTAAGAGGGATTTTTTTTCATGTTCATTTTTGTACAATTATCCATCATAGAATATGTTCATTTAAATATGTCCATCTGTACCATATCCATAAACACAAATGCCAGCCAGGGGCTTTTGCAATGTATATTCCACCCCTATCCTCCCACAGGTCGCCTAGGGAGAAAGGAGACGGAAAATAAAAGGTAACTAACATTGGCTACTTCAGTTGATAAAGTGTCAGATTGAGAGTTCACACTTGAAGAATTTCCTTCAAGTTTTTCCATTTTGTCCCCCAATATCATCACCTGCAGAGTGCAGGCATCCAATTCAAGACTGAATCTCTCCATGGTGAACTTAATGGCATTTAATATTGTGCTCAGAAAAGCTTCTGAAGCCAATTGCTCGATGGTAAGACCGTCGGGGCAGGGTTTGTCTCTTTTATGTGTCTGTACAATGTGCAGCACAATGGGGCCACGATCCTGATTGTGCCGCCCTGACAAATATTTACTACTCCTCCCACCACCAGAGCCCTGGTGGGGAGTAGAACTGCAGTTCTCTTGGTAGAAAGTAAAGTTTTAGACTACAAGTATTATCCCTTCCTTGCCCATCCAAGCCTCACTTTAGAAATGATTCTATAGTCTTGTTTAAACGGAGGGGAGGGGGGATTCCCAAACTACAAGCGGGTGTTAAAATGGATTCAGCTGACTCACTTTTAAAACCAATTGGAGTTCAGGCTCTGGCATTCATTTTTATAACCAGTTAGTTAAACTTCACTGAGGTTCTAAAACCAATTTAAACTTTGGGGGAAGTTTCACAGAGATCAAACGCTGCAGGTCTAGACCAAGCACAAGAGTCTCTGTGGTAGGAATGTCTGCTCTGTAGCTGGTATGGTGCTTCCCAGTGTGGGTAAACAGATGCACCTTGCTGAGTAGAGCTAGTATGCTAAAAACAACGGCACAGCAAGGGATAGCACTGGCGGAGGCTTGAGTACATAGCCAGGGTATCCAGACGGGGGGGGGGGGGGGGGGTAGCACAGGCAACAGTGTGGGCCTGCCTCCTGTGCTACTCCTGGCTATGCTGGATTTTAGCATGCAAGCTGGAGCAGAGTTTAGGAAGAACACTCCCAGCTGCAGCATAGACATGCCTGCGCTGTCACAGGTACCAGCAGCACTAACTCCTAGCAACCATCTTTACTCACCCTCCAATTTATAGTCAGTCATTTTTTAAGATAACTTTAAAAAAGAACTTTTTTACATGCACTGGCTGTAAAAAATGCACACCGCATACTCTAGTCTGATTGATTTTCACAAATAGATGTATGCGAGGATTTAACACAGATTCTTCCCATTCAGGTCGCTACACAGAAGGTTCTTGTTGATTGTGTAATTGATCTGATGAGATGATAGAAATGAGTACAAGCTTTACTTAACATTCCAATAAGCCCATTCATTAACATACTCAAACAAAGCTACAAGCAGAGAAAGAGAGAGAGAGAGAGAGAGAGCTCTCAGGACTATAGGCACACTTACCTACTGCTAAGAGTTGTGGGAAACAAAGATAGAAGGAATCAATCAGTCGAGCACATCAGCTAACAGGCCATGAATCAGTCGACACCATTTCAGAAGCCTGACATTCCAAAATTTAGGGAACAGAGTCAAATCTTCTTTACTTTTATTTTATGTAACTATTCGGCTACATGTCCCTATTTCTGGGGCCATAATAAACTTCATTCATACCCATTAGCCAGACGTGCCTTTCCGATCACAGAAGCAAGCTATTTGTATCAATTAATTTCTTAATAACCGATAGGCATCAGTGCAGTTATCTCTAGAGTTACCATGTCGCAAACCCCCCCCCGCAAGAGCCCCTTATTTCAAAATTACTTGTGAAAGCTTGTGGTGTACCTGTTCTTCTGTGGTCAACCTGTTTGTTACACAGAATGAAAAGGCACAACTCATGACCTTGAATTAAATCCTTACGTCTACTTTGGCTAACTAAAACCCAAGCCCGACACATTAGGCCTCACACACAATAAATGTTACCTTTCTATTATAACAAAGCCTAACATCCCTATTATTTGTGTTCTCCTACTTGCCCCCAGCATGCTTCAATGTACTCAGCATTACAACTAATCAGTAATATAGCCTATAGTGTTAGTACAAAAGCACAACAGGGTCATAGGACAACAATGCACAGAGAAAGAGGACATAGTACAGGGTACACAGCGCACAAATATACTCATAGAAAGGAGGCACAGATGGGGGATAAACAATGTACAAATAAAGGGGACAGAATGTACAAATACACGTTCAGATTACAAAGAAAGCATGGGATAGGGGACACAAAGCATAAATAAAAATACAGCTACAAAAAGAGAATATGAGCATGTGGCCTAATCGTGTCCTTTGGGACTAGATGCAAAAGAGACACCCCCCACGGATAGACATACCTCTCCTTATGTGGAAGGACTCAGACACCTTCCCAGCAGAGTTCCCCAGTACCCCAGGCCTTGTAAAGAGCTCTTTGTGCATCTAGGGATCCATGTGAGGGGAGGGGTCAGGTAGTGGGCAGGCTGATGGAGAAGGGGGCAAACTGGGGGTGGTAACTTTCCAGCCAACCACCCTCCAGAAATAAGAACCTACCTTCAGGGGAGATCTAGAGGAGTCCCTGAAGCTTTGCTACCAGGGATCAGGGGCAAAACCAGAGGGGACCAGATTTGGTCTTGAGGCAGAGCCTCCACGTACATGGCACCATGTTGTCCCCTGCAGACCCCTGGATGGAAAAGGAAGAAGGAGGAAGGGCCATAGCTCAGACCTATACCTCTGCACCAGCCCAAATGAACCAGTCAGCCACAGAGATGGGAGCATGTGGCACCACCCAAAAAAAAAAAAAGAAATATTGTGCCACATTAGTCTTCCCAGCAGGGTGGGGAATGGGTGAGAAGGAATGTGCTCCCAGGGATACAATCCCTCTACAAGCTTTATCTTTAGCTGTGCATATTTCCATCAGAACCAGTGCTAAATTCCTATGGCCCAAAGATTTTAAAAGCTCTATGGCCAAATTCTCTGCAGGCCTAATTCCATAGACTTTGATGGAGTGGACCCAACAAAAAGTTTGGACATTAATTCTGAAGTTAGGACTTTTTCCTGACTATCCCAACACAGTACAATGTAAATTGCATGGAAAGGAAGAAGCCAGTAATAACATAAAACATAGCAGTAGTAGTTAGTCAGCAAAACTAAGTCTAGGAAAACCATTTATTACAAGAACTAAGTGAACAATTCACAATCAAATTTATATGACAAATTTAGCCTCCTTTTTCTGCTTGTAGAATATTCATTTAACAAAAGGATTCAACTAATATTTTTGCAAATTGTATTAACTCAATGGATTGATTGTAAACAGCTTTCTGCAAGTAGCCAGGCTGCTCAGGTTACATATGTCTGATAAGATAGGTAATATCTTATAGTTTCTGCTCTCTGGCATGTCCAATGTGAATAATCACACGTGAGACTAATATTCTTTTTTTTCCCCCCAAATCCTAATGTTCATAAGTTTAAAAATGTGAGGATATATTTGTAGAAATTCAGTATTTTGTAGTACTAACTCAGCTGGGGATACTAATGTCTCATTTCCACCTAAAACTTGGAACTGCAGCATTTCACCCCCCCCCCCCCCCAGTACAGAAAATGTTTGTGAAGTGGAGCTAGCTTCATGGGAGACGAAGGAATGGAACCAATGGACAGTCATTAAGATGCGGAATACTGGAGCATGAGACACAAATACATTATGTGGTGGATATAACTGAAGATTGCAGACATTCTTTCATATTTCATTGATCAAATGACAAAGAAATGAACCTAACCGAGTTATAAAATGTATCATGAATTGGAAATGCTGCAGATAGAATAAATAAAACATGTGCTATTCACTTAATTATATTTTTAGTGTTAATAGTGCCAGCTCTTCCTAGCTAGAGTTACATTTTTAATAAAACTGTCCTTATTTGAATCAGTGTGGACAAGTATAGATTGGTCCTGTAGATTATTTCATATACAGTAACGCCTCCCTTAATGTTGTAGTTTTGTTCCTGAAAAATGGGACTTTAAGCAAAACGATGTTAAGTGAATCCAATATCTCCATAAGAATTAATGTAAATAGGAGGGGCTAGATTCCAGGGAAATTTTTTTCACCAGACAAAAGACTATATTATATATATATATACACACACACAGTATGAGTTTTAAACAAACAATTTGATACTGTACACAGCAATGATGATTGTGAAGCTTGGTTGAGGTGGTGAAGTCAGAGGGTGGGATATTTCCCAGGGAATGCCTTACTGCTAAATGATGAACTAACACTCGGCTGAGCCCTCAATGGTTAACACATTGTTGTTAATGTAGCCTCACACTCTACAAGGCAGCACAAATGGAGGAAGGGGAGACAGCATGGCAGACAGAGACTCATACCCTGTGTGTGTGAGAGAGAGAGATGTGCATTGCCCCTTTAAGGACGCTGACCCCACTCTAAGTACATTGCCTTTTTAAGTAGATCAGCAAGTTGAGATAGCAGCTGCTGCCAGCAAGTTCCCTCCATCCTGAACCCTGTCATGTCCGTCCCCCCTAGGGTGAGCAGACGTCCCCATATTACCGGAACAGTCCCGATTTTAGGGGACTTGTCCCGTGTCCCGACCTTACATCGGTTGGGACACACTTTATGTCCCGATATTGGGGGACCGTGGCAAGCCCGTGCTGCTCCCCGCTTCTTCCGGGCCCTGGGGCAGTGCAGCTGAGCTCCCGGCGCCGGCCAGAAGGAGCCTGCGGAGTGATGCAGCCCCACTCCCCAGGCACGCACAGAGGCAGGGGTGGGGCTTGTAGGTGCCGGCAGCGGGCAGAGAGCGCCCCGCCCCTGCCCCCGCCCAGTGCAGGGAGCTCTTTGGAGGGCGGCTCTGGTTGCTGGGGGGGGGACACAGGGATGATAGCCCGGCTCAGCTCGTAGCTGAGCAGCAGCAGCTCGCGTTGGTCCTGAGCCGCCGGCCACTCGCTCTAGGTAACTGCTCGCCTGCTCGGCCACCTTTCCTCTGGCTCCCCGGTTCCAAAAGCCTCCAGTCCGGGACGGGGTTTAAAGGAGCAGTCCCCTAGCCATGCTGCCTGCCCTGCCCTCCTCTGGGGGCAGAGGAGCTCTCTGGAGTTAGGGCAGTCTTGCAGACCCAGCAATCGCTGTTTCCAGAGCCGAAGTCTCTTCCCCTGGAAGGGAGGGGATCTGGGTGGAAGGAGGTGTTTGTAAATGCACCACAGATTGAGTGGCTCTTGTTGATATGCACAAGTACTGCTGTGTGCTCTCTTGAACGGAGTGGGTGTTGGGGGGGCTTTGGTTTCTGCTCTCTGCTAAACAACGAAGGCTTAAAAATGTGAAGAGGAGGACCAGAGGAGAGAAGGACCAGTCTGAGGGGAGCAGAGTCTCAGCCATAGGTGTATTGGGGTATATGTTAGGTTGAAAAGTACCTCCGAGTCCCACTATACAAAAAGAATTGGGGGTTTGTTGTTGCTGGCTGCCGCGCCTCCCCGGCCTGCCCCCGCCAATTTTTCCTCCTGTGCTCCGGCGGTGTCTTTTTTTTTTTTTTGCTTCGCCCCTTCCCCTCCCCGCCCATGTCCCGATATTTCACTTCTGTCATCTGGTCACCCTAGTCCCCCCTGCTCTATGGAGATGGGGTAAGTGGGGGGCAGGAGCAGAGGGAAGGGGGACACCCTGACATTAGCCCCCCTCTTCCCTTTCCCCCCTGCACAGCAAGCAGGAGGCTCCTGGGAGCAGCTCCAAGGCAGAGGGCAGGAGCAGCATGGGGCAGTGGAGGGAGGGACAGCTGATAGCCTGCTGGGCGGCTGCCAAACAGGGAACTTAGGGGAGTGGGTAGCTGATAGAGGGGCTGCCGGTCCACCCTGCTTTCCAAGCCCCAACCAGCTAGCTCCAATGGGCTGCTCTTTCTGCAAGCAGTGGACAAAGCAGGCGGCTACCAAACTACGTTATAAGGGAGCACTGCGCAACCTTAAACGAGCATGTTCTCTAATTGATCAGCAACGTAACAATGAAACAACGTTAACCAGGCGCGGGCCGAGGGATGTACTGGTTGCCTCTTCCAGCAGCTCCCATTGGCCTGGAGCAGTGAACCGCGATCGGCCAAACCTGCAGACGTGGCAGGTAAACAAACCGGTCCAACCCGCCAGGGGCTTTCCCTACACAAGCGGCGTCCCAAGTTTGGGAAATACTGCCTTAGGAAATTATCCTGTATTAGCCTTTTTAGACTAAAAGTTTGTATTATGACTGCCTTGTGAACAGTAGATGCCATCATTTCAAAGCTCTTTGGCTTCATCATATTTCAGGAGCACGCACTGTCATAGCACCTCTTGCGAGGCACAGGTCTCATGAAAACCCATGTATAATAGGTAGATACAGCTGTTGTCAATGGCAAGACAGACAGACTCCTACCTAAAAGTGACTAACAGGACACTGGTTTCACTCCAACAGTGGGCTGGCTGTACCAGACTGTACTACATGGGTGTTCCTGCAAGTCTCAGCTCTAGTCCTGACCTTCAGCACAACTCCACTCCTGCTCCTTCTCCCATTGTCTTCACTCATCTCAGTCCTGTCTAATAGTCCCTTACCGTGCCCCCATCTCTTCTTATTTGCATACTCCCTTTCATGCTCTTGCCTCTGCTTAGAACATCCTCCATCTCCTTGGACAACCGTGACCTCCCTTATTTTGAACTCCTTCTTAAGGCAGACCAAAGTTACTATAATTATCTCCACCAGTGTATTCAAGCTGCAACTTCAACCTGTGCATCATGGCCAAGATTCTGAAGAGCAATCCGTGATTTTCGAGGTCTCTATTTCTGGGGCACCTAGCCTGAGACACTTTCAAAGGGCTCCAATTTTTCAGAAAGTGCTAAGTACCCACCATCTGAAAATCGGGACCCTTTAGGGTGTTATGTTAGGCTTGCAACATTTGAGGGCCCAAAATCACAAATCCATTTTGAACATTTTGGCCCATAGGTAAGATCCAAGGTGAGATTTAGAAAACGTAAGGGAATTAGGAGCCCAACTCCCATAGGCAATGGGAGGATAGTAACCTCTTACACTGGGATTTTCAAAAGGGGCCTATGTCTAATATAGGAGATCACTTCCTTAAAACAGGGACTCTGTTCTCCTCTGTTCAGCACTGTGCACACCAATCATACCCCATAGATGATGTATTATTAACACTGTTGTCCAAATACTGCTCTTTGAATCACTGACTACATATTTGCTTTTGGTAATATGTTTTCCACAGCTGCTGCAGCCAGTAGTGCAGATGTGCACTGTGTGTTAATGCTAAGTGGTATGAGACCTCAAAACTCAAAGCAATAAGAAAATCATAATTGCACAGAGTCAGCAGCTTGGTTTGAATCTTTCCCCTACTAGGATTATAGAATCACTTTCATGTCTTGCTGCTGTGGTTGCACCAAGTATTCAGCCTGTTGAATAAACGGGAAGCACTTTCTAATTGTTTCCTGGAAAATACAACCAATAGGGATCTGTTGTATGTTTTGCAATGTTCAGTGTTGGTGGTGGTTGTTGATGGCAGTTAATAAGAACAACTTTTGATAAAGGAAGGAAATGTGCATTCCAAATAAACGGAGACGTTGAAATATCAAATAATTTGAGAGAACCATTATAAACCACCTGAATTATCAGGAGACATCATATATATTATGTCACTATTAATTCTAAGCAGGTTTTCTACATAAAGAGGTTTAATGATTTATGGACACAAATACTGAAATTAAATGAGTTCATATTTTGTAGCTTCAGTTTTTTTCTCTGAATTGCACAATGCAGTTAAAACAAATGTTACCAGCGTAACAGTGCTCATGATTTATAGACATGGGGCAACTGAGACTCTTTCTCTAGCAATAATACTCATTCCCTTCTTCCTCTTAGTTTTCTTTCCTTCTCTGGGCTGCATTGTGTTTTTAAGGCACAGTCCTGCACTGGAGATTGGGCAGAGATGCACCGTTGAATGGGAGCAGCAGAGGCATTGTGTCTCAGGCATATTTGGAGCTTCCTGGGACACAAGAAGAGTGCACACTGCAACTTCCTTTTATAGGACAGAGCTTGCTCTGTTACTGTGCTAGTCACACTGTGGGCTAGTGCAGAGATGGGACTAATCAGACTAAGTGCTACTCGATGCATAAGTGCCAACTCCGTGGGTGCTCCTCTGGGACTGGAGCACCCATGGGGAAAATTTGGTGGGTGCTCTGCACCGACCGGCAGCTCCCCGCCCCTTCACCTCTGCCTCCGCTCCGCCTTCACCTTCTCCCCGAGTGCGCCGCATGCCCACTTTTTCCCCCTAGCTCCCAGCGCTTGCGCCATGAAACAGCTGTTTCACATGGCTGGGAGGGAGGGGGGAGGAGGGGGAACGCAGCGCGCTCATGGAAGAGGTAGGGCCGGGGCGGGGATTTGGGGAAGGAGTCCAATAGGGGCAGGGAGGGGGCGGAGTTGGGGCGTGGACTTTGGGGAAGGGGTTGGAATGGGGGCGGGGCATGGGTGGAGTTGGGGCAGGGCCAGGGGGGTGTGAGCACCCACTGGCACCAGGGAAAGTTGGCACCTATGACTCGGTGTGCAAATGGTGGCATGACCAGGCTCTAACATGCACAGCCGGTGACCTGGCTGTTGGGGAATAATAGCCTCTGGCCCCTCCCCTTGTGCCTGAGGCCCCACCCCTCCCACTTCCTTTTTGCCCCCTCCCTCCAGCCCCGGAGCACCTGGAGGCCAGGCAATGTGGCCATAGCTCCTCCAGCATGGTGCGCCGGGCGGCCAGCCCCAGAGCGCCGAGCGGCACGGTCCAAGTGGGCAGAGCGGCCCCAGTGCCAGCTGCCCTGAGTCCCTGAGGGAGAGAGGCCGGTTATCCCCAGCCCCAGCCAGTCTGGGCCAGGGTAGAGCTCCGGGAACTGCAGGCTGGGGGCAGAGTGTGGGCAGGGCCACGCCAGGCTGTTTGGGGAGGCACAGCCTCCCCCAACCTGCATGGATCCTAAATATTTAAACAAATAGTATTTGGAAATTTTGAAGAGGGGGATAAAACCAACATTTTTCTCTATGTTAAAACATCCACAAAGCAGACAAGATGGCGAAGCTATGGAGTCAACCACAGAGAGCTGGTTTAACTTCCAATAAGCACCTCCTTCACAAATCCCTTTGTAATTTCACAAGGTCACATGATCTGTGGCATGCAAGGGAGCTAAAGAAAAGGGAAAAAAGGCATAAACAAACTGTAACCAGTGGAATGAAGAGTGGGGGCTAAGCAGCACTTTTCCATCCTCCCCTTGAAATAGCAGAAGCCCCCTAATGGGGACAATGGTTGAGAATCAGTATTTTGGGTGGGGTTTGATTACAATTTGCTAACAGGTGCTCAGCAAACGAATCAGCGTGGGAGCTGTTGTAATTTCAACTCAACAACATCCACAGATCCTCTGCCCCTGCACTCTAAGAGAGCAGCCTACAGTTATGCTGGGAGAACCAAGGATGGCATGACTCCCAAATGAGTTATTTTGGCTGTGGGAGGTGAAAACTGAAGAGTAATACTGAGCAGGTGATATGATTCACAGTGGCCCTGGAATCTAAAGGACGGGGATGGGCTCCATGCTGACTCCCCTACGTGCTTCAAGAGGTAGTGTTGCCTGCTCTCATGATTTCAATAGCTAGTCTTGCACTATTTGATGTTTTTCTTAAAGCCTCTGTTCCTACAGTCATGTGATTATGTGACAATCTCAGCTTTCATTTAAGAGAAAGTTTCTAGCCCTCATGATTGAAAAGAAAAGTTAAGAAATGTGAAATCAAAAGGCTCAAACCCGTAAATCAAACCAAACAAACCCTAAATTGAAAAAACAACATGATTTTAAGCCATCTCATGAATTGTGGGTCCCTCGTTCATGATTTCTGGCACGCTTGGGGTTGGCCATACTGTTGATGACTCAAACCCCTTGTTTCTTGCAGAAAATGTAGCACTAACTGGCAAGTTCACAATTTTAGAAATATTTCCCCCCTTGTTGTGGGTTCTTCAAGAAAAGAATTTGGTTCTTAATTTTCTAATCTGAATTAGCTATGTTTTTTAGTCAGAATGAATTCAGCAAATTGCAGCTAATTTACAGACAGCTGAGTGGGAAGGCAGGTCAACTCTCGGCCAAATGAGCAGTAAAAATAGATCTGTAAAGGACATCATCAAAGGACAGCATTTTGTGCCAACAGGGTGCAGGGACATTTGGAGATTATCACAGGCTCCAACAGTCTGTCTGTAATAATCAGTTTCAAACCATTTTCAGGTAAACAGTTATAATAATAAGACAGATGCTTTCCCATCTACGGCCATTTAAGGAGCCAGGTAAAATCCAGTAGAGCATAATTCTGCCATCTTGCGCATTGAATAAGTACTGTAATCCCATTGACTTCAATGGAGCTACTTGCAGAGAAAGTTCGCTTATCATGAATAAGTTTGGCAAGATTGGTTTCTTAATGGACCAGTTCTGTAGAGCTAAAGGCTAGGTGGTGCCCTGCCTTAAATCAGGCATGCAGAGGTGTAGGATTGAGTAGGAGCTCTCCCATTCACAGCCTTTGCTAGGATTGACTACAGTGGCTTGGGGCAGTGCAGGGGAGATTGTTTTGCCCAGTTGCAAATTGATGAAAAGAGGACATGCATCAGGCAGAGCCATGGATCAACAAGCTAGCTATGGGGGAGTCCAAAACTTCAGTGCTATACTATTTAAATGGGTGTAGTAAGTGAGTGACTGTCCTTCTTTATGCCACTGGGGATCCCTGAGAGACGTTGTGCTCTGAAACTCAAATGATTCCACCAAGGTCTGTGTACTCCCCCTCACTATGGACTGCAGGCTAAAGCATGATCTAACCCTAAACTAGGACATATAAATCATCCTATAGCTCATCTTTTAAAACCCTAATTATAATCAAATTTACTGGGCTAGATTCACCCATGCTGCCCCTTCACCTGAGGGATTCAGCCTGAGGAAGAACAGCTGGGTTTTCTACCCCCTCCCCTTGCTGTCTGGTCTTACTGGGAGGGTGCAGGGCCTGAGCAACTTTCACTTGAAAACACATCTCCAAATCAACATAATCGCTGGAGGCTGCACAGGTGACACCTTGAATTGATGCATCCCCTGCTAGCATGAGTCATTTCACCTCACTTTGGAAGTTGTGCTTAGCTGCTCTGGCCCCTTCTCCGTTGAAGGGGGTTCAGGCAATGATATTTTCCACCACTGGTGAAAGACATCAGGAACCGTAGGATGAATCTGACCCAATGGACCAAACTCAGACTCCAAATGTGGAGTTGCACCCACTTCCACCATTTGGTTCATGGAGTTTAATTAAATGAACAAGTCAAAAACTGCTCTTGTTTACTCTCCTTAGCTGGCATAGCAAACGGTATAGTTGTTACTTGAATATACTTGGCCAGATTCAGTCCTGGGGTATGCTGGTGTAGTGATACCAATGCCCGCTGCATTGAGCCCTTCGTGCTGGAACAGTGATTAACAGGAACAACTAACCTTCTGGAATGTGGGTTTATTACAGAGGGTAGGGGAGGCGGTGGGAAGAATTCCTTTGGCAGCTGTGCTCACTCCCATGCATTAACAAACTGCATGTGCAAGAAGTCTGTTATAATCACCACTGCTGAGCTTTAGTAAACATTCCATGCTCAATGATCTGTCTGAATGGCGTGGTACACCCACTGTAGGGAACGCTGAGCAGGCCTCAGCCTGGGTACGTACCCAGTTAGAATCCCTTTTCAGGGAAGATAGAATTGAAAATACCTAAAATGTCTCAGCTGAGTTTTATAGGATTTACCCCATTCCTCCCTCTCAGCAGGTAAAGTTTCCAAAACAGCCATTCACTAGGCAGATTGGTACCTGCCTTGCTATATAAACATCTCCTAAGCAGTGGTGAAGCACAGTTTTTATATATTCTCATCTTGTTGCTGCACAGTTTGAGAGGTCAGAGGGCACCTGGTCTAAAGTCCAATTCTTGGGGTGTCTAATTTGAAACACAGTAACTTCGTGTCAGAGCTCTGGTGCCACAGGGCATAAATGTTTCCTTTGGCTAGATGAGCTCTTCAAAATAAATGGAATCCAGAGCAATTCTAGCAAAGGTAAATATGGAGTAGAGAGTACGGGAGTTTTCCCTGATGGCTCTTGTCTAGAACTTGCTGTGAATGCACAAAACTCAGTGTGATTTAAACACAACAGAATAATTATTCTGCACTAGAAACGATGATTTGCTAGTGCTGGCTTCTCTGTGATTTTTTCCTTGAAATGACATTCCATGTGGCAAAGGGACACCATCTTATGGTACCTGCTGAGTTACTAATTAAGTGGAACATAGTCATGCCTTAGCATTTCCACCCCCTCTCTAAATCAAAGCCCCATGATCATCTTTAAAAAATACGGCGGGGAAGGTTGTATTTTCTATTCATAACTGACCACTTTACCTATACAGATTTCTGCTTATCTGCTACCTCAGAAATAGAGCGTTACAGCTTCTAAAATGCCACACCAGACAGAGGTCCAAGCCAAAATCCCAGGTGTGGTCTTTGAGGAACCCAAGATCAGAATAATAGTTGTCGGTCCTTATATCTACCATGAAAGGAGCCAAAAAGAATCTAAACACACCCAAACTTTAGGAAGTTTAGATTAATATTTGAGGCCTGATCCAATAATGGGGGGGGGGGGGGGGGAGAAAAAGTGAGAGCTAGATGCCCTTTCAAAGAAGTACCACCAGGGGAATGGAGCATGCCACATGCTTACCAGTTCACTGACAGAGAGGGGAGTAAAAGTTAGGGAGGAAAGAGGGCCTATTGGGAGCTGTCAAAAGCAAAGTGAGAGCACCTAGAGACCACAGTGAATAAGGTTAAGTTGCAATGAGCACTCACTGTCTTCATGATGGTTGCTGGTGAGCTGCCTCCAGCTGAGTGGTACTCCATGCTTTCATGTGTGTTGGATGTCCATGTTTAAAATTTGGCTAATTCTGGATAAGCTATCCATACCTCTTGCTGTGCCCAGATTTACCAACATCTATGGCTAATATGCTACAGAAGCTGTAAACCTCCAGTCAGATGGCCACCCTGGTAAAGTTTACACCATAATGTTTAGCTTAGGGTATGTCTTCAGTACCAAAAAGGTGTGTGTTTTCTGCAGGATAATTTAATGCACATTTGTTATCCCATGGTATCTCCAACTGGAGATCAGGCATCTATAGTTTTTAACCCCAAGGTAGTCAGGCGAGGACAACACTATAACCAGAGGCAGGGTATCTCCGCTAGTTTACCTGGTGGTAATAAAAATGTGCCTTGTTTCCACTAGGATTTTGTCAAGGGATAGCAAATGTGCATCAAATTATCCTGTGGCAAACACACATCTTTTGGGGCAGTGAAAATAAAGCCTGCTTCATTTGTAATACTTCTATTCAGTTTATTAAAAGATGAGAATGGTATTGGGGCTAAGGCTCAGGACGGTGACTCAGAAGACCTGAGGTGTATTTTTTTTTTCAGCTCTACCATGAGATTCTTGTTAGACCTTAGGCCAGTCTCCTATTCTGTGAGTCTCAGTTTCTCATCCATGAAGTGGAAATGATCATGCTTAGCTACTTCAGACGCTGAATTCCTTGGATGAGCATTCTATGTAAGTACAAAATAGTATTACTTTAAGGCAATGTATATGAAATTAATCAGAGCCTTTGCACACAGTGCCTTATAAAAGAGATGAATGTATAGCTAAAGGTTATCCGTGCCCTGAGAATTAGAGTTGTTCTCATTCTCGTGGCTGGATAATTGCTGCACTGTATTATATGTTTGCTAAGTCATAGCCACATTTTATTCCTCTATTCTGTTTTTTGTAATGCAGTGTTTGTTCATTGCACATTGGTATGATGGCTGAGACTATATTGTTTGATTTAAGCATCTGCTGCTATTCAGAACATAGTGACGGAACAACACATGGCTGACATTGTTCCTCCTACAGGTACTCCTACTCCCTAGGAACCCAACCGTGCATGTGTAAGATAAGGAAAGAACACAGGAGACAGCCCACTGAGGAAAGTTCTATACATGAGAGGCTGAAACCCAGCCAGAGCAAAACAGAAGAAAGGTTATAAAGAAGCCAGAGTGCTGAGTGTGTGTTCTCGGCCTTACCAGCAGGATTTTGCAAGACAAAGGGGTTATTTTCACCAAATTAAACTTGCAAATTTCATACCTTGCAGGGCGGACATTGTAATTCAAACTCTCTGACATTGAAAGTTTAATGATTTACCATGGCTCACAACCTACACAGACTGAGACCAGAGATTTGTGAGCAATTAATTGATAATGTGTTACAATCCAAGCTAACAATAAGCACTTACTCTCACAAAGCCACCAGTAGGCATTGCCCATCAAGCTGCATACAAGTACTTCAAAGATTAGAACAATTTTCCTCCACTAGTTCAATGCACATGACACTTTTATATCTTAATTGAGCCTAATCAATGAAATGTGTACCAAATCAGGTCAGTAAAACTCTACCTACTACTATTACATCTAATTATTATTATTTATATGAATCTGGAGATATTCAGACCCTACGTGAGATTGGATGTGTAAATATGAGCTAATAAAAAGAATGACAGTCTCTCTTTAATATTCAGTGACAAATTGTTTAGGCTGAAAATTTCTCCTAAAGGAAAATGGTTATAAATGAGTGAAGAAAATCCTCCATGTTCTAGATGTTTAAAAACAAACAAATAGATTTCTCCCAATAAAGCCAGGGATCTGCACAAAAGCAGTTTTGTGCTTGCTTTGCTTGGCCTGCAGAAGTGATAAACTGACAAATACTATGCCCTGGTATGTTTGTATTCCTCTTGATGCTATCAGTAACGTTAATGCACAAACAACTGAGCAAAATGGAACTAAGGCCATGTCTACACTGAAGACCTTACAACGGCGCAGCTGCATCGGTTCACCAAAAGTGCTAGTGTAGACATAGCCTAGGTTGTGATTAATGAGCAGCAACAGGAGAGGGTAGTCCATTGGTTAGGGCGCTAGCCTGGGACTTGGGAGATTTGGGTCAACTCCCTGGTCTGACACAAACCTCCTGTGTCCTAGGCCCAGATCCTCAGAAGTATTGAGGCGCCAAACTCCTGACAACATCAATGGAAGCTAAGCACTTGCATACCTCTGAGGGTCTGCACCTTATGTGGTGTCTACACAGCCAAAAAAAAAAAAATCCAACCTCATGAGGCAGTGAGTCTCAGAGTCCGGGTCAACTGCCTTGGGCTCACACTACAGGGCTAAAAATAGTCATGTAGACGTTTGGGCTTGGACTGGAGCAGGGGTCGGCAACGTTTGGCATGCGGTTCGCCAGGGTAAGCACCCTGGCGGGCCGGGCCAGTTTTATTTACCTGCTGACGCGGCAGGTTCAGCCGATCGCGGCCTCCACTGGCCGCGGTTTGCCATCCCGGGCCAATGGGGGCGGCGGGAAGCGGCGCGGGCGAGCGATGTGCTGGCTGCGGCTTCTCGCCACCCCCATTGGCCAAGGACGGAGAACT
Organism: Malaclemys terrapin pileata; assembly: GCF_027887155.1. Classification (NCBI taxonomy): domain Eukaryota; kingdom Metazoa; phylum Chordata; order Testudines; family Emydidae; genus Malaclemys; species Malaclemys terrapin. The sequence goes on from NC_071513.1 coordinate 68,419,368, forward strand.
GCGGCCAGTGGGGGCCACGATCGGCCGAACCTGCCACGTCACCAGGTAAATAAAACTGGCCCGGCCCGCCAGGGTGCTTACCCTGGCGAGCCGTGTGCCAAATGTTGCCGACCCCTGGACTGGAGCCTAGGCTGTGAAACCCACTGAAAGGGGAGAGTCTCAGAGCCTGGGCTCCAGCCCAAGTTTTAACATCTACACTGATATTTTGAGCCCCGTAAAGAAGCCCCACAAGCCCAAGTCAGCTGACTCAGTCTCTGACCCTCACGGCAGCGCATAGCTTTTTTGCTATGAAAACGTACCCTAAATCTCTTTGTCTCAGTTCTCCAGCTGTAAGATGGGGATGGATAGTACTTTCCTACCTCACAGGCATTTTGTAAGGAGAAATATATTTTATTTATTTACATTGATTGTGAGGTGCTCAGATACTATGATGATGAGGGCTCTAAGTATCTTGGATAGACAGGAATATATTTTTGAGAAACAGAGACAGTCCTAAGCCACAGATCCTTCAATGATCCCTGTGCAGGGGAAGGGCTCCACCCATATAGAGCTCCTTACAGGATAGGGGCCTAAATAGTTATGGAAAGAAATGTTAGTCAAGTTTTACAAATCTCTTACAAAAAATGGAGCATACAACAGGGTTCAAACCTAGAAAGAATGTTTGTTTGTTTGCATCCCTTTATCCAAACCAACACAATAAATAATTTAATCCAACTATTACTGCTATTCATTTGTATTGTCATAACGCCTAGGAGTGGTAGTCACGGACCAGGACCCCATTGGTGTCACGTTACGTTTAACAATTTTATTAAACCAAAGAAAACTACTACAACATGGTCAAAAGTGCTTGTAATAAACTTGGTACATCCTATTTCACAATAAATAGTTCCTATGGTTCCAATGCGCCAATTAAACAGTTTCGCATTAATTTGCCTTGCAGGAGTTCTGTATTACCATCCACTCATACAGAGCAAAACCTATTTCTTAAAATATACCCCCCAGAGTTGCTTCTCTGTTAGTATGAAATTTAAATATGTCACTTTGATCACTGGAAATCAAGTGGAATTACCATTTTGACTAAGAATATCTAACTCTAAGATTAATTAATCCTAGCAACTGTTTAGAGAGAAACATGATCTAGTGGTTTGAGCACAGGCCTGGTAGCTACTAGATCTTCAGTTCTAATCCCAGCACAGCAAAGTTACAAAGACCAGGGGTGAAATCCTGGTCTCTCTGAGTTCAACAGCAAAATGCCTGTCAAATTCAATAGCACCAAGATTTCTCTCTAGATTTTTCAAGAAGTGTTCAACACCCAACATCTCCCATTGTTCTCACCCAAGAGCTCCCATTTCTTTTCAGTGAAGCTGGGTCCTGCACTATTTTGAAAACCTGGCCACTCTTTAGGTGGCTAAATGGGAGCTGAAGTCTTGAAAATATGGCCCCTAACATCTCTACCTCAGTTTCATCCTCTGTAAAATGAGGATAATCCTCTTCTCAGGGGAGTTGTGAGGATGATGAGAATTTGTGTGTGGTGTTTTACAGAGAGTAAAATCACAGAGAAAATGCTAGCTGCTATGGTAATACAAACCCAATGTTTGTTTTCTTCAGACATGCAGATTTGCCATCACATCCCAGAGCAGGCCCGATGGTTTTATGCTGGAATAACTCCACTGCCACCATAAAACCAGTGTACCTTACTGGAGAATCAGTGAGTTTTCCTCTGCATCTGCATCAGGCTGGGAAGCAGGACCAAGCATGTCAATTAGGGAAGGGCTCGGCTGCACTCCCTCTTCACAGAAAACCCAACCACGCTACATCCAAAGCTGAAAGGCATCTTCTCAAAATTTATTATTAGACAACATATGATTTTGTATCCGCCCCCTGCAGAGCACAAAGAAGGAGAGAGACACCAAACCATTGAACATAGCACACTGAATTTCCTTCCGTTTAGGGTGGGGTGGGACAGTGGGGCTGTATGTTAAAATAAATAAGTCAGATAAATCTCTCATTTTCACATCATGTACCACCATTCCAGACAGCAGGACTTTAGGGCATGTGAAAACACAAAAGGAGGGCTTCCTGAAAGTAAGTAGGTACCTAAAGAATACTGACAACTCATCCTCAGAATTATTTAGGAGTCCACCTCTACTGAAGGCAGAAACTGTCCCCAATCATGGACATCCATCTTGCACTGAATGGCACAATGGTGAACAGATTACCAGATTTCCTGTTGACAGATGGCTGGTGGGACTGGATGAATGGTGACATGCTCTTCCTGATGCTACTGTGTCCATGCTGACCTCATCTCAGTTATTGTCCTGGGACTTTGTCCCCTTTCTCCTCCTGTGGGACCTCATACTTCTTCTGCCCCACTTGACTCTTCAATGTCTTGATTCTGGGATAGGAAGGCAGCTTATAGCAAACTTCTTGGTTGATGTTCCTGTGCCTGTGGAGTCCTTCCCCTCCTGACTCTTACTCCATCCCCCACCCCACACACATCCATGAGGAAGAGACAAGAGGAGAGACTATGGAAGGAGACTCTGCCCTGTCACTCATCTGCTCTGCAGCTGTGAGAGAGCGCAAGCTTTAGTGAGCAAGAGGTGAAGAATAAGAGGTAAATACATCCTGACACCTGGACAGTAAAAGTCAGAGGTGCCCACTGGGTGGCAGAGAGGTGGGCAAAAAGCTGGAGGGCTGTTTATTTAAAAGTTGAAGTAGCAGGTTGCTTCTGGTCCACAGCCCCTTTCCTTATTCCACGAATCTTTTCCCCAGCCATTTTAGGCTGTTAATTATGCTGTGGTTTCAGGAACATAAGAGTTGTCCTATTGAATCAGGTACCCTGCCTCCAAAAATGGGTCTATCCCTAATGCTATCCCAACCTGTATAATGCACCTATCCAATTATTTATTCACTAGTGTGTGTGTATGTATGTATGATCATTGCTGTACTGAACAGAATCAGAACTGCTCAGCTGCTAGCCCTAAGCTGTCTACTGTACAGTTCTCTTTTGGTTGAAAGGGCCTATCCTTTGGAGCAGGGAGATCTAAGTTCTATGCACACTGTCACCAAGACACTCTGAATGGCATGGTTTGTAGCATAACAACCATTGTGAACCTCTAAATGACCATGGATTTCTTAAAACATCACATCATATGTCTAAATCCACACATACACACTCATGTGCCAGTTACTAGACTGAGGCCATCAAACTCATTTTACTTGTGAAAAATGAAGTTGTACCTGGGGAAGTAGAATCTACCATCTATCTATCTTAGAAAAGACTTTTATGATGTTCTTTATTGGTAGTAACAGGAATTCTATAGAATGAACAGAATATTTTCATAGAAGCAGCATAAAAACCAAAGAAAAGGAAGAAGGGCAGGATTTATTCCATGTTTCATTGAGAAAGAAGCCAGCTATCCAGGATTACTGTCTACCTTTCATCTCTAAAATGAATAATTTATTCTAGGAAAACAAAAATACTTTATTTATGATGACAGAGAGACTATAAATTTGCTCCTTATATGTGCATTGACTAATTAGATTAATTAAGCATGCATGCACTTCTGAACAATCAGGCAGGTGGCAAATCACATTTAAGATGACTTATATGATTTATTCCATCCTCCTTGCACTTGATAAATGACATCCATTCCAGTATAAAACCAGGGGAGAAAAGCGCATATTTTCAATGTATAGCATCTTTTCCTTTTTTTTTTTTAAACTTTTAATTTAGTTTACTTCTTACAAAATGTAATAAAATAAAACAAGTTGAAATTTTTCTAGCAGATAATCCTCTTTCACATGAATACTCAGAAATATAACTATGCTAAAGCACAACAATCTGTTATGACTGTGTGACTGAAATTCACAAAAGCATAGACAGTCAGCTGTAAACCTAAAAAAAAAATCTAGGCAGAAGCTCCAGAATATAGCTGGCTAAAAATTGGCCATTTCAGTTTGCAGGGTTCGTACAAACTTTGTTTTTAGATTTAGACCATCACTGAAACGGGAAAAGCTTGCAGGTTGGCGGTGTGGCCACTGCATCTATGACGTTGTTGGTCCAATGGCCAGTAACATGCTCAGAGGTATAACTGAGCCTGACTACCATTGTAGCCTTTAGCCTGGCATAACAGCCGTCATGGAGGGGGATGTGCTGCAGTGCTGAGTCCTGACCATTTATTGGCCACTGCATCCCATGATACTGGTTGCCCCCAACACACCAGGAGTGTGGTGAGGTAGGAGAGCACTCATATGCCCAACAGTGAGTTCCCCTGGGCCAGGAGAAGTTTCTTCCGGCAATTGACAGCCAGAATCTAGCCCTTTATTTCTCATTGAGAAGTGAATTTGGCCCAGTGAGTGAGAAAAATTGACTCAATTTCCAGCAAATCCAAACATCCAGTGATGTTGCTGAAGACAAGAATCCTTTGGCTCTTATGAGAAACAGGAAAATAAAGCAATTTATGCATACACAGACACAAAAGAGCATGATAAAAACACTATTTCACATTAGTCAAAACATCCAACCCTGATGATATATATATATATATATATATATATAAAAAAGAAGTTTGAAAAAGGTGAATAAATATAGTTCTCCCCAACCCAAATGGATGTGAAAATAATGTTCCTTCAATTTTACAAGTTAACATGGAGGCTTGCATTGGGGGTTGCATAAAGGTTTGCTCATCTGATTTCTTTTCCTGTATGCTCTCTCAATAATCAGAGCTACCTTGAGTGTTGTGTTGCAGAAAACCTCTCACAAATGAAACTGATTCCCACAGAACTTTTGCTGCAGTGGCATAATGCCATTTAGCTGGAGGGAGGCAGGAGGAAGCGAGTCAGCAGTGACACATACTGTGCATCCCAGCTGGGAAATAAAGCTCTGGATAATACTACATCTTGTAGTTAATCTTCCATAACTTAGTTAACAAAAACTGCAGCCTATTAAAATGGCATGTAAGCAATGCAGCTGAAAACAAGTCTACCCAGGAATTGGCCTGTATAATTACAATTGGTTAAAAAAAATGGAAAAGGGAGAAAAAGATAGGGAAGGGGGTGGGAACCCTATGAGTTATCAGATAAAGAAAATATTTAATGACCAAAGAGAAAATGACTTTGCCTCAGTGAAGAACAAAACATTAATTGTGAATTTTAGTTCTCAACTCCAAAATACTCAGGATTTGGAAATTTCCAGGACATGCTGGGTTATGTTTATTTTTTTAGGCTACACGTTGCATATGAAGTAAATATATCTGTAAATGCCTAGAATCTTGCATGATTTACATTTTGAGAAGAAAAGTTCATCTTTCTCTCCCTAGGAAGGCTGTGACTGAGCAAGTTATGTACATGCCTGTTTAAGTACCAAGCTGAATTGGGGCATAAATGCCATAGGACATGCAGTGTGTATTCTTCAAAGAGGGAAAGAGTTATGGAGATGTCTGAATTTAGGCTTGACTGCTATGGAATATATGTTACATTGTGTAAATTCAATATTGCTTGCCATTTTTTGTCACTCAAAAAAATGTTCTATAACAACATCATAAGGCAGTGAGTCTAAAACTGTGGTCAGTGGACCACAGCAGCAGGTATAGAGAGCATGTGCTGATAGTCTGCAGAGAACTACATGGTCACATGCTAACTTTCTTCTGGTTTCCACCTGCCAAGTTGCATTAAAATGCATCTAATGTTACTTTTTCACATAAGCAAATTTCTGTAATTGACACATGAAAGATAGATCATTAATGGGAACAAGGTCTATGGAATTGCGAATGGGTGACGGTGGGGGAAGGTGATCACTGAGACAAACTGTCTATAAAAGGTATGGTCAAAACTATTAAACATTTGAGAGTCCCTGGCATAAGGCACTGTGAGAGGCCTAGTGATGTCACATAGACATGTAATTACTGGCCTGATTTTTGGGTCACCAATTACTGCAATAAAGCCAGTCACCATTGAAAGGAGGCAATCTACGACAGTATCCTGAGTCTGGCCTGACCTATGGCCAGATTTTTAAAGGTATTTAAGCACCTAAAGATTCAGATCAGCATCTAGGCATTTTTTAAAAAAAATCTTTCAAAAGCACCTAGGAGCTTATCTGGATCTTTAGGCAGCTTACATACTTTTAAAAAAATCTGTCTCCAAGTACCTCAGGAAGCAGAAGTGCTGATTACAGACTTGAATATCCTCCATGTGTTCCACTCTAGAATTCCTCAGTGCGCTGACTACCCTGAAGCAATATATCAATTCAGGATAATTTTATATTAGACATCTGACAGATTAAAATAAATTGATCATGGAAATAAAAATTGATGGCTGCGTTAGGTGCAAACAATCATGAGTTAATTTTATTTGTTATGTGCAAACAGAATATCATTCCAACAAGAAATATATATTATTGGTGCTTTAAAGAAGCCAATTTCCCAAAACTGAAAAGAATCATTAGCAAAACTGAGTGAGCAGAAAAAATTTAAACACATGTGAATAATTGGGAATTGTTTAAGAATCCCCAAAAATACAAATATGTTATCACAAAACAAGGCTTCTTTGGGTACAAATAATATCTTGGTTGAAAGGGGAGACAAGAGCAGCAACAACAAAAAAATAATATGTAGCAAATGAAAACAATGATAGTAATGAGTACAAATCGGTAGTTAGGATATGGAGACAATTGATAAGGGAAGCTTAAAGCATCAATGAAAATTCTATAGCCAGAAGAGTTAAGAACCACAAGAAGGAATTATTTAAATATAGGGTTACCAGACAGCAAATGTGAAAAATCTGGACAGGGGGTGGTGGGGGGGGGGGGTAATAGGAACCTATGTAAGAAAAAGACCCAAAAATCGGGACTGTCCCTATAAAATTGGGACATCTGGTCATCCTATTTAAATAAATCAGGAACAGACAAAGTCCTATCAATAGTACAGAGTTGACTAGATAAGGATGGTTTAAAATCGTCAGTCATGATGTACAAAAGACAGAAACATTTAATCAATATTTCTGTTCTATATTTGAAAAGAAGCAGAATGACATGTATATCTTACAGTGATAATGAAATAGTTCCTATTCCATCAGTAACTGGAGAGGATGTTAAACAGCAGCTGTTAAAAGTTAAATATTTTTTAAATTTGCAGGGTCAGACAACTTGCATCAAGAGTATAAAAACATCAGAGCTCTCTGAAGCTTAATATTCATTTAATAATTCTTGGAACATGAGAAGACCCAAAGGACAGGAATAAACTAATGTCATGATAATGATATAGGATGCAAGCAGTAAAAAAAATTAAAGGATGGTAAAATAATTGATCCCAATCAACATGGTTGCATGGAAAATATGTCAAACTTTTTTTTGACAAGCTAATAAGTTTGGCTGATAAATGAAATTATGTTGACATAATATACTTAGATTTGTGTAAATCAGTTGTCTTAGTCCCACATGACATTTTTTATAAAAATGTCACTGTAACAAATAAGTGTAAGCCATATTAAATGTATTTAAAACTGGATAACTGATAGTTCTCAAAAATAAATGTAAATGAGAAATTGTCATATAATGGGGGAAATTCTAGTGGGGTTCCGCAGGGGTCTGTTCTGGATGCAATGCTAGCCAATATCTTTATCAAGTATCAAAATTAGTGGAGTGGTAAATAATGATGGGGACATACCATTTATTCAAGATGACCTGGATTTCTTGGTCAGGTGGGATAATTTAAACAACATGCATTTTAATACAACCAAATGAATGGTCATAGAACGTAGGCCACGCTTACAAGACTGGGGACTCTAGCACATAATGCTGCTAAATTGAGAAGGACTAGGGGTACTAGTGGATAATCAATTGAACTGGAATTCCAGTTACAATGCTGTAGCTGAGAACAAATGTGATCCTTGGATGTATAAGCAGAAGAGAATCAATAGGAATGAGCAGATGGTATTACCTCTGTATTCAGCATGATGGGGAGACCATTACTGTAATATTATGTCCAGTTCTGGTGTCCATACTTCAAAAGGGATACTGAGAAATTAAAAAAGGTTCAGAAAAGAACACAAGAATAATCTAAGGTCTTGAAAACATGCCTTATAAAGAGATACTTATGAAGCTCAATCTATTTGATTTATCCAAGAGAAGGTTAAGAGGTGACTTGATCACAGTGTAGAAGTCCCTACATGGGGAAGAGATTGCTGAAAGTAGACAGCTATTTAATTTAATAAAGAAAGGCAGAACAAGATCCAGTGGTTGGAAGCTGAAACCAGACAAATTCAGATTAGAAATAAGGTGCACACTTTTAACAGTGATGTTAATTAACCATTGGAACAACTTATCTAGTGGAACTTCTGGTACTTGAAGTCTTTAAATCAAGACTAGATGCCTTTCAAAAAGACATGCTATAACTCAAACAGAAGTTATGGGCTTGATGTAGAGTTCACTGGGTAAGGTTCTTTGACCAGTGTCCTGCAGGAAAGGTCAGACTACAATAGATAATCATAATGGTTCCTTCTGGACTTCAAATTTATGAATCTTATAAAAGCATCTTATTGGTCCTGAAGGACAGAAGGAAAATAAAAGGAAAGCAATTATTAAGAGGTGGAGAAGAAAAGCACAAGTCACACTCCCTGAGTTTGGAGGTATAGCAACACACCCAAGTGCTTTCAGACTTATGTTCATCATTCTTTAGCCTGTGAATTGTTTTTGAGGCTGGGAGAAGTCTGGAGTAACAACAGGTTCAGTATAACTAGGAAATGGTGAGGTTTTAGTGCTCATGTATTACCATAATAATTTCTGCTAGGGGAGGGAGAGAACTGGTGGCACAACTTCTTATTGATGTCTGTGCTACTTGGTGGACAGAATATCATACAGTTCTTAACTGAAAAATAAATTCAGCTGTCCTCCGGACATTCCAACCATTGTTGGCTGTAGAGCCAAACCAATTCCCTCCAACCCATCAGCCATTTCTGTATCTAGATTTATCTATATCACCACGCAAGGTTGCCCTTAAGACTTCTTATTTATAAAATAAAATGTTAGAGGAATTATGTGGGAACTTTTTGCAGTCAAAGAATGAGTGGTGTTTTGAGCCTGATGATATAGTCCTTATCCAAAGCAAACTCCTGTTAACTTCAATGGCAGCTTTCTCTGACTAAAGACCTCAGGAAACAGCTTAATTTTTTTAATTAAATGTTCCCATAACTTTAATCACCTCATGGCTATTGTCCTGGTCCCATATTGAGAACCATATGGGGGAAAGGAGTTCACTGTGCAGGATGGAACATCCACTCATAGTTCACACAGTGAAATTCCAATGCAATATGGAGTGAGTCATTGGTATGACTGGGCTGGATGATAAAAATCAAATTTTAGGTACTTGTTTTTATTCCGAGTCCTGAAATTCCCTGCTTGAATTGCACATGTTAACCCATGAGTACTTAAGGCATCTGGCAAGAGATTATGTGCCAGAGCCTTAGCTGGTATAAATTGGCATAGCTCCATAGAGTTTAATAGAGCTCTGTCAATTTACGCCAAGCCAACTGAGGATCTAGTCCTATGCTCCTAGATATGAGCTAAGAACAAGGCACCCTGTTACTCATCACCTAGAAGTATTTTGGAAGAACAGTACAAATAATAAATCATCATTAAAGTGACTGCAAAAATACTTCTAATGCAGAATGAATCCCCATGGCCTGATTCACTGTTTCCCGATAAAGAATGAAGAGGCTTGTTATACCAATGAGGGTATGCTAATTGACTTCATCCCATTGTGCTATTTATTACACTCCTCCTTGTCTTCCTAGTCTCATTCTGTATCTTCAGCCTTTTTATCAAATATTTGCAAAGTGCTTTGAGACCCTCTGATAAAAAAAAATACTACTACTGAAGAGCAAAGTATTGTTACAAAAATATTTAACTCTCTCTCTGTACAACATACATAATATAACAGAGACATGGCAGGGATCACACAATGATACACATTGGTCATTTCTTTCCTCTAGTTTATCCATAAAGTCTACCTATAGTCATAAGTTTACTTCTGCAGCTTCCCATTTCCAATACAAACACTTTAGGATTTGTTGTTTTTTCTTTACAGATCAGTCTCTCAAGTAACAGTCTTTGTGTTTTGGCTGCCAGCAATATTTCTTCTCCTCTTCTCCTGCTGGTCAAGTCAATCTTCTCCTACATAAGCTGAAAAGCCTCTGACTGCTCCTTTGCTGACCAGTTATATTCCCTAACCCATCTGCCTTCATTTTCACTCTCCTACTAAATTCCTAAGTTACCCTGGTGTTTTCCCCCCTGCCTTTTAAAATGTTTTCTGCCACCTCAAAGTTTGTATACAACCACCTGAGATGATCCATAAGCAGCAAGCAACTAGCCCCTCATTTCTGCTCAGAAAGCCTTCTGCTTCCAACCAGTTTCATCTTCCAGTTTAAACGTACACATCTTGCTCAATAGGACTTCACTTAATACAGTTAGGGTTTACTCAGCATATTACTCCCCACTCAGGGAGGCAGCACACTTCCCAGAACTCTCCACCATGCAGGAGGAGCACACCTGCAGCCACTCCTTCAGGACATGCAAAATACTCCCTCCTTCATGCCCAGCCAGAACAGGTACATGGCCTGAAGCCTAGGCCCTTGGGGGTGTCACATGCCCCAGAAGGTTCATGGAAGATTCAATTCATCCCTCTACAAGAGGTCAGAACACAGCCTATGTAAATATTCCCAGGCAGAGATGTGACCTACCTTTGCCAAATTTCTTCATGAGATTGTTAGGAGGCATTAAAAGGACCAATCAGAGGAAGCCATTTACAGTGCACAGTAATAAGCATGATCAGTTCTACAAAACCCAGAAACTGTACTACATATTCTTGATCGCCATCTGTTAGCTATTTACATACATACAGATCTAAATCACTCCTGTAACATGGAATTAAAAAGGAAGAAGATTCAGTGGGCCCCAAGTACATATCAGCTGTGTTTGCCAGCTTTGAAACAAAGATGATTTCATGGTTTGAGTCTTCTAACAATTTACTCTATCAATTACATCTTAGCACTTTCCTATATGTATACATTTTCATCCTATTAAGCAAATCCACCTTGGGAATAGAATTTGTGTCTTTTGAAGCTCTCTTTAGCCCTGTAAACAACAGTATAAATAGATATTATTTAAGTATTTCTCAAAGACATATTGCCTTTAAGTGAATCATCCAGGCCTCGTGTTCAGTTGGAACACAACTCACAGAAAGAGGGCAAAATTCAAGTATCCTTGGGGATGTCAGGCTGAGACATAAGTGTCAGTGCTGTCCAGACAACAGTAACAGAGGGCCTGAAATCTGTTCTGGGACCATTTTTCGTCGGCAGGTCAAGTTCAGACAAAATGCTGCAGCTGCAAAGGGCCTTCAGCTCAAGGAGGTACAATTCACCGGGGTGGGGAGGGGGAGACTGGTGTTTGGTGTTTTCATCTCAAGTTCCAATACCACATGTTCAGAGCCATGAGTTGCTTTGTGTTGACTAAGAACTCTCTGGGCTTGGCTGGAGAACATTGCAGGACTCACTCCCAACAACAATTAAACAGGAAGCCTCCATTCCTTACTCCCCAATCCCTTCCACAAACACCAGTTTTGTGTGCATTCACTATTCTTCCGTGCACATGGGACAGAACATTTTCCCCTGGACTAATCCACTTCCCAAACAGCACCCTATATCAGTCTTAATTGAGACAGCTCACCTGCTGTACTAGCTATGAGACAACTACAGCAATAGCCCTTCCTAGAAGAAAGGAGTCAGGTCCCTTTCCACTATATCTAAGGACCCTTTTGGAGCCAATGATTGGTATCTTTTTTGTGGGTTCCTCCTCTGGTCTTCACAGTCTTCCAGCAAGTCAGATTCTGATCTCATTTCCACAAGTGAAACACCAAAGTAAATCTATTGACATTAATGGAGTTATACTACATTTACACAGATGTAACTGAAAGTAGAATTAGTCCCAGTAACTGTATCATTGGATCATTATGTAACTATGTCTATAATGTTCAGTAAATAAGAACTCAGTGCAAGAACTAAAATGGTCCATTGCTATTAGGCTAAAGTGAATGCACAAAGACACATACTAGATATCACAGAATCATGAATTGTAGGGCTGCAAAGGACTTTGAGAGGTCATCTAGTCCAGTCCCCTGCACTGAGGCAGGACTAAGTATTATTTAGACCACTCCTGAGACAGGTGTTTGTCTAACCTGTTCTTAAAAACTTCCAACAACAAAGATTCCATAAATTCCCTAGGTAATTTGTTCCAGTGCGTCACTACCCTTACAGTTAGGAAGTTTTTCCTAATGACCTTCCCTTGGTTTGGATAGGCTCCAGTACTATTTATCTTTGCCCCTCTCTGGCACTTTTCCTGCACACAGACTCCATCTGTTCCCCCTTTCGTGGAAGAGGGGCTTATGGCCCTGAACCTGTGCTGATTCATCAGCACACTCCAGTTGTCTGAGAACCCCCTTTCCCCAATCTCCAACCTTATGCAGACTCTAGTTTACCATTCATCTCTCCTGGGACAGAGATAGTTGAAGCACATAACACATGGACTTTGCAAGTTTTCTAACACAATCACTCTTTGCTTTAGACATCAAGAAATATACAAATCTAGACAAAAAAACCAACCCCGGTATGCATTTCCCTGCCTCAGTTTCCTCACCACTCCGGAGTGTTTTTTCAGGAATTAAGACGGTGTCCTTTCAGGATTTCAAGTCTCCTCTCCTGGATTTCTGTATATTTAAAGTTAAATACTTATTTAAAAACTCTAACAATCCAATCAATTAGAATATAATCTACATATTGGTTTATGCATTGTATTAAAGGAAAAACCCTCATGACACATTCCTTTTTCTTAGGGAAAAATGCAAAAATGTGTGTTCCACTCACAGGCTGGTATGTCATGCTCAGAAGGGTCAACATTTCTGAAAGTCTTTCAGAGTATCTGCAAAACTCTCAAATATCACATTGGGTGAAATTTCTCTCCTCATCTGTATTATGGAGATTTTACTCATAGGATGGATTTTCTTTCCATGCATTTAGTCCCTGGGCATAGAATGGCCAAGTGCAGTAATGCAGATATAGTAGGATACTACACTTAGTTCTCCTGTAACATAGGCTGAATGCACTTTACAAAGATAGGCAGTCACTATTATTCCTGTTTATAAGTGGAGCAAATGAAGTACAGAGAGGTGAAATGACTTGCCCAGGTCACACAGAAAGTCAATGGCAGACCCAGAAACATAACCTGTAAAGAGAGACCAAATACAGTTTTGGTTTGGATTAAGTTATTAATGATAGAACTGGATCCAAGAAATATAGATTCATATATTGAATTCAATGGTAGCCCTAAAAGATTCTGCAAGGACTTAAAAAGAGTTCATACATACACTTAAATCTATATGAATATGTTTAAAGAGCTCATCACTCACTATCTTTCAATAGTCTCCAAATTAGTTACAAACTTAACATGAATTCTTATTGTAAGACAAGGGAGTATCATTAAAATACAAAGTAAACTAGTAATGAGAAGCAATAGATGGGGGGAAATAAAAATAAAAATAAAAAAGACAGTTTTGCTAGTCTCCAGAGACTAACCTACACAGCGAGAAAAAAGCAGTATCTTTCATCAAAGTCATCTGCTAGGATATTCTGATAGTTTAATACTGGATCATAATAGAGTTTCAAAGCCAGGCTGTGCAGACAGGTCTAATCATTCCAAAGACTGATGGACTGTAAAACACTAGTATTCAAACTTTAATTCAAATCTCCAGTAGAATTCATATTAAAAGACTGATTAGGTGGTCTCCGTTAGTGAACTTGCATTATACAAGATAGTCTGCTGGAAATATTTTATAGACTGCTTGCTGCTTAAATTATACACTACAATACATAATCTATATCATTGGCAGTTTGTTCTCACCTTGGTATTTTTCCAGTAGCAAAATAATAAATCCCATTGTACTTTTTTCAAATCTTTTCAAAAATATTGTTTTTCCTTTGAAGACTTATTTCTCTTCCATTGTGTGTGTGTGTGTGTGTTTTGTTTTTATTTACAGGAAAAGCTTTTAATCTGATCCAGATTCAATAGGCACTAAGAGTCAATAGCTAAAAATCTATCAAATCTTGTGGGGAAGATTCAGAGATTTTAAAAACTGGTTTTTGTTTTGCTTTCTAATTTGCTTCATGTGCTTAAAGATTAAATTGTTTGGGTTCAAAGGACAGTATATTCATTAAAGAAACTGCTAATCAAAATGATTCAGTCTTTGTATTTAGCTTTTAATACAGAATGTTTATTAACATCTGCATTATGAGGCCTGACCTCCATAAGGGAACATAATCAGTTCTGCAGATATAGGATAGGTTCTGTAAAAACACTCATTGTGAATGTAATCATTCCTGCCAACATGCCAGCAATATTGTAAACCATGAGTAAAACTATTAACTCTAGTCTCTTTTGCAGCTGGTTGTCCACTGAATAGTATATAAATATATACTTATGGTGGAGGGAGCTTAATTATAATATTAATTAGCTTATTGCAATTCCTGCAAAATACATAGCTGCAAAAGAGTATAAGACGACTGAAAGATATATTTACAGTTCTGCAACTGTAGTGAGGAATGCTGGTAATTATAGTGGCACCATTTCTGGGACTGGTAAGGCTGGGTGGTGGTTCCATTACAGAGAATGATTGTCAAGGGTTTAGACAGCCCTAGATTCAGTGGAGCGGTGGCGGTTTGCACACATGGAGAGGCAGATCTTCATCTGGTGCAAAATTTCAGGCAGCCCAACAGTCATTTATTATTTCATTTCAAAATGTCAAAGTTTTTGGTGTGGATAATTTCTCTCTCCCACCCCAGTACTGAAAGTGCAGCATTAAGAAAGAGAAACCTGCTCTTCCACGAGCATTTTTGGAGTCAAAAGGGCATTATTTAAAATAAAAATATTTGTGTCACTGTTCTGTAGCATGGGCCAAAAATGCCTTTGTACAGTGGGAGTGGGATAGAAATAACTGAGAATGATTCCTTACAAATGCCATTGGCTTTTTGTCTAAGCACACTGTTGTTGCAGAAAACTAATTAATAATAATATCTAGCACTTAGAGCATTTTTCATCCATAAATCAGTAAGGACTTTACAAAATTAGGCAAGTATCATCTTCATTCTTTAGCTAGAGACACTGAGGCACAGGGTGGTAGATTGATTTGCCAAAGGTCAACCAGTAAACCAGTGGCAGAGGTGGGAAGAGAACCCAAATCTCCTGAGTCCCAGTCTGGTGCTTTGGGGGAAGAGTGTAGTGGTTCAAAGTTACACAACAAGATATCCCTCTACCAGTGGGGCCACCGCTGGCTGCATTACCTGACAAGGGAGAGCGGGGGGAGTTGGCCTGATTCAGCATACCCCCAGGCAATTCTCCACCAGTAGGCTCCTGTGGTGCCCCAATGCCAATTTACACAGGAATGAATGGCAAGTGGGGAAGCAATGTGGACACTCCCTCTCTCCCCCACCCCAATCCATGGGAATGAACCAAGCCCTCTATATATAGCAACATCCCAGTTATTCATTTTGAACCCAGAGTTACCAGAAAACACTCTACAATGAATAGTCTTTGGACTAGCCATGTTATACATCTAGGAAGCTGTCTTGATAATATGCACGGTGATGGCTTAAGGTAGAAAATAACTGTGGTAAAAAATCAGGCTAGCCACTGTTCAGTGTGGAGCAGTAGATGAGCATATCAATACTTTTGGTAAGATTCAAGCTAAAGATAACTATATGGTGATCGCTAGCTTAACGGCCATATGATGCTCTTGGGCCATCACACAGTTCCCACTGGTAACTATCAAGGACAGCACATGACCCTAAATTTGCTCAGTATTAGTGCTGCAAGCTTTTTAACCAAAGATTTGATTTCAGTTGAACAAGCTCCTGTAAGTTCACCTACAATTCCTGGTCCTCTGATCCCACATGCACCTCCAATCATGCAAAAAGAATATTGAATGAACTGATGAGTGTGACTCTAAAAATAACCTTCCCAAGTACTTACCATTTTTCTCCCATAGATAGTGTGTGTGTGTCACAGTGGCAGATAAATCTCAATATTCCCGCATATTACAGATGGGCAAACTGAAGAAGAGAGAATTAAGTGACTTGCCCCAGGTCATGGTAGCTCAGAGGTAGAGCTGGGAACAGAACACTGTGGGTTCGTCCACACAAGGAAAAATGGTGTTTGCCATATTTGAGCTAACACATGGTAAAATCCTCACAAGAACCAGGCAGCTGCAGTTTTCACACATGTTGGCAGATTGAGGTAAATGTTTTGGGAGAGTTTAGCATTTACCTTGACCTGCTAATGTGTGTGAAAACTGCAAGTCACCTTGTTTACACAAGATCAAACACAAACACACCTTTTTCATGCTAAAGACAAACATGCGGGTCAGACTCTTTACTGCTAACAGCTAATTTGTCTTCACCTGAAGCAGCAGGGGACTGTTCTTTGGAAACAGGTTCTATCCCGTTTTCACCATGATGTTCTGAGTAGGCACATTGCACAGTGTAATTAATGACAATCGTTAAGCTGATACAGATTTATTACAATACATACTACATACACAGTACTTAGTTAATCCTTTCGCCTGTCTGTGTGATATGCAAACATGATGCCCCATGTTACAGATAGAGCCACTGAGCTAAAGTGATGACTAATGGCACACAGCAAGTCTGGCAGAGCCAGGATTAGAAGGCAGCAATTCTGACTCACACTACTATGCTCAGTCTTCAAAACCACACTGTCTCTTGTGTTGAGTTTGTAGTTAGAGGTAATGCAAAGCAATGAAGATGCATGTTGTGGAATCATGTATGCTTGTGCAGATTCTGATATGGCAGCATTTTACAGGCACTGTGTGTGTGAATGATGAAAGGCAGTGGGGATTCAGGCCCTAGAAGTACAGCAGTATGAATAATTGACTTTCCGTTTCCTAGTAATCCTGAAATAAGTAAGTATTTGTTTCAGGTCAAACAAAACATTTCATTTTGATTGAGCATTTCTGATTTTTTTCTTTAATAAAATGGAAAGAAATGTTGAAGTCAACAATCATTTTGAATCTGCTCAAAAACATTTATTTGACACTTTCAGAACTAAATGTTCAGACTTTCAGAAGTCTATTTGTTTTTAACAACATGAACTCAGTGAAACTGACACAAATTGGTGAAATGTTTTGGTGTAATTGAATCTGCACTTTTCACACACAAAGAGCTTTTGCCAAAAAATTTCACCCAGCTCTACCCAAAAGCTTATTTTCCCTAGAGGAGGACATTGAGCTATGGAGGTTTTTCTGGTCCTGAATATGACTAGATTCATGCACTTCTCAGAAAAGAACCTGTGCTACGAAGAAGAAGGGGAGTGATGGAGCATTCACAACAGGCCTTCCTCCTGATAAAAAGTAAGACTTTTTATTTAATTACAAAACTGTAGCACTTTTAAAATCTTCCTTTAGAAGTTGCACTATTCTTTAGACAATAACAGCTTTTAAAGTATTTTTGAAAGGTTTTTCCTTCTTAGCTGATTGTCAGAAAGCCATCTCACCAGTAAGGGAAGCAAGGGGACAAGAAATGGGGCTCACAGAATTATGGGCTGGCTACAGATTAAACTTTTTTTTTATAGCCCCACTCTAACTTTCCACCTATGTGTCCTGATTGAAGTGGATTAATCAAGGGGCAGCCTTCCCAAGAAGAAAAATGCTCTGAAGCAAATGGTCCAGATTATGCCATCCTTATTCATCTTGAAATGTCCTTATTTCTCCAGCAGTCCCATTGAAATCAATGGAACAATTTAGAGAGTAAGAATACTCCAGAGGAGTAAGGTTCTTCTCAGTGTATTCAAGAGAAAGGAAGCACGGGTATTCTAATTCTGCTACCACTAATACAATTTAAAACAAACTTATTTTAGTGCTACGCTGCCAATTCTGTTCTCTTATACCACTTGCATTACTGTTACTTCATTCACTTGAGCAGAATTGCTTGTGATGTACATTGGTGTAAGTGAAATCAGAAACAGCACATTTGAAAGATATTACGAATTGGAGCTTTTGTTAATCCATGCACATTAATATATATACATTTCTTAAGCATGTGTGTATATACACATGAGATAATCATTAGGTAGGTAGGTACATTTTTTCTAAGCTCTCTCAGCTCTAGTCTCTACATAAGAGAAAAAACATGTTGAGTATTGAAAATATATAGGCTGGAAATTTTTCTTTAAAAAAGTAATTAAAAAAACACCTTATTTCTGATCTTTTTTGTCTTACAAAAAGGAGATTCAAAATATAAATAAATGATTGTGCTCAGGTGGTGAATCACTGCCTTGATGGAGATTTTACAGTTCAGGACTGAGTCAAATTCTACTTTTTGAGTTAAGAAATGAATTATCATGTGGAGGGAGGAGTGTTTGGGGGTTGTATACATTCATGCTGCTTACAGTAAAGGAATACATCCAAATTGGGCCGAGGACAAAGTCAAGGCCAAAGAAAGAACTCAACTCTAGGAGATCAATCTAGCCAATGAGACTGTATGTGTGCTTTTTATTTAAAAAAAATAATTGCTACAAGCAATCTAGTCTGTTATTAACATATCTTTTTATGCATTTTGATCTGTTTTTCTTGAGAAACTAATGCATTTGGATAGCTCTGTAGCACTTTTTGAAAAATATGAACATTATTTATCAAAAATATCCCTAACGGTTTTGTACTGCTCCATGTTTAAAGTTCTTCATCACTTTAGTAAGAGGCTTGCATAGCAAGTTTGTTCTATTTTTGTAAATATTTTCAAATTGAATTTTTGCATTTTCCCTTTTTTCCCCATGGGTTTAAATTTTATATTTATGTCTTTGTAACCCGAGGTCTTCTCGCTTCCTAATTTATTTCCTCTGGCCCCCCACCCCCTTTCAAACCATCAACATATCCCTGCTACTAGGTCTGATTTATAATGCCTAGGAACGTAATCCAATCATGAATCTTCCTTGGGAATGCCACAGTTGCATGAGAAAGACCATTAAATGAAGTTCTTTTTAGCACAGAAAAGAAGGAAAAATAATCCCCAAGACCTTCAAAACATGAGGAGGATCTTTTGTCTTCTATTCTTGCTGCAGTGTTAAGAATGTGCCAGGAGTTCCCATGCCTGCCCTTTCAATGTTGCCAATTAATGATTTTATTGCATGCTTCATAATATTTGTTTTTCTGAAAGCCACAGCTCCTGGAGTCATGAGATTACAAGAGATTTTTTCACTGTCATTTAAACAAAGAAGTTTCTAACTCTCATAGCTGCAGAGGAAAGGTTGAAAATGTCACCCAAGTGCATCCTAAAGGCTCAAACTGGATGGCAAAAACCATAATTTCTTTAAAATCTGATGATTTTTAAGTCAACCTCATGATGGGGGGGAGGGGGAGCTGATTGATGATTTTTGAAAATTTCAGATAGGCAATACCATTTCTTTTTTTCTATCCACCCATACAACTTCTGATCTTCCTCAGCTAGCATCTTGGATGATTTATAAATGTAAGTAGTGCAGGGTGTGAAGTGACTTTAGGTTTTATAATACTGGCCTTGCAAGAGGTGATTCCCTGCTTCTCCACTACTTCTGCCTTGCTGGAAAGAAGCAGGAAGTACTGAGAGACAAAAATGGAATGGAGCTTGCCACTGGATAGACCACACCCTGATGGGCTGCTCATCTTAAGCATGAGGCCTGCTTGAATCACACAAAAGCCTCCTAAGAATGTGGTTGTACCCAATTGTCTTGTGTGTATATGAACCTTGGGCTGTTGAGGATAAGAGACAGGGATAATATTAAAGTGACATAGTAGGTCAAACACATTTAAGTGGACATTAGTAGATGCAAAATTCATAAGTTCCATAGCCACCAAGCTCTTTGAGAGGCAGTCTCTCTCAATCACTTATGTTGGAGAGAACTGATGTTTTGGCAAAAAGTTTCAGTTTCAATGAGTCAGTGTTTTCCAACACAAAACACTATCAAAAAAGTTCCCCAACCAGCTCTGCTCTCTAGTGCATTTCTCTCCCTACAGGAAAATATTCTGAAGCCGTTTTAGTGACACAGCAGCCTAAGTTCCATTGACCGCCTCAGTGACTTTTGAAAATGGAACTTAGATGTCTTCATTATGTGACAGCTACAGGTACGTATGCTGCCACGGAGACATGGCATGTAAAATTTCTCTGACAACTCATGTGAGACTTGTATAGTGAGGCTGCATAGGCAGGAGTCGCCAGATTTAATATGAACATTTTGCATCACTATATTGTAAGTGTTCTAAATTCATAAGTAGTTTCATAGAATGTTCCCTTGAATACTAAAAAGGGAACATCTTGGTTGCTGGAGTGCAATGAATAGCAAGTTAATATATAATGATTTGCCACTTGTCATAAAGTGTTGCTCGCTGTCCCCCAACATCTCTTCTATATTGTTTTGTCTAATCAATAAGAGGACTCATCTCTGACTTTCATATGAAAATGGAAAGGGTGAGCACTTACCCCATCTTGTACAGCACAGTGCTCTTCTGAGAAATGTTTGGCAAATAGGGCTTCTTACAGTAACACTTTACTTTAATGGCACTTTAATGCTGAATTAACAATGAAAGTCTCATAGAAATGTTCATGGCATCCACATTAATGCCAAATAAGAGTCATTATGATTTTAGAGATATGCCAGGACAGAAATGTCTAACCCAAGCACAATGAATGAGAGATGCTTGCTAACTTTTAAAAAAGTCTATTTAGATACAATAATCTCTTACATTTATATAGTCCCTTCCAAAGCTCTTTACAAACTACTTCAAATCTCTCCTGTGCTTGAGTGGAAATCACACTGATTATTTCTCCAGTGAAAGGGCAGCAGGCAGGCAACCGGAACAAAGCATCATATGCAACAGCTTTATGATTTCATATACCCTCCTCTCCCTCCCCCCCAAAAAGCCACATGCAGTAAACTGCAATTTTCAATGCATCTAACTTGGAAGGAAAAATACCAAGTCAACCTTGCCAGGATTCAAACTTGTGGATTTAGGAAGTTTGAGAACTAGTAGATGGGCTGAATCCTCAACAGAACACAGAGACCCAGACTTACCCACTTCCTTGAGTTATAAATGAAGCCGAACTCTAGAATCCAGTCTACAGTTCTTCTCCAAAATGGGCTATTCCAAGAGTATCCCTGGTCCTACCTTCCTCTCCCTTGAGGGCCACTCATCTCCCAATAATTAATAAGCATACATTATAATTGCACTTTGCGAACCCTTGTCAATGACAGCACTGGATAAAAGGTGATTTAAGAGAACTTCAGGATATTGATAATCTACGCTGCCAGCACCACCATAAAGCACAACGTCCTGTTTACAGATGCAGACAGAGGCACAGAGAAGTTAGGACCTAGAGCCATGACTTTGCAATATGCATTTCACATAGAGGCTTACCCCCAGTTTGCTCCTTTTGAAGGCGAAGCGTCTCAGGGCTTACTATGCTGTGGGAGTGGGTGCCTGTAGTTATATGCTTTAATGGTCTGTTCCATCAGCCAGGGCAGAACCATGATCCCTTCTCCTCAACCTTCTCAATTCAGGGAAGCTAGCAGTGCTAGCCCCTCACAGTGCTTTGTGAGCAAGTGCAAAGAATAAAGCTACGGCCACACCTTGCTCAGTGAACATAAAGGCAGCAGTCTCCTTGTGCCCCCACATACACAAACACACCCCACTTGTCCATTCGTACAGGGTGGACTGTCTTCTATATTGCCCCAGGGAAGCAATAATTTTATATTTTTGTCTCAAAAGCAAGGGAAAAATACTATTGAGACCAGTTCTCTTGCTTTCTAGCTTGTATGCCCCTCCTGATTTTTCTTTCAAAAGGGGAATGTTTTCATTCATCCTTCTCATAGGCAGGATGTTTCCCCTGAAACCCTCCAAAATGTCCCCATAAATAGGCTCTTTCTGTTGAGCCAACTTACCACAATCAGAGCTATGGACTGTACTGCTTCATATTCCCTCCACTTGCTTTCAACTTGAAAACCCTCCTTTGGTAGCTACATGATTAATTCCTTTCCTTTATTCTCCATTCAGTCTGCTCCTTTTCCAGCTCCATCCCATCAGGATATATTCAGCTCAAGATTTCTGCCTTCAGGACAAGCAGGTATTCTCTCTCCCCCTCTATCAGCTCTAAACTCTGTTTAGGTCAGAGGTAGCCTTTTCAGACTTCTACACAACTACTCAGAGAAGAGAAGAAACATCTTGCGTGTATTTCCAAAAAACCCACTGGAATAGCAGAAATTATGCTCCACACTTCAGTTTGGTAGCTGATGTCCAGCAGCAGGATACTGATAATTAAGCATACACTCATGGGGCCTGATTTTCCAAAACTGAAGCAAGAAGTTACAGTAAAAAAAGGAGGAAAGCAATTGCTCCAACACTTCACTCACTGCTGCACTGCAATTAGAGTATGTCCCCCTTAGAACTATAGAGAATGCATTTCTGGTCATCCACACGTGTTCTTCCAAGACAGAGAGGCAGCATGGTCTAGTGGACAGGACACAAGACTAGCTTCCTTTTCCTTAAAGATATCCTTTGAGACAATACTGCTGATATCCCTAACCACCTCTATGCTAGGTTAAAAGAACTGTATTCCTTCAATGCCTGTCAGGATCCTGGGCAAAGGTAGGCAGGACTAATGACAGAGCTTGGTATCCCAGAACTGAAGTCAGGTGTCAGAGCCAGTATCAGGGTCAAGTCAGAGTCCGGAGTTAAATCAAGGGTCAGAGACAGCATGAGGAACCAGCCAATGGTCAATATCAGGTATTGGGGTCCATGTTGGGGTACCAGGGGCCAATCAAGAGTCAAAATCCAAGTCAAAACCAAAGTCAACAACAAGAATTCAGGAACAGAGAAGCATACCAGCTAACTCAAAAACCACAGTGTTGCCTAGATACTTCCTGCTAAACTGATGGGCTTATATACGGTCAAGGAGCCAATCAAGGCTCACTAAGTCCTCTGTCAGTCAGCTCACTCAAGGTGGAACTTCCTGTGGTGATCATTCATTACAGATTGTAGGTCGCAGGGAGTGACCAATTTACAATAGTTTCTAGGTAGCAGTGTGGGGCTGCTGGTTGCTTAGTAGCCCTGTAAGGCTAGATTCAAGTCCCACTGATCCTTACTGTTGCCTCAGTGGGGTGGGGGGTAGGCAGCCCTACCATGCCCTGTACTCACTCCTTGACTTACCCTTAAACGCTAAACTCCATAAGAATGTACTTGTAGGACCACATGCTTGTAGGACCTTCTCTGTGCCTAAGACAAGGCAAAGTTTTGTTGCAGAGACCAATCAAGACCTTCAGCCCCAGCCTTTGATTTTGTTAGTACTGAAGTGGGCATGTTACTTCACATGAAAAAAATGGACACACACATATTCCCTGTGTGTGCACATCCACTTTTGCAAATGTAATATTATTTACACAAAAGGGGGCCTGCACAATCAGAAGGTGGGTAGAGGCTGTCTGACAACATGGCCCTCTATATACAACAGGGAAGAAAATTAAGCAGGTACCATACATCACCACCCTACAATTATTCTACCCCAGACCTTTTACTCTCTAGGAGTTCTAATAACTTGGGTCTGAATCTAATCAATCTGGATTAACAATACAATGCATCAGTCCAATTATTACCACTGACATATTCTAGCACTGGTAGATATTCATTCAGAGTTCTAGGCAAATGCAATCTGGGGGCATGGGGAAAGAGGATTCTTAGGGAGTTTTGTGGGCACCACAAGAAGACACTCCTAGGCAGAGAGAGAGAATGTATAGAGAACTCCGATTCTGTTTTTGTTACTAAACAATAAAAGCAGCTTGTGGCTATCTGTAACCAGTATGTGTGGTCTGTTGGGTACCATTAACCTCCCAAGGGAAAGCAAACCATTGCAAGTCCCTGCAAGTAAAAATGACTAGGATACATCTTGCAGCCTTTTTCACCTTTCATTAAAACAATGAGGTCTTTTAAGGAGGTCCAAACTCTTTATTTCAGTCTTTCCTTATGGGAATGAAAGGGTTGAGCTCTCTAAGGAATTTATTGGCCTAGTGGGATTGAGGAACAGCACTAATAAGAACCTACAAATTTAACATTACCCATTTGAGTCTTTATCTATGTGTGAAGCCAGGTCTCTTGTGTTTGGAAACTACCGAGGGGTTTTTCTTGGCCATTAAGAGTTGGGGAATTACAAGCTTTTGTAATTGATTCCCCATTTCTAAGAATAACAAAGGATGCCATATTATTGAAACCAGACATTTCCTTTCTACCCAAGAAGTTTGGTGGGTCTTATGTCTGTTTTTGGGTGATTTGCTAACGCTGCCTTGAAACTCAAGAGAAAAAAATAAACAAAAACTCTTAGAAAAGGCTGCAAACTTTATCTTCTAAATAGTTTAGCATAGATCTTTACCACAAAATCATGAGACACCTACCAAGTCTCCTTAAAGTGATAAATTTCCACCAAAAAAAATCCACCTAGAATGTCTCACATTTTTACTAAGACATACAAAAGCAGAGGTTTTCATTTTGAACAATTTAGTTTTATAGGTTAACAGTGAGGGAATATTTCCTCCTGTACAAACTCCTGCATCCAGATGAACTCTAGGGACATGAGACTGGTCATACTAGACCAGACTTGGTCCAGGTAGTGCAATATCCTGACCAGTACCAGATGTTTCAGAAGAAGGAGTAAAATTTAAAATAATCTGCCTTCTGCCTCTTGAATAGAGACTGGCCTCACTCTTGGAGACGATGTTTAATATCCCTTCCAAAATTTGTCATTTAATTGTAACGCTGCGTAATCTTGATAACCATAGGAATATCCAATCCCATTGTGAATCTTGTTGAGTTCTTCCAGCTCTCTGATCAAGGAGTTATATCTTCCATCTTAAACTTGCCAAAGATGTTCCTAATCCTTTTCTGGGGGAAGTTACAAATGGAAGGGGGGGATGTTTCAATTGCTAATAAGACTTGTGAAATGCCACCATTCTGGAGCAGTCCATTTCATCCAGTGCCAGCCTGTGGCAGCAGCTGACACCCAATCCTTGACAGGACACTTGGAACACATACATCTTTTCACTTGTTCAGTACCAGGTGATCATTTTGTATCTGGAAGTACAAAGATTGCTATCCCTTACAAAAATTGTGATGCCCGACTTCCCAGCCAATACAGCTGCATATGTTGTGCCAGTTTGTGTAAGATGCAGAAGCACATCAAAACACTGTTGAACTAGAGATAAACCCAAACTGAGAAGTTTGGCTCTATTATAACTCCCCCGAAGTTTGGTAATGTTGAGATCCAGGTTTTGGTCTCTGTAGATCTTTGTTTAAAACGCTTGGCCTATGTTACGAACGTGTTCAGGAGCAAGGAGGTCTGAGGTTCTGGGCCATACACCTTGGAGTGGGTGCCCTAAGCAGGGAGAAAGCACAGAGAGCCTGTTCCTTATAATCCCTGAGCACAAGCTGCAGAGAAGTGCCACTAGTGATGCTAGACACACCTCTGAGGAGGGCAGGGGGTTGGCCATAGCCCCACTCCTTCCACAGAGTCTGGTGATCTGACAGGGAATCTACATAGAACACTTCCCCACATAGACTTTTAAAGGGTGTAGCAATTACCGCTCCTTCATAGGTCAGTGAACCCTGCCTGCTTTTGTTCTCTGGCCCCACACTGCCCACTCCTAGCACAGTAGCAGTTGCTGAAGCACCAACTCAGCCTTCCGAGCATAGATGAGGCTATGCCAGTAGGAAAATATTGCTTGGTCTGAACATTACAGCTCCTTAATTAAACCAACTCCATTTGAAATTATAAAAATTCAAAGTAGTTAGTGAAAAGGATGTAGTCATTTTTGTGATAATATTTCATGTTTACTGTTGGAGGAATCACTCAAAAAAACAGGGCTCAAAAGGTGCTCCACAAAAGAATAAATTCTTATACAAGGCCAGATTGGATTCAGCAGCCTCAGTCCTGGCCCATGGTGATGGTTCTATGCACTGTCTGTAACAGGCTGTTTCTCCACCTATAAAATGGGATAATGAAACAGATCTCCTTTGAACAACGCTTTGAGAACTACTGATGAAAACTGCTATAGAAGAGCTCGGTTTTATTATTAAACTGTACGCGTATGAAGCTTCAACCCCACAGAGCAACTCAAATACCATTCTTTTCCTGCTCCAAAATTCAAATGTTCCTTAGGAAAAGACAGTAAGAAATACCATCATAGGAGCAATCAAATGGGGAACAGCCAAATGGAAAGTTTATATAACCTTTGTTAGACATTGCCTTGAGCAAACTAAATACATGGATCAAGCTTCTTCCTCTCTAGTTTGCTGCACCGAATTTAAGCTCTCATTTAAAGAATGAGCACCTGATTCTCCCACTGTACATCTATTGAAGTCAAAGAAGCTACATAGATTGGCACCAGCTGAGGATCTGGCCTCAATATTTCCCAATCTTTATTGGAAAGGCAGGATTTTAGATCCTCTCCAGTATAGCTCAGCTCAGCTCACCAATGCTTATATGATTGTACAGCAAGACAGACTACTGCCCAAATCTTCATTCATTCAGATTGCTAGTGTCCACAGGGGGTGGAGGAAAACATCGTCCACCCCGGCTGAGAAATAGCAGGGGAGCATCTGGATGGTCATTATTGCATCCTAGTAGTTGCATTACCCTCTGCTCCTGCTGTGCACCTCCTCCACACTGGACCTGCACACTTACAAATACATTCCCTGCAACCAGCAGCCTTTTTGTGCCAGCTGGCAAAGGGCATAGTGAGCATAGAGTTTTACAGGGGTTCTCTGGGTCAAGTATATGCACAATAAATCACCAAAGGGTGGCTTGTGAAGTCTCTACTGAGAGCCAGTAGCTGACTGCTCATCATAATTGTTTCAAAATGTAGGGATAGATAATATTTAAGTAGTTATGTATCTATACTGGAAATTATGTTCTCAAAGCCTTGGAGTTAAGGCAGGTCACCACACGTAACATGCCTCAGACCGGTTCCTTCCAGAGATGCGGGGAGAGATGTTTATCACCCAGGCGGGGCATAGACCACATAGGTCTATTTGCATACTTAGCCAAAATGATAATCAAGAGATTGTGAAATCTTCATGAGAGGAAATTTACAGAAAGAATTAAAACAGCAGAAGGGGAGCCTCTTTATGAGTAAAGACAATGGATTGTTGGAGTATATGCAGGGATATCTCTGCCACACCCCTCACATTGAGGAGGTAGGAGGGCAGGATGACTTGTCTCCTCAATGGATGATCACTCCCAAGCCTGGCTGTAATATGCTTGAAGGATTTGGGGTGAGCGTTTGCGCTATAAGACACAACAGTTACTAGTTAAATAAGTCTAGGTTCTAGAGTGCGTGTTATGTTTTTATTTTATATGTGAACATTTTGCTTCCAATACTTGTTCTTGCTTTCATTAGAATCGCTACTCTTTGTCCAATAAACTTTTACTTGTTTT
This sequence comes from Malaclemys terrapin pileata, assembly GCF_027887155.1. Lineage (NCBI taxonomy): Eukaryota > Metazoa > Chordata > Testudines > Emydidae > Malaclemys > Malaclemys terrapin. Next base: position 68,446,929 of record NC_071513.1, read on the forward strand.
CATATAAACATAACTAAGTGCTGCGTGTTAAGCAGAGCTGTGATCTATGGTGTAACTGGTAAGCTTGGGGCAGTGAATACTGTGAGTATCCAGTGGCACAGCGATTGGACGTTGCAGTGGCACACCCAGAGGGCCCAGGAGGCGGGGTGTGCCTATCACTGACTGCAGAGCCTGCGTAGGCTAAGTGGGTAGTGCTTGTGCTGCCTGTGGCTGGTAGAGTCAGGGAGCTGAGACAAAGCAGTCACAGACAAGGTCTCTTCACACTAAGGGCATGTGGTGGCGAGGCGCCTCACACAGCTGGAAAGCAACATAGTCTCTCCCTCTAGCCACTGAATCCCCTGTTCATTAGGCTTTCGGGAATCGTACCAGTTGACATGCACCCTGCACAAGGGGACTGCACTCCCCTCCCCCCCCCCCGACAATCCCGCCACCACTTTATCTGCCTACCCCAGAAATGCAGAGCCCACCATCCCATAGACAGTAACTGTCCCTCAGGGTACGTCTATGCTGAGCTGCAAGTAAAGATGAGGTTGTAAGGTAGGCACTCCTTATCTAGCTGGTAACAACAGCAGTCAAGACATGGAGGCATGACCTTCAACACAGGTGAGCAAGTTGAGTACAAACCCAGGCTCCTCTGCGGGCTTGTGTCATGGCAGCTAGCCCCCGCTGAGGCACCTTCAGTGTGCCTACCCATGCTACAATCACACCTTCACTTGCAGCGGAGACAACCCCAGCAAGAGGTATCTCATCATTCACCTTAATGGGTTGGAAGGAAAGATGGCTACTCCTGATTCTTTTATGATCCCTTACAATTTTAACGGTTTATTCAGTTCAGGGCTAAATGATTTGAGCCAATGTGCCGCGTAGCCAGTCTGTATCACATTCTACATATGAAGAGTGTTTTCTATTCTGGCCAAGATAACAGATTTTTCCACTGATTTTCTGCAGACTTGGACAGCCCATTGTGACACAGAGGCCCACTGGAGGTTCACCGCTGTGTCAGCAACTCTTGTCAGGCCTGGCATATTCCGTGCACCCCAACACACAGTAGCGTGACAAAATGTGGCATGTAATATAGCATTGGAAAATTAGCAACTCACTGATCATTAATGTTCTTGCATGATGAAAGTCTGGTCAACCCCCAAAGGACTTTTAGATATGTGTTGCAAATATGTTCTTAAAAAGGACTGAGCAAGCACAAGCAGTGCCTAAGCCACACCTGTTCCAGACAAAGGAACCTAGTTCCACCTGCTTGAATGTGTCTCTGATGTAAACTTTGTGAGTGTTCCAGGAGAGGTCTGGAGACTACAGGGCAGATATGTAGAGTCACTCTAAAATAACACGTGGGTGGTGGAAGCCAGAATGTGACCTGTGTGCTTGTATGCAGACAGATGATGCCAGGGCTTTGAGTCACAGCAGCATAGTATTTAAGGCACCCAGAGTTGCAGGGCAGGCAGTGACACAATCCCTTACTGGTCTAGGTTGAACCCCAAAGCATCACACTCATATATAAGTTAGTAGAGGTATTACAGCAATGCACCTAGTGGCCCCAGTAGGACAGTGGTTCCACTTTGCTAAGCACTATACATAAAGATTGTGAAAGAATTCCCTGCCCTGCAGGGCTTACAGTCTAGATAGATAAGAGACAAAGGGTTAAGAAAAAAAAGATATTCCCCATTTTACAGATGGGAAACAAAGCCATAGAGAGATCAGTGACTTTCCCCAAGATCAAAGTCTGTGGCAAAACCACCTTAGCTCCAGTCCTGTGCCTTAGCCTTCCAGTCAGTAGAAGTCCACATCTAGCTATTGTTCGTTTATTAAGTGTTTGGTAGGATGCACAATGCCAGACACACTGCAATGTGTTTTCATAGTCATGTTTAATAATTTCATTAAAAATGCAATACTTTGCTAGAAAATATAGATTATCCTTTCTTTTGGTATTGACCATTAAAAAGTTGGCTAATTTGTAGTAGCCAGATTTAAAAACAAAAGCAGCCATACATAAAAAGATACAGCAGCTTTGTTAGGATATAAATCCTGAACAACAGGGCAAATAGAAGCCTAGGAAATAAATCACAGAACCCATTTTAAAAATACATGAAACAATTTGAGCTTATTTGCAAACATACAGAGATAAGATCTATCAGCTAGGCTAGTGACATGATCTTACTTTGGCTCTCTAGCAACGGAAGTGAGGCAATTTCATAGCCATGGAAAAAGTGCCCTATTGACAGCCCTAGAGACTACAATACTCTGTTTATCTTGATAACAGGAATATCATTGGCAGAGGCAGTGCAAATTTTCCCCACATGCCCAGACAATATGCTACAATTGTAACCTAGAAGGGAATCACCTCTGAAGGCAGAGGTGAGTTTACCATGAAATGAACAGTGCGGTGGCACGGGGCCCCCAATGACAGGGCCTCCCCAAAATACAGGACAAATCTCATCTGACAACCTGCCCCCGAGTCCCAGCCAGCTGCACAGCAGGGCTCAGGCAGGCAGGCTGCCTGCATTCCGTGGCCGGTGGCCTCACGCCATTCCCAGAAGCAGCTGGCTGCTGGCACATCCCTGCGTGCCCCTGGGCTGGGGGAGGCAGCTCCACGCACTGCCTCCGCCCCAGGCAGCGCACGAAGACCCGCTGCCTCCTTCCCCCCAAGGGTCACGAACAGATGTGCCACCAGCAGCACAGCAGGGCTAAGGCAACTCCGTGCCCATGCTGCCTGCCTCCCTCCATGCCGTGCTGCTCCTGGAAGCGGCCAGCATGTCAGTGTGGCCCCTGGGGGGTGTCTCCACACGTTGCTCCTGCCTCGAGCGCCGACTCTGCAGCTCCCATTGGCTGGGAACTGTGGCCAATGGGAGCTGTGGTGGCGGCGCCTGCAGGCAACGACGTGCAGAAACCCCCCTGCCCTCCCTCCTAGGAGCTGCTGCCAGAGGGGTATGCCGGTCGCTTTGGGAGCCACACTGCCCAAGGTAAACGCTGCCCCCGACTCCTCCCACACCCCAACTCCCTGCCCCAGCCGAGAGCCCACACCCCTCCCCCCCTCCCACAGCCCAACCCCCTGCCCCAGCCGAGAGCCCGCACCCTGCACTCAAACCTCCTCCCAGAGCCCGGACCCCTCATCTCCTCCCGCACCCCAACCCTCTGCCCCAGCCCTGAGCCCGCACCCTGCACTCAAACCTCTTCCCAGAGCCTGCACCCCTCACCCCTCCCACACCCCAACCCCCTGCCCCAGCCTAGAGCCTGCACCCCACACCCAAACTTCCTCCCAGGGCCCACACCCGGCACCCAAACTCCCTCCAGAGTCTGACCCCCACATGCCCTCCTGCACCCCAACCCCCTGCCCCAATCAAGGTACCTCACTTTATTTTCATTTACTTCCTACTACTGATACTAGAGGAGGAGGATGAAGGAAAAATGGAGGGGAGATAAGAGAGAATGTTCTTTTTTTTAGCTGGGCCCGGGGGGGGGGAGAGGGGAGAATGAAGCCTGCACAGGGCCCCACTAACTCGAAATCCGCCACTGTCTGAAGGGGAGAAGGTATGTCATTCTCCATGTCTTTTCATGCCAATGTCTCTCTGCTGAGGCTGCCAATACAGTTTCAAGTTATAAGCGTTATTTCTACCGCTAAGAGGCATGTCCAGTGAATAGAGGACTTCTGACACTACTGATGCATTATGGGAGTGGAGGGTGCTTAACACTATGCTGAGCTGAGTGCTGTATGAGCCAACATAGAGAGAGCCTGCAGTGGCACCACCATTAAATCTAAGGCGAAATAGCAAATTCTGTTATATCCCAGTCCTAACCTCAGTTAAATTAATAAAAGATTTGCCACTGACTTTAAAGGGAGCAGGAACGGGCCTTACACAGAAGCCTTATGTGAGAAGGACTTTAATTTTGCCTGTGTAAAGACTTAAGAAGAGAGTCCAGAATATGAAAGAAAAATGCAGGCACATGAGCTTATTTTGAATTGTATTATCCCTGAAACACTCAGCTGTTACATGACTGTTTCATATTACTTTTCTTTCCAGCCAAAGTGGATTGTTATCACTGAACTTGATAACTTAATAGTGCAGAATACTAATATTCATGTACAGTATCTGTATTAGAAAAGTATAGCGTTTAATATAGGGCTGTACCTTTCTAATGTCAGCAACATTTTTAAGGAATGTAAAGTTGAATCCAATCTGCCAGGAGAAGGTCAAGACCACAAAGAGAATAAATCACAGCATTGCTATGTGGACCTGTCTAAAGGTTAAGGATCTAAAGGACAAGCAGATACTCTAAAATATAAACAGCCCCTAGGGGATAATTACTTTACTGACTCTATTTGAGCACTCTTGAACAGATGGGTGAGTAGGTTCATTGACTGTTGCTATGTTATGTGAATCTATTTATTACCCCCTTACATGGAGGTACAAATGACAGTACAGATGTGTTACCGGTTACCTCTCTAATCCTTTCCTCCTGAAATTCCTACTGATGGAGAAGTATATTCCCAGAAGTAACATTTCCCAGAGGCAGTAACTACTCAAAGTGAACCCAGTGAATGTCCTGTAGGTATTGTACAGATCAAGAAAGAGTGAATAGATTTACAAGAAAACAGGTTGTTCAGCAGAACCAATTAGCCATACTGAATTATGGTGATTGTTGTACATTTAAATGCATCTGAGAGAGTGCTGAAGTTGTTGGAAGCATAGAATAAACTCTTTACGTTTGTAATTTTATGTTAACTCAGGGCCTGTCATGGTGACCTCTGCAATAGACCTAATTGGCTCAGTCTCTCCATGCAAAGGTACAATTTTACTATACTGCATGGAGTTAGTGTGTTCATAGTCTGGTACCAGTGTATTTATCTTCACTTTTTATTTCAAAGTGGGAATAAGTTCAAACCAGTCTACTCAGAATGGGTGAGATTGTGTTCCACTCCTGGGTAGATTTTTAAGGGAGATGGAGATTGTACATGGAAACTCTCCCCTTTGTTTAAGTGCATAGGGTCCTTAAACATAAGGATGCTTGGCAGAGGAGCAACATGAGGTTTACACACCACTGAAGTCCTACTTAAGTCTATTTTGAGGCAAATTTCACCCAGGGAACATCTGGATTCCACTGGGCTAGTACTTCTGATGTTGGTCTGTTAAAGGGACATGGACAGAGGATTATGGTCCTTTCCCTTCTGCACCAGCCATGCATGGAAAAAGAATGGGCTACACCCCTAGATTCCAAGGCCAGAAGGGACCACAGTGATCATCCAGCTTGGCCTCCTGTATAATACAGGCCATAGACCTTCCCCAAAATATTTCCTAGAGCTTATCCTTTTAGGCATAGCCCTTGTTGTTTGCACCCCTTCCCACCCCACCATAATGGACCATTCTGGCAAAAAGGCAGTGGAGCAGCAGCTGAGCAATGCAGCACCCCTGGAAGTTGGATCCCTGTTCACCCACCCCTAGAGCTAGCACTGGCGCTGCCTAGAAGATCCAGGAATCACTGGCTCCAAGAGCTTCTGCTGGGGCAGTGGGTCTTTGCACTAACCTCACTGATGGACTGCTTCTCCTTAGAACAGTTTTGATATTAGCAGTTCAAGTAAATTGTGTGGTGTTTGAGATTTTGCAATTCTCTCAAACTATGTTTTTGACTTGAAGAAATGGCATAAAAAATATTTTTTCCTAGCTAAAAGGAGGCCAGTACTAAATGGTAGGGAGGGAAGAAATTGCTACAAAATATTATTTATTACTAGTACATTTAAAAGACAGACATTGTAGACAACTGGATGGTTCAGGAAATTGGTAATGGGCTTCAGAACCTTTGACCTCCAAGTCACTGGTTCAAATGTGGCTCAGATCAATAGCAACCGAAACCTATTACTATCTGAGAATTGGTCATTAGCTTTTCATAAGTTTCCTCAAAAACAATGGAGCAATGTAGACAACATATTTGCAACCCTGTGGTTGTGCTTACAATGGGCCCCAGGATGCAGACAAAATGTGAGTTTCTTTTAAGCCCCAAGGAATGAGTGGTGGGAACTTTCCTTAAGGAAACAGAGCTGGTGAATTCTGACTTGTTTTAAGTGCATTTATTACAGAATTGCTCCAGTCTTAGAACTGTTCCATTTATGGAAATGTGACACTCATGTTTCGGAATTGCTGGTGCTCTAAGGAACTTTGTGGAGGAGGGGTGGGGAAGGAGGAACAGAAAAGGAACTGGCCAGTAATTAAGTACTCACAGTGGGAAAATTGAATATATTGAAAAAAAAAATCCCATGTATGTAACCAGTAGGACAATGAGTATATAGGTTTTTTTTTTAACTAGCGCTAAAAGACCCCCAAGCAATGGACCTAATTTTCAAACTCGGGCACCTCAATTACACAGGTAGGTGGGTAAACTTTGTCACCCTGGATTTCTCTCTCACCTGCTTTGTGCTCCATGATTCTTTTTATATACATTACTTTAGGTATTAAGTTTAGAAATTGAGCTCCATGTGTCTGACCTGATTCTGCTGTAGGATGGCAAGAATTTCACTATCCTTGCCCTTTGAGTACATTTATTATTTCACCCTATAAAGATGACTGCTTTCTCTCTTCTTTTTCTTTGATCCAAGTTGGAAATAAAATGGCTTCTAAAAATAAAAACCACTGACAAATTGTACATTCTTCCCCTACTCTTCCCTTCAGGGTGCCTACAATCCTTTAAAACATGACAAACCAACACAAAAGAGGGAGCTCTCTCTTATACTGTTCCTGAGCCTGTATCTTTATGCACTGGTGCTACTACATGCAACAGAGGTGTACATTGTACAATGGAAAGTGGGAATGGTCACCTCAAGCCCTACAAGGTGGAAGGGCCAACTGGCAAAAGGAAAAGACACCGGAACACCAACATTAATGAAATGGAAAGAAGGGGGAAGACTGCAAAGACTCTCCTATCTGGCGGAAGGGACAGCCACTAACGACCCAAGAATCATGACCTACTTTAAATATTTTGAGTTTATTTCAGATGCTTTTCATCACTTTTAATATTATTTAATATTGTTTGCATTACCAAAGTACCAGATGCCCCAATCACAATAGGGAACTCATTGTTCCTAACATTCCCCCCCTCTCCCCCCCTAAACAAACAACGTCTGATCAAAAGTTACTTTAATGGAAAAGGGGTGAAGGGTGGTGGTGGTGTTTTTAATTAAAATTTTCACAAGTGCCCCACCGTGCATCTTTTGACTTTCTCTGCTTGTGATACTATTACTACCACAACCGCTTCAAACCCCTTAGTCTCACTTTATAGACAGATACTGTTAGTTCTGCACTCACCAATTTTATTTCATGTATCATAAATGAGCTAGTTTATTTTAATAAATAGCCATGTCGCAGTGGTAGCACTAGGCAAGCTATCTTCTACTGACAGTAATGCAGAGCACTCTTGCAAACTGACTGAAGTCTTTTCCATTTAAAAACTTACCTTGATTTTTAAATGGGTGATCCTAGCGTTGAACAACTATAATAACCTGCCTGCTACAGTGATTATAGTAGTAGAGATCATCAGGTTACAAAAGGCCAAAGCTACACATTTTTGTTCATACAGGCAATTGGAAATAATCCTTTAAAAAGAACAAGCAGCATGATATTCTGAAAAGTATAGTTCTTACACCAATCACATCAGATTTAACTATATCTAGCTTATGTAGGCTTGCAGAATACCAATGGAATTGGTTAGTTGGCACTGGCAAGTACCTCCTCTTCAGGGATACCCAAATCTTTGCCAAGTCATTAAGTCCTTCTTGCATTAATCATTCCTGTAATGGTTACCTTATATACCAAATGTGTTGTGGTGGTAGTAATGCATGAGCCATTTTCTGAACAAATATAAAAGTGCATGATGATTTACAGGAGCTTAACTAATTTTGTATGACTCAGGTCCCAGGAATGAACATTTTTACACAGATTAATCATTTCTCTTTGGTCATTTTCGGCAAGAAAAGAATGCATCCAGTCCTGAAAATTCTCCAGGCAAAGAACTCCCATTTTAAAGTTCAGGATTCCCATGCATAAAGGACTTGAAGAATTAGGAATAACATTCTCTTAATGTCAGAACGTGTGCAAAATTTGAAAGTATAATTAGATTAATAAAAACATCTGACTTTTTTATGTCTACTTGTACTGTATCAGTGAAAAGAAACAATAGGGCAGTTTAAGAACACGATTATTAGAGTATGATAGTTCATTTGGAAACAGAGTTTTCATTTAATATAATTACATATTGTATTGTAATAACCTGGAAGAAAAATAATTTGGAGCACAGATTGAAAATGCTCTGAAAATAGGAACTTATTGTTAAGTGCCAATAATATTGAAAATAAAATATTAAAACATAGTGACTTTATTCAATTTTTTTGTTATGGCAATAATGTCTAGTAAAGTGTCAATAAACACACATCTAATTATGTTATATTTTATAGGAAACGGGATTAACATAAACACCTACATTTAAAAAGAGCTGTTTTCATAGAGAGATCATCATGCACAGACTGATGGCTCTTTATTCTTCAGAACAATTAACAAAGATGAAAAGAGACACTTTGACTAAACAAATAAACTTTGAAGTGTCCTTTCATCTATTCAAGGAATGGTGCAGATCCTATTGTGGGTCCTTTTGCCATGCCAAGCTTATTGTGAATCTTAAGCACAATGTCAATTCATCAGGAGCATGTCCTACAGGTATTTTTCCAATTAACAAACACCTAGTATCATCACTCTACCTCTTCGTCATGCAGTTCTTGACAAGTGAAAAATTGATATTTTGGATATTCACTTCCTGTACCTGAAAGGTTTTTTTTGTGTCCCATTATATCATTGTCTCTCTTTTCCATTCCCCATTAAGGACCAGATCCAGCTGCCGTTGAAGTCAGTGGGCCATATCTTCAGCTTGTATAAATCGCCATCTAATCAATGGCGCTATGCCCCTTTACACCAGCTGAGGATCTGTCTTTTGTGGGAAAACCCCCAATGGACTTCACTGTTAGCTGAGAGTGGCCCCTAAGTAATGACTGTGCGCTGTAAGTGATACACACATAACATGGAAGTTTTGTTTTATGATCTGCAAAGATACGAGTTACCCTATAACAACGTGCACACCCTATTACATAATGGGGAAGGTTTGCTACAATTGCTGCAGCTCCTCAACTGTTTCTCTTGGGAAAGACAGGATTGTGAGGTAATATCTTTTATTGGACCAACTTCTGTTGGTAAGAGACACAAGCTTTCGAGCTATTCAGAGCTCTTCTTCAGGTCTTCATCCGCTCCATGTAAGGCTGAAAGCTTGTCTCTTTCACCAACAGAAGTTGGTCCAATAAAAGATATTACCTCACCCACCTTGTCTCTCTAATATACTGAGACCAACACAGCTACAACATCTCTTGGGAAAGACCCATTTATTTATTTACTGCTTGTTTCAGTTTTACCTCACCAGCCTTGACTAGGAGTTGGAATGGTGGGGTGAGGATAGAGGATGAGCAGCATAGGACATGCCAACAGAGGAGTACGTGTGACATTCCCCTCTGGTGTTATCTGGATCAGTGATCTGCTACGTCACTCCAATCCTTGACTCTGGGAGCCAGCCTTACCCTGCTCTGCTGTGAGAACCCCCACTCCTGGGCTGTTCACGCACAGCCTCTGGCATGTAAGCTGCTCCTTGGATTGTGCAAATGAATTACACTAGCCAATATCTCCGGTCCCAGACACAACCCTAGGAACCTCCGTCTTGCAGTGTCCAGTTATGTCCGCTGAACGCTGCAAGCTTATATGAGTTCATCAATTTAACAAAGAAATTGATATGTACCAGGCTTGTTATCCCAAGGAGAGTCTCTGACATGCTTCAAACCAAATGCACTGCTTCAGGTAGAATAAACAAACAGATTTATTAACTACAAAGCTAAATGTTAAGTGATTATAAGTACAAACATAACAAATCAGATTTGGTCAAATGAAATAAAAGCAAAACGCATTCTAAGCTGATCTTAACACTTTCAGTGCCCTTACAAACTTAGATGCTTCTCACCACAGGCTGGCTGGTTGCTCTTCAGCCAGGCTCTCTCCTCTGATCAGCGCTTCAGTCACTTGGTGTGGTGTCTGTAGATGTAGGTGGAAGAGAGAGGAAGAGTATGGCAAAGGTCTCTCCCTTTTATTATGTTCTTTCTTCCCTCTTGGCTTTGTCCCCCACTTCAAAGTCAGGTGAGCATTACCTCATCGCAGTCCCAAACTGACCAAAGGTGGGGGGTGACTCACTCGAGAGTCCAACAGATCCTTTTTGTTGCTGCCTAGGCCAGCGTTCTTTGTTCCTGTGAAGCTGAGCTGGGTTTGTCCCATACATGCCCTGATGAGGTGTGAACTGCCTCTCTGCTCTTGGAGTTTTTTTGCCTGGGCTTATTTTAAGCCATGAAGACCTCGTAACTATATACATGAAATTATAACCTATAACATTGTTGTAAAAACAATCAATCACTATAACAAAAATGCTCAGTGCATCATGAGCCTTCCGAAGACACCCGGCATGACAAACTTGGCATTGGATTCCACACAGTCATTTTACAAGGACGAACGTGGTGGTGCTGGGTGTTCCCCTGAGATACAGAGTGTCACAAGGTGGAAAACAGGAGAAGTAAAAATGGTCATGAATAAACTAATCCCAAAAGGAGAAAGGCTTGGAATAAATCCTGGGAAGCATGCAGAGGTGGTGAGAAAACTGCAGAGGCTTCTGACAACCTTCTCACCTTTCTCACCCTGGAGGTGAGAAAACTGCAGAGGCTTCTGACAACCTTCAAAAGACCAACTGTCCACAGATGCATGGCTCCTGAGCCTTATGAAGGCTGGGGGTGGTCACGATGCTCCCTAACACAAACCAAAGAGCTATCAGGGCTGCTGTTGGGGGGAGAGAAAACAAGAGGATAGGACAAAGCCCATGTGAGACCTGAAGAATACCCAGCATTCTGGTTCAAAGCAGGGTATTAAATCTCCGATACAGCAAAGCACTCAAGCACAGGACTACTTAGGTGCTTAAAGCTATATACATGTTTTCATGCTTTGCTCAATCAGAGTCTTAAGTTTTAAATGTTCTTACTTGTCAGCATTTGTCTTCTTTAATGTGAAAGCCAGTAAGTCATTTTGTTTTGTGAAATATGCATCTGACATCTAGGATTCCTGAGGGCACATTTTGCTGTGGTGCAGACCAAGTGATTTGGGCCTCTCTGTCAAAAACACACTTATTATCCCTCACCTCCCTTCCCCATCCCTGGGTGGGAAATGACGTAACAGTATAGTAATGCCTCTTCCTCTTTAGCAGTAACTTTGGGTGAATTGTCACAGTCCCTATTTGCCCCCTAGTTTCCCTCCACTAACACTGTTGTGCAAAGCAAAGACAAAAGGGATTAAACTTAAATATAAATATAAAGTTATATATAAATATAAAGTTCTTCTTGCATCTGAAGAAGTGAGGTTCTTACCCACGAAAGCTTATGCTCCCAATACTTCTGCTAGTCTTAAAGGTGCCACGGGACCCTCTGTTGCTTTTTACAGATTCAGACTAACACGGCTACCCCTCTGATACTTGAAATTAAATATAAGTCTCTTCCTTTGTCCCATGCTCAGACAGACTCTTACAAAGTGAGGGAGATGGGGATAAAGCAGGGGCTGCTTGCCCAGTACTTCCCCAGACAAGTGGGCAGGGAAGGAGCATGGAGAATAGGAAGTTCTTAAGTTTTACCTCTCTATGCAGAGTAGCTGGGTGGGCACACAGGAAAGACTATAAATTGCTCCACAAAGAGGGGTGAAGTAATTTACTCTTCAGCTACAGCATTTTGGGTGGAGGGGGAGGAGTAGCAGGGGAGAAATGATTGTAACTCAGTTCTTTTTCTGGTCTGCTCTCAAGGCCATGTAGCTACCGACGCACCATCCCATCCACAGAGCACTGTCGTATGAGAACCTAGACTGAACCCTTCCTTTCCTTCTGAATTAAATACAGAGACACGGTCCTGTTCTTGCAGGATGGTTATTTACATCTGGTTAGACCAGAATGCAGACAAACCTCTCGTAACAAGCAACTTGATGGGCTCCCATTTTACTTTCATGTGCAATGCTTAACACGACTACAGCAGGTAGCCATGTTACTGAAATAATGAATTACTAAACTAGATATTCTAAATTAAACCTGAGAACTCAACCCCCTTCTTTCTGCCTCCCACCTTTATACCCGCCCCAGAAAACTAATGTTCAGAACATCTGATTTGTAGTCTGAGCAAGAAATAAATCCATGTACCATAAATCATCAGAGAGGAACAATTTTGAAAACTGCAGCTCGTACTTGCATGTTGCTACAGATGAAGGAGTAAAAATAGAATAAATAGCAGTTCCATAGTCACACTTAGGAATTCCATACTTAAAAGAAGACTTTGAAGGTTAGACTCAAACACTGGGTAGGCTGTATTGAAACATGCACACTGAATACTGGATCACATCTTCAATCACAGGCGAGTTTCCCTGATTGATTTTTATTATTAAAATTCATATATCATCATGGAATCCTTCTTTGGTATGTTTCCTCACTAAGCACAAGAGAGTATGCCAGCCTATGAAATATTAACATTTCCCCCCTCTTTACTTGGAATACATCTGGGTTTTTTTTGTTTTGCTTTGTTTTTTTCACATTCTTTTAGAGAAAAAAAACACCCTGCATTTTTAGTCAAAATGACAGTTGTTGCAAATGGGCATAGATATGGATACTGAATTTTTGTCTGTGGTTTACTGACCAGTTGATGGCCCTTGCACATCAAATGTAAATAAATGTATTTATTCTTATTATTAGATTTGTGATAACACCTAGAACAATAGTCCACAAATAAGGCTCCTAACTGCTGTACAAATAAAAGCAAAATGATTGTAAATAGGCAGGGCCGGCTCTGGCCACCCCAAGCAAAAAAAAAAACAAAAAAAAACCGCGGCGGCCAGAACAGCAAAGCAGGGGGGAGAGAGAGAAGGGGGGGCAGCCAGGGCTTCAGCGGGGCGCTGCCACGCGGCTCCTCCCGCCGTGCCCCCTGCCGGGAGGGCTCCACACCACTCCGGTCTGCTGGGAGGGAAGGACGCGGGCTGCCCTGCTGGACTTGCTGCACGGCGCTCCCGTCCTCCATGCCGCTGCCCCCTACAGGGCAGCTGGAGCGGAACAACAACAACCACAAAAAAAGTGGCCGTGCCGCCCTAAGATTGGGTGGAATGCCGCCTCCTACAAGCTCCCGCCGCAAGCACCAGCTTGCTCGGCTGGTGCCTGGAGACGGCCCTGTAAATAGGACTATTGTACATCAGATTCAATTATTTTATCTAATTATTTACATTCCCAGGACTTATTAATTTTGGTGCTTTTTGCATTATGGCTATCTTGGGTTTCCTATAAAGGTATTGGTCATATTGTTACTTTTAATGGGATGAACTCTTTTGCCTTATACCTAAAAGGTGCTAATCAATCGTCCAGGACTTTTCCCCTATAATTCTTTGGTACTGGCTGCCTGCACTAGATATAAAAACTCTACAAGCTGTCTCTATTCAAATTCACCATAAACTCCATTATTATGAAGCACATTTCTCTATAACAACCAAAATTGTGTTTGGGCTACATTGTCAGCTCCTATGCAAAAGTGCAATGAGGAAGACAGCATAATGCTAGCCTTCTACAGCTTTGAAGCAGCAGAAAGCATGATGTACTATACCTGCAAGTGAGAAGGAATTAAAGGGCACAAGCTGTCTCATACAGCATACAAAAGATCTCTGGAATGATATGGAACAGTGCAGTACCATGGATCTACATGCAGGTACAGCAGAGTGCCAATTGCTGCCCAGCCTCATGATATGCAAGATCACAAAGAAGTAAAACAGGAGCTGTTGTATTAATTTAGATAAAATATATGGGCCCAAAGAGTCAGAGATATTAACATGTCTGTGCACCACAAAATAGTTTTAAACAAGGTTTGGGGTTTGTATACGGAGACCTCAGCCTGCTCAATACATGGCAAACACACCATAAAAAAAAAAAAATCTTTAAATCCCTTTAGCAAGAATGCAGAGAAGAAAAAACCGTTAAAGCATTTGAAATGTAAAGTATTAAATAAGGTTTTCATTTTACATCCCTTATTCCCTTTAGCTGGAGAAAGTCTTAGGCTAGGTCTATACTACCCGCCTGAATTGGCGGGTAGAAATCGACCTCTCGGGGATCGATTTATCGCGTCCTGTCGGGACGCGACAATCAATCCCCGAATCGGCGCTCTTACTCCACCAGCGGAGGTGGTAGTAAGCGCCGCCGACAGAAAGCCGCAGAAGTCGATTTTGCCGCCGTCCTCACAACGGGGTAAGTCGGCTGCGATACGTCGAATTCAGCTACGCTATTCACGTAGCTGAATTTGCGTATCTTAAATTGACTCCCCCCTGTAGTGTAGATGTACCCTTAGGGTATGTCTGTACTACTTGCCAGATCAGCGGGCAGTGATCCATTCAGCGGGGGTCAATTTATCGCGTCTAGTCTAGACACGATAAATCGACCCCTGAGCGCTCTCCTGTCGACTCCTGTACTCCTCCGGCGCGAGAGGCGCAGGCAGAGTCGATGAGGGAGAAGCAGCAGTCGAATCACTGCAGTGAAGACACCACGGTGAGTAGATCTAAGTACGTTGACTTCAGCTACATTATTCACGTAGCTGAAGTTGTGTAACTTAGATCGATTCCCCCCCCCCCCTCAACTTTGTATACCAGGCCTTAGAAAGAAACCCCCTTGTTTGACAGGCTCTTAGATGGTAATAACTCTCCTTTTTGGGGAAATGAGAAAAAGTTAAGTTTAGATGGGCTGGAGCACTTGTAGAAGTCTGATCTTGTTTCCTAAAAGGCAAAACAAGACAAACACACACAAAACGGGGAAAGAAAAGAACAGCAGAGGTAGAAAATGCAGCTTCTATCTCTGGTCTTGACTTTCACTTGCAACCTCACTGCTGGGAAAAAAAAAAAAAAAACATAGACACAGCACTTGATCTTATCAGCCACTCCAAGACCTGGCAAACCTGCATCTGCATCAGGCTGTTTAGGGCATTGCTTTTATCTGCCTTTCTGTAGCAAAATATGCAGTCTTGGCCAGCTAAGTCACATTCCTATTAGAGAGAAGGAAGGAGCAAGATTGGAAAAAAGAAATAAAGTAGGGAAGAAAAAGAACATGAGGGAAGGAGGAGGGGGAAGGAGGAAGAAACAAAGTTTCACATGATGAAGGTGGAGATGTCATCTGGGTCCCTCTCTGTGGCCCGCTCTGGTCAGGACATCGCTCAGGATCAGAATGTCAAAAGCATAATGTCAGGCTGGATCCTGGAGTCCCTGGAGATGGTAGGGGTGGCAGCCATGATGGTGAAGCTTGCGCCTTTCCCTTCTCTCATCTTTCAGTCAGTCAGCATCATGATAGCCAGATTTCTCCCTCTCCTAACTTTTATACACACATCCATTCTCTTCTTTTAAAGGACCCTAAAAGGGAATAATAGATCTGTGATGTTGTGCAGTCTATATGGTTTTATAAAAACATAAGAAGTGAATATAATGTATCTGGAATAGTTTTATAAAAATATGATAAGTGAATATAATGTAACTGGAATATGCTTCATGCAAAAGGTCTCTTGTAAGGTATCACTACAAAGCTTATAATCTACTGAGTGTGATCATCCTAGTTGTATAAATGTACCACTCTTGTATCTGAAACTAGAAATATGAAATATAACTCTGAGGGCCTATTGTAATTATGCAAAGTGTGGGCCATTAATGGTGGTTTGAAATCTTGATGACTCCCATTGTCTGCAGATGGCTGTGTTTACCTGTGAGTCTTCCTGTATATGTGTGTGCTGGCAAGTGGGTAATGAAGTCTTGCAGTGACATGTGATCATGTCACCTGACCTGGAATCCATCTTTAACCTGGTGCTTTTCCAGTGAGGGGGGGTGGAAACCCAGAGGGACAAAGGTAGGGTTACCATATTTTAAGTGTCCAAAAAGAGGACACTCCACGGGGCCCCGGCCCCACCCCAACTCCGCCCCCACCCCGCCCCTTCCCCACCCCGCCCCTGCCCCAACTCCGCTGCTTCCCACAAACATTTGATTCACGGGAAGCCTGAAGCAGGCAGGCAGCAGGCAAGCTGGGGCTGGGGTTGGGGCGTGTGAGGAGGCGCGGCCCAGCCCGGCTCCCCCAGCCGAGCGGTTCCCTCTGGTGGCCGGCCCAGGCCAAGAGGGTTTGGCCCCGGCATCTCCTGCCCGGCTCGGCTCAGGCCCTGGGGTGCCGGCCCTGGCCTGGCCCCGGCCCCCGGCTGAGCACCGCCAGTCCCGCCCCGGCCCCGGCCCGGCGCCGCCGGCCCCCAGCCGAGCACCACCGGTCCCGGCCCCCTGCCGAACACTGCCAGCCTCAGTGGCTCTGGCCCCCGGCCAAGCACTGCCGGCCCCTCCCTCCCTATTTTCCCAGACATGTCCGGCTTTTTGGGATTTCCTCCCAGACGGGGATTTGAGGCCCAAAAAGCCAGACATTTCCGGGAAAATCCGGACGTATGGAAACCCTAGACAAAGGGTTCCCGCCTTATGCAAAAGATATATAAAGGGGTGGAAGAGAACAGAGGAGGGAGAGGAGCCATCATGAAGAATCCCCTAGCTACCACCTTAGCTGGAACAAGAGCTGTACCGGGGAAAGAATTGTGCCCAGGCCTGGAAGGTGTCCAGTCTGAGAAAAAACTTACTGAAGCATCTCTGAGAGTGAGATTATCTGTATTCAGTTTGATTAGACATAGCTTTGTGCATTTTATTTTATTTTGCTTGGTGACTTACTTTGTTCTGTCTGTTACTACTTGGAACCACTTAAATCCTACTTTCTGTATTTAATAAAATCACTTTCTACTTAGTAATTAATTCAGAGTATGTATTAATACCTGGGGGAGCAAACAGCTGTGCATATCTCTCTGTCAGTGTTATAGAGGGTGAAAAATTTATGAGTTTAATCTGTATAAGCTTTATACAGGGTAAAACGGATTTATTTGGGTTTAGACCCCATTGGGAGTTGGGTATCTGAGTGCTAAAGACAAGCACACCTCTGTGATCTGTTTTCAGGTAAACCTGCAGCTTTGGGGCAAGTGATTCAGACCCTGGGTCTGTGTTGGAGCAGACGGGAGTGTCTGGCTCAGCAAGACAGGTTGCTGGAGTCCTGAGCTGGCAGGGAAAACAGGAATAGAAGTAGTCTTGGTACACTAGGTGGCAACTCCCAAGGGGGTTTCTGTGATCCAACCCGTCACAAGATGAAATAGCAAATCCCTTCATTATTTTGTCACCAATTAAGCTCAATTTGACACACCAATTTTGGTTCATTGATTTCTAGTCTCACACAGCTCCTAAGGCATGATCTTAACACAGGCCTTGAATTATATCAGTAGGCCTCTTTGTTTGAACTAATTCAGTCTTTCAGTGTCCCTTCTGCACAGTTTCTCATCACAATTTATTGTTATAGGTTATTGTGACTTTATAAACTCTCTCACAGTTGAGCTCCCTATTAAGGTAAATTTGTAGGCCCAATTATCACAACAGAGTTTGTGAAGCAGATTGTTACACCATGTTTGTCTGTATTCTACTCTAAACATATTAGAAGAAGATTGTGTTTTTGCTTTTGATTCGGGAAGGGATTTGACCTGAAAGATCTATAAGGCAGTCAGGATGCCTTCAGTGTTGGGAGCAGCCCCAGGCCAGCTCCAGAAGGTCAAACCATCTGTTGTGTTTAAGGCCTTGCCTATATTAAAATTGTAACAATTCAACTAATTATTAAAAAAAAACAAACAATGTGCTTAAGATAGTGTAAACCCCTCATGTAGATGCACTTAAAGCAGATTGAACCTCACTTGCCTGAATTTAATTATTTAGCAACACAAGCTAAACTGTTTAAATGCATCTACATGAGGATCTTGCACAGGGTTATTTAGCTTTAATACTGATTTTGTACAGCTAATGTTTTATACTGTGCTCATCACAATAGCATATGAACGCCTCCCATCAATGCTGACAGAGTTCATATTAATCTGCTAGGACATTCAACCAGGTTTTTTCATGCCTTTCTTTTTATAGTCTGACTCATTCTCATTTTTTTAATCTGCTTCTCCTACTTACACCCTGGCTACATCCCTATTTTTGGCTCTTAATTCCCCAAGTAATAATCCCCAGACCTGAACTACTTCTGATTGCCTTCTTTTTTTGCCTCAGGTTACTTCACAAGCAACATCTCATGGAATGATTTGTCCCCTAGTTGTCTCCAGTAACACTGTAATACAGTAATCCCAAGCAAAGATAGAATGGGGATAAAAATAGCTTAAACAGCACCATCTTGCCGTTTGTCTATCCACTCATTTCAAACAATGACTAGTGCAATATTGTGTTATTCCAAGGAGAAGTTAATCAAAAATATGGCCTAATTTATTTCTTTTAAACATACCAGGATACTTTCTACCCTATGATAAAAACAGGAGTCTGATTTTCCTGAGATGCTTAATCAGATCATCAGGGGTTTCCATGAAAGAATTTGTCATTTACATCTTATATTTTATTTCTGCAAAAACCATTGTAATTGAAGCCCATGAGGCACTTAATCGGTCCTTAATAATCTGCAAAGAATGCCCCTTGAAAAAATCACTTAGCTTAATGGAAGCTCTTGATAGAAATAGCTAACTTGTGAGAGTTAAGCCTTTATTGCTTAATCTTTTTTTAATCTCTAGAAAACATGTATTAAATACCAAACATTTCCACCAGTTGATCTATACCAGGGATCGGCAACCTTTGGCCCGCGGCCCGCCAGGGTAAGCCCCCCTGATGGGCAGGACCGGTTTGTTTACCTGCTGTGTCCGCAGGTTCGGCCGATCGCGGCTCCCACTGGCCACGGTTCACTGCTCCAAGCCAATGGGGGCTGCAGGTGCAGGCTGAGGAATGTGCTGGCCACCAGGGGGCTTACCAAGGCGGGCCACGTGCCAAAGATTGCCGATCCCTGATCTATATATACTGCAGTTATTTTATCTTACTCAATTGCCTAATATTTTTGGACTTAAAAAGTTTAACACATAGTGTGACTTCAGGTTTAGCATTCACTTACTTTGTTGGGGATTGGTATTTGTTTTGGCAGTCCACCCTCAGAAGTTAATAGAACTGGAGAGCTCTGAAAGAGGATATTTACATATTTACACATGTACAATCTCCTCTTACTCCACTAATTCATTTCAAATAGAATTACAGCATGCAAATTAATTTGAAAGGAATGGTGATGATTTGTTAAGTTACTTTTAATGGCATAATGACACGTCTTATGAATGACATGAGCTATTAATCTGGTCCGTAGCCTATAAACTTAACAATTGGATGGAACAGCTAATAACTTTGCTTAATTACAAACTAAGTGCTTCAAATGTAGCCTATGAATAAGTTTTCAGTGAGTTTTAGCAATATGGAAAGTTAAAGTATTTGATATGCCATTGTTATGATCATTCAAGCCAAAGAGATGAAACAGTGGTTGCTGAGTTTCTTAAAAGACCAATTTATGTCCGTTTATGAATAAAAATTAACACGTTTTCTTGCAAATGCTATCTATCTATATATATTCTGTACTCAAAAAGAGTAAGTGCTGTAAGTGTGGAGAGGTAGGCTATATTATTCATACCAAACAAAGTCTGAATCCCTGCTTTAAATGAAAAACTCAGCCTTAACTATTGACTCACAAGCAGTGCCTCCATCATTAGTTATAAAATCAAAGCAAGCCAGTAAATAATGTATCCACAAATCAATTTGACGATTTCAAAGGAAGTTTACACTATTGTTTTCTATGGAAAAAGTTGTGGCAGTGAATCAATTCTCAAGTCTTGTTTTTTGTGTATAAAGCCAAAAAAATTTCAGAGGAAATGAATTCCAGAGTCACTGAAAAGTGCTACAGTGTTTCTCAGCTGCAGAGCAGGATACAAATCCTTATTCTTTTTTTCCTATAGGTGCAGAGGTGCTACTGAATACCCCGAAACAGACACCTCTTAAACACAATGCTAGGAAAAGATTAATCTTTTCAATAAAGTGTTCCTTTTTTTTCTTTTCTTTCCATGGTTAAATGAAAGTCAACCATGGAAGCAAACCCCGTGTTGGCTACAGGTTCAGATGACTGTGTGGTTCGGTGCATTTATTTACTGAAAAACAGAGCAGAAATTTGCTTTCAGAGGGGGAAAAAAACTATAAAGGCTATTTTTAGGGAGCAATTCTTTGTTGTTGCTGCAATTTGCAGTGCCACAAATGTCTGATCACTATCCCTTGCAACCTCCCAGTGTGCAATTGACTAGCGGTAATGGAAAGCTGACAGTGGGAAAGCACAAAGAAGGGGGAAACAATATAAATTTTAGTATAAGAAACGTGTGTTCTTACCTTATTTATGTTAGGCATTTGAGTATACTTACTGGTTTTCTTTTTGGGGTGTGTGTGTTGTTTTTTAAGAATGATTATTATAGTATTTAATTGTGCTTTTCCTAGGCTACCCAGGAGAAGAATCAAAATATTTAGGAAGCTATCATTCGTTTTACAATATGAAGGCAAAACTGAGTCACCCTACATGCCAGAGCAGGGAGGTAAAGAAACATGCCTCTCTCATAGAACTGGAAGGAACCCTGAAAGGTCATCAAGTCCAGCCCCCTGCCTTCACTAGCAGGACCAAGTACTGATTTTGCCCTAGATTCCTAAGTGGCCACTTCAAGGATTGAACTCACAACCCTAGGTCTAGCAGGCCAATACTCAAACCACTGAGCTATCCCTCCCACCCTCACTGTTAGACACTCCGTAAGTCCCTGTGCAAGCTACCTATGATGCAGTTTATATCAGGGGTTCTCCCTCCACTCCGCTACTCTCCACGATCCTGCATAAGCACCTATAGACAATCAAGCCCTCAGTTTGCAGATCAGAGCACGAACTCTTTCTTACCTTGGCCCAGTGCCGAGTTTGTATATTGCCATATGCATATAGTACATCTAACATGTTCTTCACACTACTGGTTTGAAGTAGTTAACGTGAATGACACATGGAAGATTATGATGGATGACTCAACACACACACACCACTGTTTCTATTCTCCATAATAAATTTTGGCATCTTGGCCCAAATTCAGGTGTTCTTACTGTGGCAAATATATTATATATCTTGCAGCTTGGGCCTTCCTGTCCTGATACTATCTGTGGCAATGAACCCCATTGAGTGAAGCTTCCTGGCCAAAGGATGGATGAAGAATTGGTTATTTTAGTATGCTATGGAAGGTTCATTCAATGAGAAACCATTGCTTATGTGCATCTAATGCCGGTGTCCTTTTGAAAGATATTAAACAGAATTAGGTAGCAAATTTGAAGATACTTCCTATTATCAATGTAGGTCAGACTGTCATTGCAGATTTAGCAAAAAGGAAATATTTTAAAATCAAAACAGATTATGAGGACAGGACCATTTGAATGCTTGCGAAGGAGCTGGGTTTGCCCCTGCAATGCTATCACATTAGTATTTGTGGGGAATGGAAGAGAGATATCCAGTGGTTTATTTTGAATGTACTGAACTGCAAGTCAGGCTGGAGAAAGAGTTCCAGCTTTCTCATTCTTTCCAGCAGTGTTTGACTTTAATAGTTTGCAGGGTGAGGTGAGACTCTCTTGGAAGTTCTTATCCCACATGGGAGCCCTTTTAAAATCACAAACACCACTGGTGCCTTGTAAAGACAAATAAACTACGCAAAGCACTTTATTCATAAATTGCGCTATCCTATAGTTCCCATCTCCAAAGGATTTTTAAGAGATACAAAGTGGAAGCAGGGGCAGGAATTGAGGCCCCATTGAAATTATTTTTGGCACTAAATCAAAGGAAAAGGGGAGGTGAATAAAGACTGGTAGGTGAAGGCTTAGCAAACAAGACCCTTTGCCCTTGACATTATGTTATCCAAAATTTTCACAGTTAAGCTCTACGAGAGCTTAAGAACAAGGCAAGAGGAGTGAGTGACAGTGCTTAAGGACTGATTTATCTGTTCCTATTTCTTTAAATGAAAGCTTCTGGAAAGTATAGCAACCTGCATGGAACTTGGTAGGAAGAGCAGGGGCTACAGGCATGAAGGGTTTGGAGGAAGCATCAGGAAATCAGTCTGTGTGCACATGACTTGAATGCTACTTGCAGTTGCACACCATGGTAGCTAGGGCTCCATATATCTACAATTAAAATGTCTCTTTATTAGGAGAGTTATGTTAATATCCAGCACACTGTACACAAAAAGAAAACACCTGTTTTCCATGGAAAATTTCAAATAATTTTTTTGTCTACCTAAATTTTCCCATAAGGGGAAAAATACCCCATTTTCTGAGCATCTCCAGTGATTAATAAAGTGATTTTTTGACATTTCACTGAAGTGAATGCTCCCAGTCCTAGCAAAAGGAGAAAAGGCGCACACTGTTTGCCCCTTACCTTCCTATGACTGGAGAAAGGTATTGGAAATGTCTTCAGATCAGAACTTTGGTACATCTCATTAATTTAGCAGGTTGGGGGGCTAGATCATGCCTAGTCTTAACACAGATATTCTGGGGTAGGAGGGAATAATGATTCCTACCTATATTCTGCAGCCTGAATAGGAGTACCATATTACTAGATAGATTATCTCCTCAGGAGTGAGTGGATGGGGAAGGATAGGAACAGATGGCATTATGGGTCTAGCCTCCTTTTCTACCCTCCACCCCACAGCTGAGGGAGGAAGAGAAAATATGATGCAACCCATAAAGGGGTGTCTTACTTTAGCTACCCCCTTTCTGCAATGCAGTCAAAGAGGACAGGAAGGTACTGTGGTCTCTGAAACATAATGCCTCACTGTGCTCACCCCTAGGGTGACCAAATAGCAAATGTGAAAAATCAGGACGGGGGTGGGGGGTCATAGGTGCCTATATAAGAAAAAGCCCTTAGTATCGGGACTGTCCCTATAAAATTGGGACATCTGGTCACCCTACTCATCCCAGAGTGGAAGGAACCTACACACTGACCCGTACTCAGAGCTGCGCTTGATGGTATAATATAGCTCTAAATAATAACCCATATGATTTCAGATTATCCCTACTGAACACACGGAGTCATTGTTAGGATTTCTGGCAGTTTACAATTCCAGAAGAAAGAGGAGATAATCGCCATCAGTAAGTATTTTTTCTAATTGATAAGCACATATCTGTGAATTCTTTAAACAGCAAATACTATAGCCGAGTCAATAATTCTTTTCCTCCATTGGTAAGTCATTCTCTCTCAGGCTTAGCATCTTTATGCATGTTTATGCAAGAAAGTGTTCCCAAAACTGCAATACCCTCGAATAGTGTGAGCAAGAATTTTCTAAACCTTTGCGCCATAGAACAAATTTAAGTAATATCCATGTCAATACTCAATCTAAATATGTTAGTAGAATTAAACCATTTCAATTAATCACAGCCAGGTAAAGTCCCTGAGGCACAGTTAAAGATCAAAGAACATATGCCAAAATCTCAATAAATAAAGAAGTTGAAAGAGAAACTTGTACAGAATTTTTAGTCCAGGTCAGTAGCAGAGTCTCCTGTTGTCTGCTTTTTGATTTATCCAGCACCCTCTGGGGATCCTCTAGCACCAATAAAACTTATCTCTACAGAAGAAATAGACAAGACTAGGAGTCATGAGCCTTGATTTCTATTTCTGGCTCTCCCATTTTCCAGTATGAAGTCAGGCCAGATTCTGCCACTCTTATTCATGTTGAGTAGAACTTTGCATACCTTGTCCTATTAAGAACAATGGTACTACTCACAGAGTAAGGTACCACTCAGCACACAAAGAATTTCACTTCTTGTCAAACAGGCTTTTTACTGTTATAAACACATTTCTTCCTTTACTGGGTATTCAATTACTGTAAATCAGCTCTATTTTATCTAAAAAATTGATCCAGATTTGGAGTCAGATTTATAATGTAAATTTGCAGTGGTAACACAAATAACTGCACTAGGTGAAGGTTTTACTCCCTTTGTGCTAGTTTAAAGCCACCATCTTAGTCAATAACATACTGAACTGATCCTGAAACCTTTATTGATGTGAGTAGCCCCACTGAAGTCAACAAAACTACTCTCTTGAGTAAAGAGTGCTCATGTGAGTAAAAAATGCAAGGTCAGACTCACTTAGGAAACCGAGGATGATGCATTAACCTTTCATCCACATATCCAGGAAGATCGTACTAACTGTGATTTTAAAAACAGCTTTGGATGATACACACAAAAAAATTCCAGTGGCAGAAAATGCACTTTAACATCACGTATGGGGGCGGGTGGAGACAGTGGGGGGGTGGGCGGAGTATGGAAGACTGTTGATGTTTTGTTTTTTTGCAGGGCTGCTGTACATCTTATGATTGCTACAAAAATGTAGTCTAATCCTCAGTTACCTTGTTTAATACATTTTTTGTGCAAATTATTCAGAACATTTTAGCTTCAGGGAAACTGTTCTCATCATCTTCCTTACCACGTGGAACTAGCTGAAAGATATTCATGAAAGATTCACTAAGGCCAATCTTCTATGAGTATAAGCAACAGCAACATCAATATTTCAATGTCTAGAAAATGTGACTATTTTCCTGCCTTGAGTAGATTGTTAGAAATCATTGCATTTTAATGCATTCAAATTATCACATGAGATTCTGTGGGTATCTTGCTTATGATAATTTATTGGGGGAGAGCAGTTTTTTTTCCCCTAACTACTATTTGAGGACAAAGGATCCGATAATATTTTATAATATACTTATTGCAATGGCGGTGAAAATGTGACTGGTGGTCTTTTCATCATGGTCCTTGTAGACTGCTAGTTTCCCAGGCAGTTTCAGCTGTCACAGTTGCTTAGAGTTCACTGAGCTGTTTTTAGTTACTCATTCAAATATTCATAAGAATCGAGGGCTGCAGTTTGCTGTCTGGTAACAACTTCATTTTCTGCTCATACCAAGAGTGTCCTTGTGGGCTGCTTCTCTCAGTCCTGACTGGCTTTTTCACAGTCACGTGACCTTTCAAGGATAATGGAGTTTCCTTGGGAGTAGGCAAAAGAAGCATGTTCTACCTTTTATCTTTGGTTGGCTGGACGATGAAAATAATTGTAGAAGACAGTTATGGATTATCAAAAAGACATGTGAAACGATCAAACCTATATCAAGCACTGGTTTGTGCTACTAGAGAAAGCACATCCTTTAATTATTTACCATGCGAGACAGCTCGCACCTCAAGAAATCTTACAATGGTCACATTTTTGTGCAAATATTTACTTAACAATATTGTACTTCAACACAGTAATGAAAATAGGTGCAATTTCATGTAATGTTCTTGGGAAAGACCAATGGACTGTGACATTTCACTGCATGGGGCAAATCAATGGAGTGCAATGTTTCTACTCTTTCATGAAAACACTTGTTAAATAACTCTTCAGGGCAGCACAATTCTGTGCATTTTCTAAAGGAATTGGCTGAAGACTAAGGACCTGCAACTGTTGCCAGTTAATAACATGGTGCTGTAAGCTTAGTAATAGCAACTGCTACTCTAATAAAGTATATAAAGGCACTTCTTTAATTAAATCATGGCATTTTCTGAAGGCTGATAACATTCTGCAGTTTGTTATAGGCCAATTCTGTCCCACGTACTGTTGGGAGCCCGAGAGGGGGGGGCAAAGAGGGTCTGTGTAGCCCCTGGAGGAATTCTGGCTGATGGCCTCCTAGGGGATCCAAGGAAGCACAAACAAATGTGTCTTGTACAATACCTTTGAAGAGTTTGCAGAATATTAACCCCTTCTATATTTCACCACTCTGCCATGCTCCTCACTTAAACCGGTCCTCTTTTAGGCACACAGTACCCATGGGTACTCTTGCAGAGGAGCAATGGGAATAGGCTTCCTGTGTGATGTGTAACTAGCCCTGACACAAGGATGCAAAAGGAAAAGGGAATGCTCCTTGCACCCTTATTTCATCCTTTTGAATGCCCATGTGTATGCCAGCCAGAATCTGGACCCTATGTATTCCCATGGAGCAGACTTTTCAATGAGTACCCAAGACAAGCCCATCCCAGATATTACCTACATAAACTATGTTTCTATCAACAGTGTTTTAGGTAGAGGGCTTAATTTCTGCCAATACAATCTTAGATATACAGGCCCTATAAAATGATCATTTCTGTAATTCCTCTTTTTGTTGATGGGTTTGTTCAAGCCACAATATTTCAAAATCATTCTGTGATTCTTGTATGTCCTTTTATATCCCGTATTATTAGAAAAAGAAAATTCAGCAATGGGCAGATCAGTGATCTGAGTTTGAGATGCCTTTGAACTCCATATCTCATCAGTACACCTGTTCTGATTTAGCCAGTTCTTTTTTTTATTATACACTTTTGACACACCCCCTAGCAATGCCAAGAATAACACACACAATATAGCAAATAGAGTCTATATTCTGGATTCAATTTTTAGAGTGACTTTTCATGGCCACGTTATAAGCCCCTGAAACATGTGATCGTAACAGAAATGCTGACAGCATCTTAATGGTGTCTGTGATAGCGGAGTGTTGCTATAATGCGAACAAATGGCATTATTTGACTTTTCCAGAGATGGTCTTATCATGCATTAGCTATGAAACTGAAATCCTTTTTGCTTTACCTGTGATCAGTTTGTTTTCTTCGCATCTGGAGCAGAATGAGACAGAAAGAGTAAATGTACACTGTTGCTGCTCGTCCTTTGTTTAGCTTCTACAGAAGGCTACACGATTGCCCAGTGCTGTTCGGTAAGTATGTAAACAAGCACTTTCAACCTGCACATTAAAAAAGGCAACCTACAAAGAAACTGGCATGCAAGAGTTCCATGATCTTAGATTTTGAACAGCAGGTCTTGTATTTTCTAAATACAAGAAAAACCAATACATAAGGGATAAAGTATATCAACAACAAAGCCCTACATTTACAGGCTTTGTTTGCTCTTTGGTATATACATGTAGTGGGAGTTATATGGACATGTATCTGCTGGGGGGCGTAAAATCTGATGTGTCAGATTTTTTACCCTTTAAGAAAAAATGTTACAGGATTTTTCCAGATCTATTTAAACTTTGAAACGACCAAGGCTTTCAAAGGCTAGAGGGCACAGATTAATTTATTACTCAACACTAGTATAAGAAAAACACACACCTCATTTTTAGCATGTCTTAGAAAGCAGCTATATTTCCTTGTAGCTGCAATTTTAAAAGAATGTAATTATTATATTAAATTTCAGTGATCCTTGGGCCATGGCCTCTAGAGACAAAGAATTAAAAATTAAAAATAATGGATGTATTGTTGTGCAACAGACTTGCAAACTCGCGTTTTTATTATTTTCCTCTAAACCTACAAGGCAGTTCCTCTCCACTAAAAATCATATATCCCCACCCCCATTCTAAAATGGGTCTATTTAACAGCTGCAAGGCATATTTAAAGTAAATAAAAAGCCCCATATATTGACTAAACTAACATTACCCAAATGCAACAAAAACACACACTCATTGAAGGTAACCGATAAGGGTATTGTCGGACTAACAGAGAGGAATGAATTCCAGAGACAAGGATTCCGTACCTATTGCTCAAAAAATAATCTGATCTCAACTGTTAAGCTAAAATATGAGGAGAGAGGCTGGGCCAAATTCAGAGCCAAGTGTAAATGATAAGGCAGTCTAAGCATATATAAGCATAGATCATCTTCCAATCCCACAATGTGAGGATCAGGTAGGACTTTTAGGCTATTACAATTTAAAGAGCTTTGAGATCTACTGATGACAGGTGCTCGATAGGAACTAGGTTACTATTTGAATCACCTGTTCGCTATTTTTCTTTTACTAACACAACATTAGAGGTAGTGTGTCAGAGATGTAAATTACAGGGTAGTAAGAGTCTCCAGTCAAATTCTTCCCTGATATACCTCCAGCAAACTTACTGGCATTGCATTAGGGGTTAATTAGGCCATGAGAGATCTGTCTCTGAATGGGTGCACCGTACCGCTTAAGGGTGCTAAGGAAGGTGCAAGTTACACCAGCTGAGACTCCTTTGGTGCCACTTAGATTCACTTATCTTTGGCACATTTTCTTTGGAGGTAGCCAGGACTTCAAGTCATACCAGTTTATAGATCAAAATAATACCTTGAACTACATCCCGAACGGAGCTCGAAAACTGCAATCTGTGGAGCAGAAGTTTAGCATATTGTATCTGCTTGGCAGTCAAGTCAATCCCAACTTGACCTCTGTTTTGGTCAAGTAAAATTTCAGCCAGATAATTCACATTCAGTCCTGGATAGATCCTGGAAAAGGGATGATCAATTATATTATCCAGGTCTAATGAAACAGACAAAGCTGAGTGTCACCATGCTGATGAAACTTCAACCCAGTTCTTATTATTTCTTCAATACGACTATGTGCACACTAAACTGGAAGGGTGAGAGATTAAAACCTTGTGGTATATCACACCAATGAGGACTAAGGGCAACTGCCCAGACTACTCAATAGGTCCTTCCGAGAGAAGAAAATGGAGTCACTTAAACACGTCCATCTGCCTCTGTTAGGATCCACAGGAGTGTAAACAATATTTCCATGGTCAACAATACCAGGAAGGCAACTGACATACCTGAAAGAATCATCATGGACTATCGTTTCCAGTCTATCGTCAGAATGAGATCACTGACCAGTGAGACCAGTCCAGCTGATATGCCACACCCAAGGTCAAAGAAAGCTGTGCGACCCTATAGCTGCCTTGCCACAATCTATATATAGAACATTAGAACTGTGCAAGGCATTGTTGTGTCTGTAAACCATTTATTTTGTTAAGTCTCATGTGGGTTTGTAGCTTCTAAGTTTTGCAATGAGTTCTTTGATTCATTTGGAGCTTTTGAGTTAATTCCAACCTCCATTAAAATTGCCAGCTTTTGCTGGTTTGTGGTTGAAACAATTCAAAAGTCACAATTTCACATGGTTTCCACACACAGCTGTAACTTGGCCCAGGTTTACTCAGAACTCAACCCAAGTTTAGAAAGTTTGCAAGTCTTAGTGAACCTTCCAGTAAATTAGTTCCAGTTTCAATAAGTGTGAGGACCAGTTGAATTCCAACTTCCAATCTAACTTAGTCATGGATGAATTAAAAAACAAACAATCTTTCGGTCTAAAGTTTTCTATATTTTGTAGGAGTCACAAAGACCATTATTTATTTATTTAGAGTGTGAGTTCAATTCAGCTGCGTCAGTTATGACAACATAAAACAAAACATCTCTCTTTTCTGATTGGGACATCCAGAACCATTTGTGCTTGGGCAAGTCAAAAATAGCTGCTGCTCAAAATTTAAGAATTTGGTTAAAATGTCTAGCCACGGGTGAATAAAATTGGTTTACAAGTTTTTAAATTATCACGGTTTATTGCTGGTAGTTTTCACATTGCTACTAGAGATCACAGGTGAATCCGGGTAGAGTTTAGTTTGAGATAAAATTTTGGAATATTGAAATTTTTTCCACTACACATCTGTTTGAACAACACCTGCCCGAATATTGGATATCTAAATTTCAGCTACAGGAAATTACATTTCCACCCATTTTAAGTCCCTTTTGCATTGCCTGAGTGGTATAAAGGGGCTTTAATGTAAATAAGACTCAGGCTCCAAGCATTCAAAAAATCAGGAAAGTCCAAAATATAGGATTGCTCCCATTGCCCTGTGTATGGGATATTTTTACATGCATTTTCCATTCCAGTTGCCTTTTAATGTGTAAAATTTAATGTATTATAATTCTATTGAGGTTCTTATACTACACCCACTGTGTTATATAAGCATGAATATTAATAAGCATTGCTATTTATGTATATCATAAGATATATAGGATGTATAATAGGTCTGAGTTGATATAATGAGAGCAACCTTCACTTTTGGATTTTCCTGGCTTCTAAGTGCTTCATATTTCAAACTATGTTGTATTAACACTAGTGTTTTGCATTTAATAGGCATAGTTTGACCCCTTAGCTTGTATATACTGGCCAATCTAATGAAATAAAAAGTTCTTGCTCTTGATAAAGGTGCTGTATGAGTTCATATTCTCTCTATCTGCTGAGCAGTAGTGTATGTTCAAGACCTTGCATGCCAGCTTCCCAGTAGGGAAGAAATCAATGAGGTGGAGTCTAGGTATATTCTTAGGGTATGTCTACACTACGAAATTAGGTCGATTTTATAAAAGTCGATTTTTAGAAATCGATTTTATACAATCAATTGTGTATGTTCACACTAAGCTCATTAAGTCAGCGGAATGCGTCCTCACTACCGTGGCTAGCATTGACTTACGTAGCAGTGCACTGTGAGTAGCTATCCCACAGTTCCCGCAGTCTCCGCCACCCATTGGAATTCTGGGTTAAGCTCCCAATGCCTGATGGGGCAAAAACATTGTCACGGGTGGTTTTGGGTACATGGCGTCAGTCTCCCCTCCCTCCCTCCCTCCCTCCGTGAAAGCAACAGCAAACAATCGTTTCGCGCCTTTTTTCTGCGCAGATGCCATACCACGGCAAGTGTGCAGCCTGCTCAGCTCAGCTCACCGACACCGACACTGTTGTGTCCTGGGTGCTGCTGGCAGCAGATGGTGCAAACCATCGTCATACACCACTTCCGTTGCAACTCTGCTCTGCTGCTATTGCCTCAATAGTGAATTTCTCCATGTTGTCTGTCATGTGCTCCCGGGTACATGTGTTCTTCCTCGGGAAATGTGTGCGGTGCTAACCATCATCCTCCACTGCTTCCGCTGAAACTCTGCTCTCCTGCAGACGCCATACCACGGCAAGCATGGAGCCCACTCAGCTCACCGCTGCTGCTGTGAGCATTGTAAACACCTCATGCATTACCTGCAGTATGTGCAGAACCTGCAAAAGGAGGCGAGAAGGCGAGAACAGCACGATCACAATAGTGATGAGGACATGGACACAGACTTCTGTCAAAGCACAGGCCCTGGCAATTTAGATATCATGGTGTTAAAGGGGCAGGTTCATGCAGTGGAACGTCGATTCTGGGCCCGGGAAACAAGCACAGACTGGTGGGACCGCATAGTGTTGCAGGTCTGGGATGATTCCCAGTGGCTGCGAAACTTTCGCATGCGTAAGGGCACTTTCATGGAACTTTGTGATTTGCTTTCCCCTGCCCAGAAGCATAAGAATACCAAGATGAGAGCAGCCCTCACAGTTGAGAAGCGAGTGGCGATAGCCCTCTGGAAGCTTGCAACACCAGACAGATACCGGTCAGTTGGGAATCCATTTGGAGTGGGTAAATCTACCGTGGGGGCTTCTGTGATCCAAGTAGCCAATGCAATCACTGAGCTGCTGATATCAAGGGTAGTGACTCTGGGAAATGTGCAGGTCATAGTAGATGGCTTTGCTGCAATGGGGTTCCCTAACTGTGGTGGGTAGACGGAACACATATCCCTATCTTGGGACTGGATAGGGTGACCAAATGTCCCGATTTTATAGGGACAGTCCCGATTTTGGGGTCTTTTTCTTATATAGATTCCTATTACCCCTCACCCCCGTCCCTATTTTTAACATTTGCTGTCTGGTCACCCTAGGACCGGATCACCTTGGCAGCCAATACGTAAACCGCAAGGGGTACTTTTCAATGGTGCTACAAGCACTGGTGTATCACAAGGGACGTTTCACCAACATCAACGTGGGATTGCCGAGAAAGGTGCACGACACTCGCATCTTCAGGAACTCTGGTCTTTTTGAACAGCTGCAGGAAGGAACTTACTTCCCAGACGAGAAAATTACTGTTGGGGATGTTGAAATGCCTGTAGTTATCCTTGGGGACCCAGCCTACCTGTTAATCCCATGGCTCATGAAGCCGTACATGTGCACCCTGGACAGTAGTAAGGAGCAGTTAAACTATAGGCTGAGCAAGTGCAGAATGGGGTAGAATGTTTGGACATTGTGCATTTGGACGTTTAAAAGCTCGATGGCACAGTTTACTGACTAAGTTAGACTTCAACGAAACCAATATTCCCATTGTTATTGCTGCTTGCTGTGTGCTCCAGAATATCTGTAAGAGTAAGGGGGAGACATTTATGGTGGGGTGGGAGATTGAAGCAAATCGCCTGGCAGCCGATTACACACAGCCAGACACCAGGGTGGTTAGAAGAGCACAGCAGGGCGCCCTGCGCATCAGAGGAGCTTTGAAAACCAGTTTCATGACTGGCCAGGCTATGATGTGACAGTTCTCTTTGTTTCTCCTTGATGAAAACCCACTCCCTTGGTTGACTCTACTTCCCTGTAAGCCAACCGACCTCCCCCCATTTATTTCACACTGAATAAAGTGATTCACATTACATAGCACATTTGCTTTTGCTACAAGGTTGCATTTTACCTCTTATATTGAGTGCCTGCCGGTTTGGTGTGAGACATCACACACGCTCGGCTGGGCAACAGAATTTGGCTTGCAGGCAGCCATGGTAAGGCAAAGGGTTTCGGCTTCTTCAACCTTCATAACATGTGGGAATGGTTTCAAACAGCAGTGCCCTCCTTTCCCATACCAAGCAAAGCCCGTTGGGTTGGCCATTTAAAAGGAGGGGCTGCAGTTTTAGAGTGAATGTGCAGCATAATCCACCCCCACCCCAATTCTCTGGGATGATAGCTTCACCCCTCCTCCCCAAGTTCCATATCCTCCTCATCAGGCTAGTATCAGGGAAGATCCCAATCAGCCATGAACGGGCCTCCCCCACTGCGTGGTTAACAGCGGGGATGATTTATTTTTAGCCAAAGGCAAACAGCCAAAGCCTGGGCCCATTCACTGCAAGGTTTTGTTCTGCAATGATTCCAGACTACTTGCTACTGACTTGGCATGGTAAATTAATAATTAAAACGCTTGCTTTTAAACCCTGTATTATATTTACAAAGGTACACTCACCAGAGGTTCCTTCTCCGGCTTCATGGTCCAGGAGCAAGGGTTGGGAGGGTTGGAAGGGTATTGGCGCCAGGGTGATGAACAGTTCCTGGCTGCCGGGGAGAAGGGATTCTCCTCTTGCCTGCTGTGCGCTATCCTCAACCTCCTCCTCCTCATCATCATCCTCATCCACAAAATCCTCATCCCTGTTGCGTGAGACTCCCCCCCTTGCAGGTGTCCACAGACAGTGGTGGGGTAGTGGTAGGGGCCACCCCCAGAACTGCATGCAGCTCATCATAAAACCAGCATGTATCGGGCTCTGACCCAGAGCGACCGTTTGCATCCTTTGTTTTTTGGTAGGCTTGCCTCAGCTCCTTAACTTTCACGCGGCACTGCTTGTGTCCCTGTTGTAGCCTCTGTCCATCATACCCTTGGAGATTTTGGCAAATATATTGGCATTTCATCTTTTGGAACGGAGTTCTGCCTGCTCGGATTCTTCTCCCCATACAGTGGTCAGATCCAGTACCTCCAGTTCGGTCCATGCTGGAGCTCTTTTGCGATTCTGGGACTCCATGGTCACCTGTGCTGATCAGCTCTGCATGGTCACCTGTGCTGATCAGCTCGCCACGCTGGCCAAACAGGAAATGCTTTTCCTGTCTACCTGGCCAGTGCATCTGAGTTGAGAGTGCTGTCCAGAGCGGTCAGAATGGAGCACTCTAGGATAGCTCCCGGAGGCCAATACCATCGAATTGCTTCCACACTACCCCAAATTTGACCCAGCAAGGTTGATTTTAGCACTAAACCCCTCGCCGGGGAGGAGTACAGAAATTGATTTTAAGAGCCCTTTAAGTCAACAAAACAGGCTTGGTCATGTGGACGGGTGCAGGGTTAAATTGACCTAACACTGCTAAATTCGACCTAAACTCGTAGTGTAGACCAGGGCTTAGTTTAACTTGTTTATATATAAGTACTCCAGTCCTAGAATACAGCCAGTCAACAGCATGTAAGGCAATCCCTTCTTCTAGGAATCTTGCCCAACACCAATGCTCCATTCCGAGAGAACATGTCTGCTTTGGGCTCTGATTGCAATCAATCAGAGACCAAAGCAGAAAGCAAACTCTCCTGCTGCTCCCATAGCTCCCTCTACCCAGAACCTAGCAAAACCCAAACTTACATCACAGCAATGTTTTCTCAAAACTGACCATTTGCTTGCACACAAACACAGAAAATTTGGAAGACTATACATAACAGCATCATCTAGTGACATCTGCCATTTTACATTGGCCAGTATAATCCAGCCAAAGTGGCTAGGTGATCCTGCATCCCACATATGCAAAGCTCCCATTGGTTTCAGATAGTTGCCTGAGTAAGGACCACATGATGCCTCCTTTCCTCCTTATTTAAGTTTTAAATAGGGAATTCAAAACTACTTTAATAAAATTATATATAACGTTGGGGCAAATTTTGTCCTCTACTTGTGCAGCTGGGTAAGGGCCAAAACATACAAGAATCACAGCATAGCCACTGTGTGGGGCTGAGCAGAAACTACAGTGGAGAGCCCACAAGAAGTGAGCACTACCGTCCGTTGTGTTCCTGAAGCCTAGCTGCTTGGAAGCTCTCTTTTGCAGGGATGCAGAGGGAGAGACTGGGTGGGCCAGGGAGGAAATGGGGGTGTGGTCAGTAGCACGAAGCCACGATCTCTAACTAAACCCTGCAAAATTGGGGAAAGTCCAGGCTACATCTTACTTCCTCCACCTTCACCTTGTAGTAGTGGACACAGTCCCCATACAAGCTAGCAGAGACAGAGTGAAGCCGAAGGTTCCCTTCAGTTAGACATGTGCCTCTGGACTATATTGGTCAAAATAGACAGACAGCCTGTGGGGTTTTCCCTCCCTTCCATGACTTGGCCAGAAATGTAGTAGTCTAGTACTGACATGAGCCCCAGATATAAGCTTAGCAACCTACTCAAGCAACCCCACACTCCTTATCTGGCAGAGCAGAACAGCTTGAACATGTTTATGAAATGGTATTTATCTATGAGAGAGCTACTATGTTAGCAAAGAAAAGTCTCCTCCCACACACACTTTGCAAACTATTAAACCACTGCCAATTTTTTCTTCAGTCTAGATATTTCACTAACACCAGTTTAGAAAGAATCTGATTTTTCTTTCAAGCCTTTTAAATAAGAAATGCAGAGTCATGCACTTGTGAGACTCTAAAAGATGAAGTGTTTGTATGTAAATGAAAAAATTATGTGATTACTACATTAAAGACAACATTTGCACTATTAAATACACAAGCAATAACTGCCATAATATTTAAGTGTTGCTTCAAGAGAGATTAGATGTGCTGTACTGATAGCACATGGTTTATCCAGCCTCTTAGAATTTAAAGATGCTATTTCCCTTTTTAGTTTGTATTACTTATCGTAGTAAAAGTAAAGTGGAACTATGTCATAAGGTCTCTCCTTGTATTTTATTCAAAGAACCAGTATTAGAATTCTATCATATGTGCAGATGAATACTGGCTAATCTGTTTAAAGAAACATACATATAAAACACCAGCATAGACAGGAAAAATTAAGAAGCGTTAAATAAAGCAGTCTGCATAATGAGACATACACACACACCATTTTGAACTCCATCTTTCACCTCTGAATTCATCAGATGATATTTTTTTTTAAATGTACCCGAGTTGAAAAACAGGCTTCTCATTTAAAATCTAGTTTAGTCAAAAAAGCTGTTTTAGCAAGTATATAATCATAGGTTATGTGAAAAAGGTGGAATAAAACAATATTTGCCACCCCTAAACTGCAGTCAGTAAGTAACTTGGTTTACAAGATTTCAAATGTATTATTTTTACTTATTATTTGTCTTTCCATGGCACCTAGGAGCTCTCATAATAGACTTGACCCCATTGCGCTGGATGCTGTACACACACCATTTAAAATGCTAATCATAGTTGTTAAAGTATTATTTACTTTGTACAGAAATATAATAATGAATGAATGAATGGTACTATTGCATGATAGAGGCCTATAAAATCATAAATGGTATGGAGAAATTGAATAGGGAAGTGTTATTTATCCCTTCACATAACACAAGAACCAGGGGTCACTCAATGAAAACGAACATAAGGAAGTACTTCTTCACACAACGCACATTCAACCTGTGGGGCTCATTGAAAGGGGATGTTGCAAAGTCCAAAACTATAACTGGGTTCAAAAAAGAATTGGGCAAGTTGATGGAGGATAGGTCTAGAGATGGCCATTAGCCAAGATGGTCAGGGATGCAATCCCATGCTCTGGGTTTCCTTAAACCTCTGACTGTCAGAAGATGGGACTGGATGACAGAGGATGGATCATTCTATAATTGCCCTGTTCTGTTCATTCTTCTGAATCACCTGGCACTGGCCACTGTCGGAAAACAGGATATTGGGCTAGATGGACCATTGGTCTAACTCAGTATGACCATTCTTATGTTCATTAAAAACCTGCACACATGCAGTACCATATGTGCCCTGAAATACTAAGTACAATATGGGCCAGACTGGGTACTACTCAATGTGAGTGTGGGTATCTTACTTTACAAGTAGCCTCATTGAAGTTAATGGGACTACTTGTGGAATCAAGTGCTATTCACTACTGGTAAGGGTATCACAATCTGGCCCTACGTGACTGAATCAGAATAAGGCAATTCAGAATTCTACATTGTCCATACTTCAGCCATGTAAAATTGGGGGGGGGGGGGGGGGGGACAAACAAAAAAACACACACACATTACAGTTGAACAAATGGCCTCATACATGCTTAGGGGTATAGAAAACAATATTGGTAACATATATGAGACTGCAATCTGCACCGCACCCCTTGTCTCCCCTTTTCAAACTCACCATAGAACAGATAGAGGGTCTACATTTGTAAACACACACATGGCTGTTTCTGAGAGCTTTGCTGGTTAGTTTTACAGGCAAAAAGTTTGACAAGGAATTAAAATAAAAACCTGATTGGAGGCTAAAGCCTGTCTAATTTCTCAAAATGAACATGAAATGTTTAGAAATATTTAAATTGAGCGAATTTGAACAGTCTTTATTTATTGAGATCGAGAAATCATTGTGTAGAATTTTCTACTGATATTAGCGGGTCCCGTATCATTATACAAAGAGCAGTGCACCTATAAAAGATAATATTTCTCCTTTTCTATAGAATTTGCCAAAGGTAGATTGATATATTTTTAGGCTGCAGAAACACAGCTAATATGCATTTTTCCATGGGAAAGTTTACCAATTATTTAACAGAATACTTAAATATGTACTTTTCCAGAAAAGAAAATTCAATATATACTTGAAATGTAATCTAGTCTAGAGGTTAATTATTTTCTCAAATTTCAGTGTTGGAAAGGCTTTTTTCTTTCGAATTACATCTAAAAGACTTTTCTGAACATTTTTAGTGTAGTGTGTCAGGATACAAGTGCAGAGTAAGAGTGCCACCTAGCCTACAAATGTGGAAATGTCTAAGAGTGTTTGGAATGTATAGAGCCATAGTATGATTCATTTAAGAGATAATGCTGCTTAAGAGCAGTTAACACACACACACACACACACACACACACACACACACACACAGAGGAAACCACCAATTTAAGGTGGTTCAAGACATGACTCCTCAAAACTTCCCCTGAAAAAAAAACAGCATTTTAAGGGAAGTTCTCATATTTTCCAAAATTTCACATGAATTTTTTTCACCTTTTCTTCCTACCACACACACACACACACACACACACACACACACACACACACAGTTTTTAGTTTGTGTTGAAATCCCCCAGAGAATTTCAAAAGAAACCAATATTTTTGGTTGAGGAAAGAGGCTATTTTCCACCAAAAAAAGTGTAAAGGAGAGTTTGACAAGCTCAACTCCCTACCCATACACACCCATGTGTACTCAAACTCTTCATTGATAAAATATTCCCCTTCATGCCCAGCATAAAAGTAGCCACACTAGACTTGTAGACAATAACTCTTTTCATAATATGAAACAAATACGAATGTTAATTGTTATTGTTTGTACGTTTGTTAAAGCTGGAGACTAAATTCAGAGCAAATGGAAGGATTTAAATCCCATTTTAGTTGCAGATTTCAGTACACCCTTAACTATAGAGCTGCAGACCCTCATTACTACATACAAACCAAATGTGTATTATAAAAGCCATTTAGCCAAATTGTTCTAGCCCAGCATTTTATTCTATATGTACAATAGGAATTTTGTAAATTGAAATTTGTTAATCTGAACAATTGAAATTAATTTCATCTGTCTTCTCCAGAGCATCCTCTTTACAACTATTACTCTAGAGATCATATACAGATTCTCATAAGAGAGAGGTCACTGTATCTAACCCCCTCTTTGTACATAATTTGATGAAGTCATATGAAACCCAGTTCTATTCATGGACTCGCATAGTTCCTTCCAACTCAAAATCAGAGATGAGTTAAACCATTTCATAAAGCTTTATTTACTTCAAAACTGAGTCAGCCACCTACCAGACTCTGAAAAGAGTTGGTTCAACTTTTTTAGTTCACTAATACTTTTTTCTGTTGTTCAGTCACTGTATGAATTCCTTGCACTAAGAAGCAGACATTTCACTTTGGTTCTGAGGATGCTTTTACACTGGGCGCATGTAGCTTATCTCTCTGCTTGCTGGATGCATTCATACTTGTGTTTTCCAGGTTGGTCTGAAGTCTCCTCTCCAGGGGTAGCCGTGTTAGTCTGAATCTGTAAAAAGCAACAGAGCGTCCTGTGGCACCTTTAAGACTAACAGAAGTATTGGGAGCATAAGCTTTTGTGGGTAAGAACCTCACTTCTTCAGATGCAAGTAATGGAAATTTCCAGAGGCAGGTATAAATCAGTATGGAGATAACGAGGTTAGTTCAATCAGGGAGAGTGAGGTGCTCTGCTAACAGTTGAGGTGTGAACACCAAGGGAGGAGAAACTGTGGTTTAACATCAGTTATTATTTTTACACAGCATACAGATGTCCCTGCATAAACAAAACCCTCTGCTAAAGTCCAGGTGGGACAAGTGAACATATTTCAAATTAACTTTGAGATCATTTTCACTCATTTGGGACAAATTGAAGAGAAGAGAAGAGAACCTGTTTCACACTAGTCTACTTATCAGCCCAAGGAAGAGAGAAGAGTTCTTTAAAAATCACCTGACAGTTTGTTCTGAGGACTGATCTTTAGAATTTCAGTTTAATCCTACTTATTTTATCTTAAGCCATACAGACTGAAAGGAAATATTCATTCTCTGAAATCAATTTGTACTTCGAATTACAATTCACTTTCTCATTTTTATACTCTTGTTTTCAGTGTGTCTGACCAACTTGGACTTATGTTTAGTTTTAGCCTGCTAAACAACACAAGAGAATTGGCCATTAAATAACTTATAACATACAATCACTAGAGCTAATCGAAATTTTTTTTTTGACAAAGCTCTTTTTTCTCTTGAAAAATGCCCAAATTGAAATGCCTTGCAGAAACTTAGTTTAGATGAGCATTTTGTTGGGATGGTTTCTCAGGCCCAGGATGGCATTTCTGTTTAAAACCAGAGAGAGAGAGAGAGAGAGAACAGAATTGGGCAGAGCAGGGACTTGAACTTGGTGATGCCCTAACCAGTAGCCTATGTGGGGTAGGTGTGGATCAGTTAGTTGCTGGCTCTCCTTCTCTCTCTTTTTCCCTTTAATGAGAAATTTCAAAAAGTGAGTTTCAATCCACATTGGAACAAAAACAAATGTCAAAACCTCAAAATTTTTCATGAAATGAAATTCTGGTATTCTGGACAGTCTCAAAATTCACCACACAATTTTGAAATGGTACATTCTAATAGTGAGAGTCTCCTTTTATTATGGACAGTAGCAGGAAGCACTCATTCTGTACCAGCTAGTAGCTGAAAGCCCATGCTGTTGCACGAATATGATTTGTAAATGTTAAAAAGCTGAGAATGGGGGGCTTTTGTTTCCAGGTGCTGGGTTGTGGTGAGCAATGTTGCTGTTTGTACATGTTCCTCCTGCCCCAAGTTTGTGCACAGAGCTGCCATCTGGCTGGAGGTACCACCACCTCCTTGTTACCCCATGTAACTGTTACTGCCACCTTCTCTGATCAGCTGTCACTTTCCAGCTGCCACAGAATCTTTGGCCTCCAACGTTCCATCAGGTTCTCACAGGGCTCAGTGAGGATCAAACCCAGTGATATTTTGAACAAAAAGAGCTCTCAGCCAGGCTTCTAGCAGTTGCCATCACTTCACACTGACTGAGCAGACATTCTAAGCTTCCGAGTGACACCCAGACACGGTACCAATCCTGAAAGATGGATGTTGATTCGTGGGGGTGGCAAATGAGAGGCTACGTCTGTAATGGCTGTTCGTGTGGTTTTGAAGAACTGGGGCACTTAGGCCAAATAGTCCACCATCTGTGCAGTCCCCTTTATACAACCAATGAAACGGTTGCATGCAAATTAGCTGTATAGTATGTGGTGATTGGCTGATACCTCTGATATCATAATGGTCTAGAAGTCTGGGCAGAGCATAGCCTTGCTGATGCACAGGTGTAATTTGCAACATCAAAATCACTGAGAATTTAAAAATTGGACAGTAACTGACTGCAAATCCCAGTGATTACATTCTGAACAAAAAGAGCTCCCAACCATGCATGTAGCTGTTTCCATCTCAACACTGATGCACAGTGGGCAGGACAACCCTGGAATCTTTGGATGCCATCACATAGGATGTGCAATTCACTATTTGTTTTCCCATGGTTAGATGCTCCTGTAGCAAAGACTAGTGCTTAA
Source organism: Malaclemys terrapin pileata (assembly GCF_027887155.1). Lineage (NCBI taxonomy): Eukaryota > Metazoa > Chordata > Testudines > Emydidae > Malaclemys > Malaclemys terrapin. The sequence goes on from NC_071513.1 coordinate 68,487,744, forward strand.
ATAGTTGGGCTCCATTTAAAACAGTTGTTTCAAACTCATGGCTGAGTTTCAGTCATTATTGCTGAAGTGTTGGTGCTTGGACCGTTTAGGACAAAGGCATGATGCCTCCTAGTTACCAAAGGGCACAGAGTGCAGAGCAGAAGCAAATGTTCCCTCTGTTGTGAAGGAGGGATGCAGACTTGCATATCTTCCATTTAGAAATACCCCTTCTGGGGCTGGTCAATGCTGTAGGCAATGCTAGCTGGTCCCTTTCCATTACACAGTGAAAAATGTGCAGGGCCAGATTCTCCACTGTGGCACACCTATGAGGCTCAGGCAGTGAAAAGGGGCTGAAATCTAGCAGAGGAAGAGGTATGGAACTCCACTACACCAATCCTATACTGGCGTTGAGTCCATCAAGGACAGTGGCATTCTGGCAGCTACTCTAAGTTGCATCAGGTCTGGGGCTAGAGCAGAGAATTAGGGAGCCAGAAGAAGATCCCTGATGCTGAGCCTTCATGCATGCACCCCTCCCCTACTCAAATAGAACTTTGGTGCAGGATAGAACCTAGCCCATTACATGTACCCCTTATGGAAGAGGGTAGGGCAGGGTTCTCTGTCCCGTCTCCTACCTCTAATACAACCCACATAGGTGCAGGCATTATTTAGGTCTTAGCCTCTTTGTGCCTCATTTTCCCTCCCACACCCTCATCTGTAGAATTGGGATAGCAAGTCTTAACTACCCCATAGTTGTGCGGCTTAATTAATTAAAGTTTGCACAGTGCTTCATGATACTCAAATGGAAGGCCTCATACAAGTGAAAAGTATTTCTTATTGTAGCATTTGTTTGATCTTTGTATATGTTTTTGTTATGCCTGAAAACTCCAAATATAAATCATGCAAAAAAGTTACCTTAAGAGGTCACAGTGATGTATGATTTTTAATCAAAATGTCTGAAAAGATTTCCACTTCAGGAAAAGCTCCAGGGTATCAGCAATGGTAGAAAGAATGAATGGCTGAATGAAAAGTAGCACTGACTGTTACAGAACATCTAATTAAAAAGAAAAATCTTGAAAATGGGGTCTCTTATCACTGGTTTTGCTACTAAAGAAGATGGATATTTCTAGCAGCACTGCCTCAGCATATCCAGTTCTATTTGTTTCATTTACAAGAGGAGATAATCTGAACAAAATATAACTATTAGATAAGCCTTGAAGGCCTCTCCTTCAGGATTTGTATTTTAGTCATTGATTATTTTACCACTCATCACCTGTGCCAATCCACTAAAGCCATAATCAGGTCAGAAATTCAGCTCCTGTAACAGGCTAGCTCAGTCTTCACTATAAAACATTTCATCAGCTGAATATTTCAAGGTTTTCATTACCATCATAAGGAAGCATTAATAGTGATAAAATAATCAGTCAGCAAAAATTCTATTACTTTTCCTTTAGTGAATGTGGTCATTACATTCTCACTCAAAAGTTTCTCATTTCCTGAGGGATAAGAACTACTATTAGCTAAAAAACATCAAGAAGATGCAGTTGAAACCAGTTAAACACATAATCCTGTTGCACCTAGAGATGCACCAGAGGGACGATACCCCACAATGTATTCCAGGTATGCAGTTCAAAGAGTTCTTGCTTTCATTCATTCATAATGGGAGCAGGAACAAGTAGTTTTGTGAAGAGAGAAAAAATGTAACCAAAAAACATTACCCTTCTCTTATGCAGCTCAGCTTTCTCTTGTATTTGGTCTTTCTATGCACTGAAAGTTTATTCTCTTAATTGGATTCTCCAGTTTAAACACACTGTATTCTTTTTAAATGGCTCCATCGGGCATCTACATTGGTTGCTTTGAAGCACAGCAAATCTATTCTTTTTAACAGGTCTAGCTCTCCACAGGTGTTCATTAAAGTGCACTCACTTTAGTACTGAAGCATTTTTTTTTTTTTTTTTTTAAGGATCCATGTTAAAATCAGCATTGCCAAGTTCTGCAGTGCTGTGAAATACCTACACTTTCAGAAAGAAGAATTTCCTTAACCATCTCAAGGACCACACATGCTTATCCTGTAATAAAGTAGTGACCTACTTATTTAATGGTTTTTAAAAACTGCATTTTATCTTTGAAGTTTGCAGAAGAATAATGGCAGCTCCAGGATACATCCGATTTCATGTACTTCCAGTTGGCGGAAAGTGTTGTTGTTTTTTCTTCCCCCATAAGAAAAGATACCATCCTATGATTTGCCATAGAAGAGGGGATTCTCTTACAATAGCTTATTAACTGATGAACAAACCTCATGTTTTGGAGGGGTGATTAGGATAAGCAGACAGCATTTCAGGTGTTTCTCTGAATTAGCCTTTTTCTGCACAAAAAAGCTGAGAAATCATGACAATAGGCTCTCTCACCTATCACATTTTCAGAGGTTCCTGCCTTCAGCTGAGATAAGATAAGTCAGAATACCAAGAGAGGTTGTTTGTGAGCAAAGGAAAAGGAAGCAAAAGTGTTAAAATACCAAAACCCTAACCTTCCCTCCACCAATAAGAGTGGGAGGGGACACAAAATCCAGTGGAAATAGGAAGGGGGAATCTCCACAGAATGAATCTCTTTTCCCTCCAGCTCTATAGTTCCACTCTCCAGAAGTCCATGGGATTTAAATGTGTGTTTTGGGGAATGCTGAGGGCAAAAGTGGTGTAGGACACAGGGCGGGGAGCTCCTCAAATATTATTCCACTCACCGGGACTTATTCAGAGAAATGGATGCCAACTTTGGCATCTATGCAAATACCCTAAGCACCCTGAACTCTTCATCTCAACCAAACAGGAGTTCTTGAGTAGCCTCCACAGGGGAACAAGTCAGAGTATGGCTTTTGAGGAATCACTGCTGCTGCCGCGGGGAGCATGAGAGGAGGGAAATAGTAAGGTAAACTTCCCTGCTCTATACAGAGATCTGCAGATCCATAGAAGTCCCCCCATGAATGTTGACACACTAGTGGGCTTGGTGTGTCTCAACCCTGCCACCCAACTGGAATCAAACACAGTCCTTTGGACAGAATGCTATGATGGCAGCTGTGATTTGTAACTTACTTTGTTTCTTGGCCCTTTATCTGGATTTTTCCCTTGTAGGGGATGACATGGCTTCATGGAAGACTTTTGTAGCACTAAGGTTTGCCAACAGTCAGCAAGAAGAAGCACCAAGATAACATGAGAGATGATCTCATCATTTCCATCTCCAACCCTCAGACAGGAGGTTGGTTGCTGTGGGTTGGAGAGGCCTAACCTTGTCTCACATAGGTTGTGCAGAATGCAGAACCAAACCCCAGATTTACATCCAGACATTTAGGCTGGAACACATGCCCAGTTCAGCAGGGGGGAGTATTCTTATTTTCCCTCTCCCACCAAACTGGTTTGGCCATCATCAGTTTTAGGCCATTACTTTCACTTTTTTACTTTACGGTATTAGATTCACACATGCGGTGAACACAAATGAAAGTGCCTTTATAATGTGCTCTGTGCCAAGTGAATGAGGGTTAATTTGTAAAAAGGTAGAGCTGGACAGGAAACAGTTTTCCTGTTCCACAAAACTTGAGGCCGTTTTTTCCCCAGTTCTGCACTGGGATGAAGAAACCAGAGAGCTACCCACCCTAGAATAGCCTACAGCCCAGGGTTAGGGCATCACTGGGATGTGAGAGGTCAGGTTCAAACCCCGGCTCTGCCTGAATCACTGGCTAAGGCTATCGGCAATTCGGGGTGTCTCTTGCTCCAGAAATTCCATCCTGGAACTGAGGAAACCATGGAATGTTTATCAATACTGATACATTTCCATGAAAAGCTTTAGTTTCATTGACTCCGCATTTTCCAACAAAAACTTATCAAATAATTCCTGACCAGCTACAATGTGAGGGCCAAAGACTAATCGTGAGAAGCTGATCAAACCTGAGGAATCTGGACCTTTGGTGCTTATTGAAAGAAATTTGAAATTAGTATCAGCTGTATACGTTTTATTAAAGCTATTAAAAATAAAGTCATGAAAGCGTCTTGCTAAAACTAAGCTACCATTAACACGACTAAATTTAAGAATAAAGCAATAGATCAATTCAGCAAGTTAGCACTGAAACTGGATTGCAACTAAATTGGTCAAAATCAGATTATGCAAGAAACAAACCTTATAAATCCTAAAAAAGAAACCCAGGAGGTGCCTGTCCATTTGGCTATGAATCCCAACTAAAGAATTTCCTCAAAGGCAGTGAAATCAGAATTTAATGCTGGTTAAATATTTTAATATTAAAATCTAAATTATGGGTTAGTGTCTAAACCACCATTTCAGAGCCAATTTAAGGTTTCCTCAGATTTCAACACATATATGGGGGCTAACCCTCCTCCTGCCTCAATCCAAGTTAGTTCAGGCCTCAACACTGATAAGCAAAAGTTTGACAGCTCTTAATAGTTTACAACTGACAGCTTTGAGTCTTAGGATTCTCAGCCAAAGATTATAGAACACTCCGAGTACCTTTAAGAGGTTGGATTTAGGGTTGTTCAAGTCTGGGGAGCTTTCTTTCATGCCCCTTCCCCATGCAGACTTTGTGGTTGTGTGCAAGCATGTATATGAGCACCAATACTTTCACACCATTGCACTGAAAAGGCTAGGGCATCTCCCCATTAATTATAAAATAAAACAGAGAATAAAAATAAAATACTTAAGGTAATGGCTTGGAGCAGGGGGGAAAGTTAAACTCTTCAGCCCTTGCAGTGTTTAGACTGACACCAGAAGCTGAAACTGCGGTTGAGGAGCCACATGGTGGTGTTGCTGGCACAGCACTTCTTACTAGCAGGACTTCTATGAATAGCAGAAGACCGGCCTCTTCTGGGTGAAGAGGTCTCATGATGACATTATGTCACTAGTTTATTATTCCTGGAGGAATTCTGTGCCAAAAAATAAAAATTCTGTGCACAATATTTTAAAATTCTGCCAAATTTTGCAAATTTTATTTATCAAAATAATACTACATAATCACACCAGTTTCAGTTATTTTGGTAAATTCAAAATAAAATACAGACACACAAAATTTCCCCCAGGAGTAGAGAGTTAAAGAAACCCCTATGACAACCCAGTTCCTGTTTCTCTCCTCCCTTCCTGCCCCCCCCCCACGAGCTCAGTTGGTGAACCAGGCACCCACAACCCCTCCGCCCCAAAGCCCAGCCACAGTGCCCCCAACCAATACACCCAAACCCCCTCCCCCAGAATCCAGCTGTGAGGCCCCCAGCCAATACACGAAACCTCCACCCCCCAGAGCCCAGCCATGCCCCCCCCAGATACCTACACCCCCACCCCCCAGAGCCCAGACACTGCTCCCTCCCTCCTCAGAGCTTAGCCATGGCTCCCCCCAACCCCCCAGCCCAGACACCTGCCCCCTTCCCCTCCAGGGCCCAGGGATCCAGAGGGAGAAACAGCCTGATGCTTGGTCCCAGGCTTGTGTGGCGTTTCCTGTGCGCTGCTGTCTCCTTCCCTCAGGGTGTGCTGGGAACTGCAGCTGCCGGGAACCCTCTAGCTCAGTGGTGGGCAACCTGTGACCCATCAGGGTGACCCACTGGCGGGCCGCGAGACAGTTTGTTTACCCTGACTGTCCGCAGGCACGGCCACCCGCAGCTCCCAGTGGCCACAGTTCGCGGTTCCTGGCCAATGGGAACTGTGGGAAGCACATCCCTGCCGCCCGAGCCACTTACCACAGCTCCCATTGGCCAGGAACGGCAAACCATGGCCATTGGGAGCTGCGGGCGGCCATGTCTGCGGATTGTCAATGTAAACAAAAACAACAAGGAGTCCGGTGGCACCTTAAAGACTAACATTACTTTGGGCATAAGCTTTCATGGGTAAAAAACCTCACTTCTTCAGATGCAATAAATCTGTTAGTCTTTAAGGTGCCACCGGACTCCTTGTTGTTTTTGTGGATACAGACTAACACAACTACCCTGAATGTAAACAAACTGTCTTAATGTAAACAAACAGATTACCCTGATGGGCTGCGTGCGGCCTGCAGGCTGCAGGTCGCCCACCACTGCTCTAGCTCCCTCCCCTTCTCCCCTGGCAATGTCTTCTATGTTCGAGCTGGGCTCTGCTGGATCCAGCGGCTAGTGGTGGCTAGCAGCACTGAAGCCCATTTATGTGAAGGAAAGGAAATTCTCCATGCACATTAATTTCTGTAAAATTCTGCAGTATGCAGTGGTGCAGAATTTCCCTCCAGGAATAGTTTATGCAGAATTTGAACCCAAGTCCTATAAAAATAACTGCCTGGGCGAAACCCTTAGCAACAAACAACTATTCAACATACATTCATCAGCATAATTAAAAATAAGTTTAAACATCTTATTTCACACATAGGGTAACTCACTCCTGGTGTAAATCTGAGGAGATTTGATTTTCCTGACAGAAAAAAAAAAAAAAGAGATTTTTCACAAACTCAAAATTTTGTGGAAGCTGCATTTTCCATCAGTTATTCTGATGGAAAATTCCTGACCTGTGCTAAATGCTACCATTCTGACTTTTTAGTGATATTTACATCTATGCAAAGTGGGTGTTAATGTGAAAAACAGGCTTTCTGTATTCAGTCTTTCAGGATGCCTTTTAATGCAGCAAAGTGGTAAAGTCCTTCTGCTGATGCCCTTCGATAGATTAAATGGATGAAGGAGAAAAACTAATTATTTCATTGAACAGACACGGAAATAAAATTAGGATGGAAGAACCAACTCTGCTCAACTGAGTGGCATAAGCCATTACTTCCCTCTTGAAATGAATCTTTACCAGAGTTTGGCAAAATTAAGTGTTTTAAACCATTTTTATTAGCTTAGTCATTCCATTGTTCTCACCAGCAACACTCCAAACTATGAAGAAAGCCTGTGACCGTAAAGCCTATCCAGCCTACAGAGCCTGTTTGCATGGCTGTTTGCACAATTTTTTCAGGCCCAGAAGATTCAGAAACATTTGGGATGCTAATCCAAAGGCTGTGATCCAGCAGAGAACATTTGGCATCAATGCTACTACTTATGTGTTTAAAGCTATGTATGTGCCTAAGTGCTTTGCTGGATCAGGGCCCAAACCTTCGGTATTTTAAAAAGATGTACTTTGCCTTAGCTTATCAAAAATCACTAACTTTTTTAACCTCTAAAGTAACCCAAATTTTAATGCAGAATCTGGAGACGAATCCCCCCCCCCCCTTTTTTTTTTTTTTTTTAAACAAAGTGATTTAAAAAGAAGGTCACAGATCTAATGGGACAGAGACACACAAAATCAGATATGATTAAGGCTCTGCTTCCTAATAAACATGCAGTTAGAAACTTGTCAGCCTTTTAAATAATGAGCTTTGATCTTTGATAAATGTTCCAATAACACATTTTCCAGGGCAGCATATTTCAAATTGTAAGCAATAGTTGAGTCACAGCAGGATCTAGTTTTTGCACAAATTACTTCTAAAACCAAAGAGCATCTAAAATTCATTTCTCATCTCATTAGCACAGGGTTGTTAATCACTGCAATGTGTGCTGGTATTTGACATACATAAAAAATTAATTTAAATTTTCAATTTAAAGGAGGACAAACTACAAAAGAATCATGTTCTCTCACTTGGTATTTTGTTGCTCCATGTACTATTCCCTAAAAATATATAGGTTTTAGTCTCTAACCTGACAGCTAATTAAGTAACAGTAACATCTTCACTATCAACCTTGATTAAATCAGTTGCCCTTTGTTTCAGGAAAACAGGAAGGTACAGAATTGAAATTTTAAAAAGAAAATCAGTGAAATTTGTTCCAAGGATAACATTTCTGAATGGCAATACCCCATGCCAAATTCTGCTTTAAATTATAATGATGTACTTTAGCAAACCATCCTTAAATATGAATGGAGTTATTCCTATAGCTGCAGAGTAAGGCCATGTCCACACTAGATACCGCCACTGTAGGATCTCCCATGTAGCTGCTCTACGGCGACGAGAGAGAGCTCTTCCATCAACATAATTAAACCACCCCCAAAGACCCCTGAGTCACACAAGTTATATCGACAACAGTGCTAGTGTAGACATAGCCTAACTGAAAGCAGAATTTGGACTGTTATCTTTAGACACCAGGAGAGCTTTTTTGCTTAAAAAAAAAAAAAAAAAAAGGAGATTCACATCAACCAAAACATTTAACTAATTAGTGTCAAATTTGCCATGCTGTTTTGGTAAAAAACAACTTTAAAATGTTTTGTTTTGACACTTTTGGAATGTAAGGGTTTTATTTGAAATGCCTGTTTCAAAATTTGCTTCAAAAGTTTTACTAGAAAAAACCCAAAAGGGTTAAAGTTTGAAAACAAAACTAAATATTTTGTTTCAAGTCAAACAAAATGGTTGTTTGACACAAAACAATTTGCCTTTTTGGTATGGCCAACAAATTTAAAAAAAAATGTTATTTGCACAGCTCTAGCAACAAGCAAAACCCCAAGGTTTCAGCAAAAGTCTGTTCAGCAGCTAAAAACAAACCTCTGATTTGTCAGTTACTGTTTGTCCCTTGCTTAGTCAAAGAGGGCAAAACTTCCTTCCAATAGGACCAAAATTTGGCCCTGTAATTGGGACAGGAGTATATGGCCAGATTACTTTAAGAAGGGGGATGAATTTCACCCTTATGTAGACCGTAAAGGGGGCCAGCACGTCCGTCAGCCCACGCTGCTTCCCGTAGCCCCTATTGGCCTGGAGCGGCAAACCACGGCCAGTGGGAGCCGCGATCGGCCAAACCTGCGGACGCGGCAGGTAAACAAACCAGCTCGGCCCAGCAGGGGCTATCCCTGAACAAGCAGCGGACTGGCTTTGAGAACCACTGATGTAGAGAGCCAGCACAAGATTTAAGACTTTAGCAGTGCATGCTTATGCCCTCAAAGTAAGGAGTAAGTGGGACTAAAGTGATGTGTAGGCTCTCTACTAGTCACTACACAGAGGTGAATTTCACCCATGGCAAGGGAGCCTTCTGCTTTAGGAAGCTGATCCAAAACCCATTGTAGTCACTAAAAAGACTCAATGGAGTCCTTTTACATCAACTTCTATAGGCTTTGGATTAGGTCCCCAAATCAGCCAAGCTACATAATTTTGCCAAATTAATCTATGAGCACATGTAGTCTGAACTTAAAAGATCAGGTGCTTATCAGAATGCATAAAGCAGATCAAAAAGTGGGCTAGAGTAATAAGCATTTGTCTCCTCCATCAACCTGCTCATATTGGACTGTGGGTCAAATAAGGTCAATATACAAATTTGTAGTTGACCAAACAGCCACAGTTAGAGTGTCTCCTTATTCAGCGGTCTTTGGACTTTTCTGATAGACTTCAGCACATCAGCTAGTGGGGGAAATAGCTTGGTGATATAGCTATCTTGTAGACATGATAGGGAGCACAGCTACTCATGGAGGCAGGGGAAGAGGGAGGATAGAGCATCTTTCCCATAGTAGAACCCCTCATTCCATAGCAGAACAGGAAAAGTATATTTCTGATCCCTACTGGGGGATCCAGCCACTAGCAATCAATACAGTGAGTTTTTCCTAGAGTGACCTTGGAGGAAAGTTAAAAGATTTTATGAAAGTCATGGATAGGAGTTAAATGCTTTTTCTTGAACTTTCCAAACTACTGTGGCAAAAACAGACCTTACAAAGAAACCTAGTTACATTATTCATTAGCAAACCAGATCTTGCCTTTGCCCATATGCATGTCAACTTACCTTCAGTATATGGAGAACAAGGGCAGAAAACTTATCTACTGGTTCCAGTAGAGCATTTGTACCATTTAGCTAGAGCAGTGGTTTTCAAACTGCAGGTCGCGACCCAGTACTGGGTCTTGGAGGCTCTGGTCAGCACCACCAACCAGGCCATTAAAAGTCCCGTCAGCTAAGGCAGGTTAGTTCCTACCTGTTCTGACACCACACTACACCCCGGAAGTAGCAGGTCCGGCTCCTAGGCGGGGGGTGGGGGGGAGCACAGGGCTCCACATGCTGCCCCCACCCCGACCACCGGCTCAGCACTCCCATTGGCCAGAAACCAGCCAATGGGAGCTGGGGTCGGGGCACTGCCTGCAGGTGACAGCCACATGGAGCCGCTTGCACACCTCCACCTAGGAGGTGGACCTGCTGCTGGCTGCTTCTGGGGCACAGCACAATCCGCTGCACCAGGACAGGCAGGAAGCCTGCCTTAGAAAACCCGCTGCGCCACTGACTGAGAGCCGCCCGAGGTAAGCCTGTGCCCCAACCCTGGGTCCCAGCCCTGAGCTCCTCCCAAAGCCAGAGCCTCCTCCTGCACCCCAAACACCTCATCCCAGCCCCACCCCAGAGCCTGCACCCCCAGCCCAGGGCCCTGACCCCCTCCTGCACCCCAACCCCCTGCCCCAGCCCTCATCCCTGCACCCGAGCCCCTCCCAAACCCCTAACCCCTCATCCCCAGCTCCATTGGATCGCAGGTATCAACCATTTTCTTCAACTGGGTCACCAGCGAAAAAGGTTAAAAACCACTGAGCTAGAGCAATCCCTTTTGTGTTGTGTTTTTGGTAAAGCTGATACAAATTATGTTTAGCAACTCGTTGTAGATTACTATGTTCTTTCAAAAGCATTATGAAAGCCAGGGCCCCTAATGTGCTTGGCATTATTCATACAAGATAAGACACTCATTCTGAATCAAAACTAAAAGCTGAAGTTTCAAGATTACCTATTAAAAAAAGTTTAAAATTTGTTTGGATAGTATTGAAACAACGTGAATATTAAATCAAAACAAAATGAAACAAAAGAGCTGAAACAAGATGCTTTTACCTTCTCAAAACAAAATGAGAAAGTCAAAACTATTTGTTTTGACTACTCCCTCCTTCACCAAAAGGATAATTGAAAACATGTTCCTGCAAAATATTTTGACTGACAAAACTGCATTTTCCAACAGAAAACTGTTTAAAAAAAATTTCAGCCAGATCTAGCCCAGGAGTTTCTCTTGCGGCCCTATCAATAGTTTTTCAGTAATCATTGAGCATTCCATCATGGTGGGATAAGACACACTGGGGTAAAATGCTATTTTTCATATTTATGAGATTGGCACATATATACACACTGCCTTCATTGTCAACATGTCTTGAGGAGAGGTTACCAGAGCATTATGCCACCATGCCACGTAATGCACTGTCCAGGAGCAGGCTGTGAATTTGGCCTGATGAAGGAATTCATATTCCAACTCTGGTCCCCTACTGACATCCGCCAGGGCCAGATACATCCCACCTGCTCCAGGTTCTTGGGACCCTCTTCCAGTGCTCCTCTTCATAGGTGCTGGAACTATGGGTGCTGCTGCACCTCCTGGCTTGAAGTGGGTTTACAGTTTGGTTCAATGGTTCTCAGCACCCCCTTTATACAAATTGTTCCTGTACACATATGCCTGTCCTGTGTTGTTTATTGGTGGCTTCCTTCCTCTCAGATTCCCTGTGGAGAAGAGCACCAGTCATCCTTAGCAGCTTGGATTCAGTTCTGGTCTCTTGCCTCCACCTACCAGCTGTCAGCTCCCAAGAAAATTCCCCCCACTAAACAATTTTTGAGAACTCTTGAAGGGTCAGCTTCTCCAGCAGTAGGGAGAATCGGCATCTGCTTTGTTTTCTGGAGCACCCCATGCTGCTTTCTTTGCTCCAAGCTGGGGTTCTCCCAGGAGTGGTGCCAGGGTTTTTGGCATCCTAGGCGGGGGTCCTTCTGCACTCCCGGTCGTCGTCGTCAATTCTGCGGTGCGGGGTCCTTCTGCGCTCCCGGTCTTCGGGGCACTTCGGCGGCGGGTCCCGGAGCGAGTGAAGGACCCGCCGCAGAATTGCCGCTGAAGACCCGGAGCGCGGAAGGACTCCCCACCGCCCAATTGCCGACGACAGCGGCAAAATGCCGCCCCCCCCCCAAATCCTGGCGCCCTAGGCGACTGCCTAGGTCGCCTAAATGGAAGTGCCGGCCCTGGGTTCTCCATCTTCTCTCCCCCCTCTTTGAGGATATTGCTCTCAAGGAGGTGCACTTCTTTACAATCAGATCCTTCTTTAAGCCTTCAGAGCCTGAGAGTGAATATTTGTGCCATCAGACAGTACATACTGCCAATTATTACTTGGTGTGCATGGCAGCAAGCCAGGGGCGCCCCTGAGCTCCTGAGTCACCACGTCAAGTCTGAGCATGTTTGTGGATGCTCCAAAGAGCTAGTCATTACCTGACCAGCACTGTCTCTTTCAGAGAAGAATGTTGCTAGGTTTTAATCAGTTCAGGCCAACAAAACTGGTAACGGGTTTGATCCAGTTCAACTTAAAGCAATCAGTTCCTAGGTCAGTCTGCTTTAGCCAGTTCCTGAAGCCTGACCTAGCATTTAACCCTCTATCTTCTTCCTAGACTGGAATGGATTCACAAAACAAGTTTACAACCCCTGCTGGCTAATCCCAGTCAGAGTCATTTACTTCCAAGCTCTCCAGGAAAACATCACTCCTTCAGCCAATTCCCTGACTTCTGAGAAGGCAACCTTTAAAGGAGCTGTAATCAGTACCAAATGAAGAACTTCACCTCCCTAATGGCCATATTAACCCTTTCCTTACTACTTAGCTGTATGGCATTTATACACACCCATCACATTGCCATTTTGCTCCATAAAGAATTAATGTTTTCCATGAAAATATAGAGCCATCCCTGTAAGATGATCTATAAACTCCTACTCCTATGAGTAAGTGGTCTCAAAGAGATGTGTAAAGCCAGCTGTTTATACGGATTTGATTTTTAAACTGACATATGGAGCAAGTTTTCACATACTCTGGTGTGTGTTCTAGACAAGAACGTGAGCGTATATCTTCATAGGTGGATTTGGATATTAGCCTTTATGAAGTGCCTAGTTAATGAATGGCTATAGAAATAATTCAGAAGGTAACTCTAAGAGTTATAGGAATTGACTAGCTTGAGGTGTTTGAATGGGTGCAGGTAGTATCCTTTACCGTGGTACAAAAAAAAGAAAAAAGGAAGTGTCAGAGAATATCATGTCAATCACCCTTTGTTTTGTTTTCCAGTGGAATGTTGTGGTCTCTGACCACTGAATCCTCAGTTTGCAAATTAAAATGCAAATGTTTCTTCTTGTCGAATAGTATCATCCTCTGAGATTCACCACTGATGTTTTGGCAAGAGGTCCATGGGTTCCTCAACTTCTTTCACAGAATTTCTAGAGGGGTCATCAGAACCATTACTCACTAAACTGTCGTTATGGGATATATTGTTACTGCATTCTTGTTATCACCGGGACCATCAAATTAGCTGTGGAGGAGCTGTGAAGGAGTGGGCTTGCCATAAGCCATGAGACCTCTGTGTGAGTAAAACCCTGCAGCCCCATGAATGGAAATGTTTGAAGGCCAGATAACCGGAAGACACTGATGTGCTGTAACTAAACCCTTTCCAATTTGTGTTGTGCGGCTGGCACATGCCACCATTCTTCCCTGGTTATTCTCTTTTCCTGCTTCCCCTCTTCACTGACTCATGGAGTGGACTGGACACACCAGGAGGGAGGAGACAGTTTGCACCATTCTAAGGGATCAAAGATCTCAAGAGAGACATAGCCTTTTCCCTTGCTTCCTTGGATACAGTGCAGTGATGCACTGTCCCTAGTTCGGGCTGTGCCTCAACGATAAGCTAACCCATAGCATCCTTACGCCAGTAATTTAATGGAAATGTCTATTTGTTACATTATATTCTTTGGTCATGTTGCTGTTCTTTACTCCAATATAAGGGAATTGTGTATTTTTAAAATAGCCACAAAATTAGACTTTCCTTGTATTACTTTTCCACAACAACTTTCCCTTTGCAAAGGCTTTTCTGTAAATTAACCCATCAGTGTAATTGAAGTCTTAACATCCTCCTTCCTTGGGCTCCCAATAAAAACATAACTTTAAATGTAAACATGCTGGGTGCGATTCATGATCACATTAAAATGATTTGGTTTTCTGTTTTGCCAGTGGGACTCTCTTGAAGTCCAGGTGACCCCACTGGCATGAAATTAGAGTGAAAAAGTAGTGACTCAGCCCCACTATTTGGTGGGCAATATTATTTACCTGACCTCACTTTTTATCCTCAGCTTAGTAGTTCCTAAGAAGCCCAATAAGGTCTTTGTTTCCATTGGTTTTTAGCACCTGGTATAACTGCCCCAGTGCAAACACATTTTCAGAAACCCAAATAGTGATGCACCCATGTAAAATGTGTCTTCACTAGGGGGTTTGCATTGGTACTGAAATTTCAGTGTAGTTATGGCCTCAGTCTGTGTAGGCCAATTTTCTTCTTCTTGGCCTCTGATTCCTCCTGGAACTTTGCCTCTTTACTTAGGCTTGGCAATGATGAAAATTACTGACCTTTAAATCCCCTTCAACATACTTTATGTAAAACAATGTGTTGTATTGCAAGCCCTTAAAAACAGGGTCCCTTTTTGGACATTCCCCTTCTCCCCCGCCCCCCACATACTAATAACTGTTTGTGATTGAGAGGAAGGAGAAAGGGTTAACTTTAGCTAACCATTCAGATATAGCCTGTCATCAGATAGAGAGAAGCGTCAGAGGGAAATGTTCAGAAACCACAATGGTTCCTCTGAAAGGTGATTATGACATTAACAGCCCAGGTAGCCAAATAACCTCTTTTGAATTTGTCTCAGGTGTATTACCAGGCACAATGTACAGAAAGGATTGCCAGTATATTTGTCATTGTTACAATGTAACTGTACTCTAGAGGGCAATGTTTCTCCAAACAATCAAGCATTTCATAATCCATTTTTCTCTCCCATGTGAAGACATCCCATAAGACTGACCTATATTCAGAGAATTCAGTCACATCACTGAGCAGACCTACTTATACAACCAGTCACAGTGGACTAACAAGCTCTCCAAGCAAATGTGCATACTCACTGCTTCTCTTCTAAAAAGCAGCTGAAACAGATTGGAAGACGCTTGTACCCAGCCTTGGAGATCTACACCGTTATAGCCAATTGGATATTTTCCTACACTTGCTATTTCTGGATTATTATTTTTTATTATTGTAGCATCTACAGGTCATGCTGAGTGTTATACAAACACAGACATCTTACTCTTCACAATACAGCTAAATGTAGCATCAGTGTCTCCGTTTTACAGATGGCAACTTCAGCACAGAGGATAAGTGGATTGTCTGAAAAATCACAAGAGATCTGTAGCAGTACTAGGAACTTGACCCAGCTCTCCTTAGTCCCAGTCCACCACCTCAATACATCTAAAATCCAAAATGTTTTTAGTAAACACATTTTTGGTGCAGATGAAGTGTTTATGCCAGGTGCTGAAATAACAGCCCTGGAACCCAAATCCTTTATTTGCAGATCAGTTACATTACAAAATCATAGAAATGTACGTCTGGAACCTCGAGAAGTCATCCAATACAGCCCCCTTGTGCTGTGATGGACCAAGAAAACCAAGACCTTCCCTGACAGGTGTATCTGCTTTTAAAAGCCTCCAATGATGGGGATTCCACAGTCTCTCTCAGAAGCCTATTCAGAGCTTAACTACCCTTATAGTTGGAAATTTTTTCCTAATATCTAAACTAAATCTCCCTGGCTTCAGATCAAACCCATTACTTCTTCTCCTACCTTCAGTGGCCATGGAGAACAATTGACCACC
This sequence comes from Malaclemys terrapin pileata, assembly GCF_027887155.1. NCBI lineage: Eukaryota > Metazoa > Chordata > Testudines > Emydidae > Malaclemys > Malaclemys terrapin. The sequence continues at coordinate 68,503,384 of NC_071513.1, forward strand.
ATCCTCTTTATAGCAGCTCTTGGCATATTTGTAGACTGTTATCAGGTCCCCCTCAGCCTCTCTCTCAAGACTAAACACACCCAATTTTTTTCACCTTTCTTCATAGGTCAGCTTTTCTAAACCTTTTAGCATTTTTGTTGCTGTCCTCTGGATTCTCTCCAGTTTACCCACATCTTTCCCAAAGTGTGGTAGCCAGAACTTGACACAGTCCTCCAGCTGAGGCCTCACTAGTGCCAAGTAGAGTGGGGCAATTACCTCCTGTATGTTAAACACAACACGTCTGTTAATACACCCCAGAATGATATTAGCTTTTTTTGCAATTGCATCATATTGTTGACTCATCTTCAATTTGTGATCTCCTATAATACCCAGATGCTTTTCAATAGTCCTACCCAGCCAGTTATTGCCCAGTTTTGTAGTTGTGCATTTGATTTTTGCTTCCTAAATGAGGCACTTTGCACTTGTTATTGAATTTCATCTTTCTGAATTCAGACCAATTCTCCATTTTGTCAAAGTCATTCTAATCCTGTCCTCCTAAATGCTTGCAACCCCTCCCAGATTAGTGTAATCTGTAAACTTTAATCATACTTGCCACTCCGTTAGCCAAGTCACTAATGAAAATATCAAACAGTACCAGACCCTAGACTGACCCCTGCAGGACCCCAACTAGATACATGCCCCCAGTTTGACACTGATAACTACTTTCTGAGTACCATCTTTCAAGTAGTTGTCACCCGCCATATAGTAATTTTATCTAGACCATATTTGCATAGTTTGCTATTGAGACTGTCATATGGGACTGTGCCAAAAGCCTTACTAAAATTAAGATATATCACACTTACTGCTTCCCTCATATCCAGTAGGCCAGTAACTCTGTCAAAGAAGAAAATTAGGTTGGTTTGACATGATTTGTTCTTGACAAATACATGCTGATGACTATTCCTTATATCCCTATTATTCTCCAGGTGCTTACAAACTGATTGTTTAATAATGTGTTCCAGTATCTTTCCAGGTATTTAAGTTAGGTTGACTGATCTATAATTCCCCAGGTCCTCTTTGTTCCCCCTTTTAAAGATAGGTGCTATATTTGCTCTTCTCCAGTTTTCTGGGACATCCAGGAGTTCTCAAAGATAATTGCTAATGGTTCCAAGGTTGCTTCAGCTAGTTCTTTAAGTACCCTACCTGTGACAGCACAGAAGAACAGAGAGATTAAGTGACTTGCTGAAGAGAAAGGAAGTTTGTGATAAAGCCAGGAATTGAACCTCCAAAGTGCTAGTCCAGTGCCCTAATTACAAGACTATTCATCCTCACAACACTATTAAAACAATAATATTGAAAATGTCTTTACAAACTGGTCCTTGTTTTAACTGAATTGGTTAAGGTGAGGAGATACAGGATGTGCCTTCGGTAACATAAGTCCTCATTTCACAACTCCTGTAGCCCTTCCTGTAAAAAAATTCATGAAACTCTCAAAACATCCATATTCCTAATGTCTCACTGTACAAAGACATGCTATAAGGAAGCAAATGTCTAATTTACATAATTTTAGTTCTACAGTAATTACTGTATGAGGAAAATGCTTACTACAGTATAAATATAAAGAACCTTGGTTATTTGGTTTGAAATATGGAAACGGAAGATAAAAATGGGGCATGAGAAAAAGGAAACAAAAAATTAGGTTTAATAAAAAGTTTTTTTTCTGAATTATTTACTGGTTAAAATATGTATGTTAAACACCTTCAGATTAGACAAGTTTCAAATTACAATTAAAACTTTAAATTTTACAACTGTATAACATTAACTTAGCTGGCTGCCTTAAGGAAAATTAAATATAAAGAAATATTGTAAATCCTCTTGTGACAAATGTAGATAGCAGGAAAATAGTTTTGTTTTGTTGGGTTTTTTTTAAACTGCTGCATAAATGGAATTTTTCATGAAAACAAAAGACCTGCACAATTACTTTCCTCTATTTCTCTCTTCCTGATCATTATTTCTGTTGGTTCGCAGAAACTCATTTTACTCCAGAATCTCACTAATCTGCACTTCCCTAAACCTCTATAACTTCCATAACAAATTGTGTCGCTTCCCTACATCTCAGCTAGAGCTGGTTGAAAATTTTCCATCAGAAAATGCTGATTTGATTAAAACCAAAATGTTTCATGGGAAAGTGAAATATTTCATCTGACAAGGTTAAAACATGTTATTTTGACTTTTATTGTAAATTATGTTTCAGTGTTGTTTAAACGTTTCACTAAGGTTGAAACAAAATATTTCAGATTATTGTTATTTATTTTTGCAAAAGGTTCTGTGTTTTTTACTCTTCAGCTTCAGAATTTAACCAAATTTTGAAATTCCCAGCAGGACACAAATTCCATTTTTCAGCAAGCTCTAGTCTCAGAGGTTTAATGGTTTGCTGTAAAGCCCAGTGAAGTCACTGGGGTTCTCTCTACGTTGCAATAAAAAATCCATGGCCCCAAGTCTCAGAGACCGGGTCAGCTTTTGGGGCTAAAGCTGAGGGGCTCAAATTAGCAGTGTAGATATGTGGGCTCAGGCTGAAGTCTGGGCTCTGAGGCACAATAGCCTGATCCCTGTGAGTCCAAGTCAGTTGAGACAGGCCAGCCCTAGCTGTGTAGGTATACATGGGGGTGTTTTTTGTTTAGTTTAATTGGGATCTGATTCAGGCCCAAAGAGCAGATGCTGTAGTAAGTGTCCTATTAGCATTCCATTGGACCAGGTTTTCTCCAACATCTACTCAATACAGGAACATCGGGGCAGGGATGTCAAGAAGCAAGTTACATTTTCCCCAGTTGTGTAGTTGCTTTGGCCCTGATGAAGTCAGAATAGGGTAGGGATTGCTTTAAATTATGACAGCTGGCTATTTTACCAGCAGATCCTAGGCCAGTTGAGAATTGATAGAAAGGAGTTATGGTTTGGCATGATTTGTTCTTGACACACCTCCTCTCCTACCCCCAACACCTCCCACTCCCCAGTATGTCCATTATACCATGGCAGCGTTAGGGACAGTTGGCTCAGAAGAGGAAACAAAGGAGCTGGATTGCAAAATAGAATCTGGTCCATTATTTATTTATAAGATACTTCATAGCAAGTGCTTTCTATAGTATTTTAATCAGTCATTTAAACTACAATTTAAAAAACAAACCAATCAAGTAAATTTTGTAATGATCCCCTATTCTTTTATCATTTGTACTTGCTAATTTGCAAGATTCAGTCATTCACTGTGGTTCTCCCCATCACTAGTGATATTAGTCACTGGTCACTAGCAATATAGGTTATCTTAAGTGTGCTTTCAACCCAGGCTAGCTAGCACAGTAGGGGTATGGGTAAGAGCACAGGTTTCACTTTAGCTGGTAACCCTCCCACTTTGATTTAGCCTATGTCCTCACCACACTGAAGTGCTGATAGTCCTACAATGCCTTCCCACAATCTCCCTTCGCCCCCCGCCCCTCCACACACGCACACCCATGTACCTAGAAAGAGAGTCAAGTTCTCCCACAATTCACTGAGAGAGTGGCCTCGCTTGCTGCAGCACAAAGAACCATGGGATATGCTCCCAGAAGACCTAGCAATACACACCGATGTGTGACGATGGTAAGGTAAGGTATGGCTTTGCAGTGTGGCTTCTCACACCTGGGCTAGGCTAACCCTGGTGTTCAGACCCAGGTACCAATCATGGGGCTAACTCTGCAGTGAAGGCATACCCACTATGACTCCTGGCATCACCACTTGGTTGTATTTTCCCCCATCTACAAATGATGATGTTCTAAACTCTCAATATTTTACAAAAGATATTCTGTTATGCTTATCAGTTAGAATTGTCCATGTCTTCTATGCATCTCACGGATATGACCAGATTATCTAAGGTCTCAAGGAGTTTCCTACAAAAGATGTGTAGTGTTTCATAGTCTGCCCATTGAAACCTTTCAGTGTCTGGAGCCTATATGCCAGAGCAAGAGTTAACATGGGTGAGGCCACAATGCAGCCTTATCTGATAAGAATGGGTGTAGGTAGGCAAGATACCATTTATAGACAGCAAACATCTGAATTGACTATCAAAGCCAAGTGGCCCGGGGTGGATGTTTGTTTGTCCTACAATGAAAGTAAAGTGCCAAGCTTCCTAATCCTGTTTGGAGCTAGATTAATTTTCTATCCGAGAAAATAATTCATGTGGAGTCATAAAGCAAGTTGTTTCATGCAGAGATGTGCAGGAGCAGGGGAAGAAGTGGTGAGAAAAGTAGCATTCCAATAGAGTTTTCACTCTAGTTTTCTGCTCACCGACTACAACAAGCTACCACGATGCAAATTTGATGCCTTATCGTAATGGGTCAACAGGCTGCTGAGACCTCTACCAAAAACTAATAGGGTTAGGAAATTTCACTTCTATCTGGCCACCAGGGGTCACCTTTCTGCCAAATATATTTTTGAAAGAAAACATTTTCAGGGGCCAGGAAACTGTCCATTTTAAAAAGAAGACAACCTCAACATTTAGAAACTCAATTGTTTGATCAAAGCGGACTCATCCTTTATGAGTAATTTACTGGAAAAGTCTATACTACAGACTGGCCATAGTGGAGCCTGTAGGCCACAACTAGCTTTTGAGGAGCAGAATGGTCCAGTGGTTAGGGGCATAAGACCCTGTTCTGTCACAGACTGTTATCTGGGGAAAGTCACTTAGGTTCTCTATCCTCAGTGCCCGATCTGTAAAATGACACTTCCCTGTCTCACAGGGTGCTGAGAGGATACATATATTAAAGCTTGTGAGGTGCTCAGATTCTACAAGAATGAGGCCATGTAAGATAGAATCTAGTGTTCCTAATATCATCCCAATTTAAAAAACTCAATAACAATGATAGGTGGATCCAAACTAATTTTGGATCATAACTCCTCCTGAAAAGTTTGCATCCGCATACACATTTTGCTTTGGCCTTTATCTCAAGTGGGGCAAGCCTTATTATATGTTTGTACACGGCCTAGCACAACGGGGATTCTCAATTGAGGGGCTTTAGCAGCTCACCCCCCTAAACAAGGGAAGCTCAGGCTAACCAAAGAGTTCAGCAGCTAATTCCCCAAAGCTACATTTTTTGTGTATATTCAAATTTTTAAAGGACAGTTATGCACTTCGAATTTGATTTAAATCTGTCAGGTAACTCACTCTGTCTGCATAGTGAAATGCAATGCCAGCAAATGTAGTGCTGCAGATGAGGCTCAAATTGTGGTATAGAAAATAGTGCCCCAGGAAGCTGTCTTTTTACCATGGCGATTTACTACATGCAGGAGTCACTTTATGATGCAGTTGCTCTGGTAACCATGATTTAGTAAGGTCTTGACAGGATTGCAGCAGTTCGGGCCGATTCTGACAGCAGGGCTGCAGAGGGCATCTTCTCAGGACTGACACAGTGAGGCTGGAGGGGCTCCCTGTATGGTCCAGGGGCCTAAGACAGCAGGCACAAGATATAGGGGAGGCTGCAGTTGCCCTGGCAGAGCGGAGATTCCTGGCCAGGACTGCAAGGTGGAGCCTCCAGCCACAGGGGGCCACCCTGCTGCTGAACAGTTCCCATAGCCGTGGCATGACAGCAGAGCTGCAGTGGACTTCCTACGTGGCCACAGGGCCAGTGACAGCAGATTCCTCCAGCTTGCGCCTGCAGGTATGAGGGGGGGCTGCAGTCCTGGCAGGGCAAAAGCAGAAGCCACCAGCCAGGGCCGCAAGGAAGAAGTAGTATACTGGAATTTGTGAGACTGTGGGATATGTACCTCACCTGTCAAAAAAAAAAAAAAAAAAAAGTCACCACAACTGGTCCATAAGCAGTAATAATGCTAGTTGTTTGAACATTTTATGAAATAGTCCCCCTCCCTTAAACAGAGGTGATCTTAAGTAGCAATACCTGACTAGGGTCTTGAACCTGAGTGATGCTGAGTACCAGCTGCTTCCACTGACTATTAAGTGGAATGTGCAACATCAAGGTTCTGTTGTGAGCACGCTTAATTCAGAAATATCTTAGTGGCACAATGAAGACAGGCTTCTGGAACTGTCTTAAGACAGCTCTAGTGCTTATTCAGATGTCCTATAGGAAACATCTTCCAGCCTATGTGAAGCATTATTTAAATTATTATAATCAGCAACATGAAAATATTAGATTTAAATCCCACAAAGTTAAACTAATCTTTTTCAAAGCTCACAAACTGTGGGTGAAGGTCTGCACAGAAGGTTCTGATTTTAGCAAAAACTAGTTTGCCCTTTCATTAGGCATCTGATCAGAAACAAGTTGGAATCTTGCTTTATGCATGAACTATTGTCACTGCAGTTTAGTGGATAACTTTTGGTTGTTTGAGAGTTATTTGGCAATTCTTTAATACACCTGATATTTCAACAACATATAATCTGGTCTTCAGCAAAGCAATTACCAAATAAGTATGAATAGACTAAAAGAATAAATGACAGGTTACAACACCTAAACCAAGATGCCACACCTGAATAAGCTAATATTACCTGAATAATAATTATCTGTAATCACCAGAATATGCTGAAAGTATTGCTTTATTTTTGTGAAAGCTTAAGCCACCTGCCCTAAAAACCAAATTGTAGGTACATGTTTATTGTCTTTTCTTGCATTAAAGAGATTGTGTAATTATTTCAGTTGTGCATTACTGGAAATGATGACTGACCTTTAAATTTCAGAGATAGTGTATTTATATAGGCAAGCTAAATTTTGAATTAAGATAGTCACACCTCCTGAGCGACACTGCACAGACTCTGGCCCAGTCATCATAGAAGCCCACAATTAGAGCTGGGGAAAAGATACTGGATGAAGTTTTTAGCCAACAAATGCAGATTTGGGATGACAAAAATTATGTGATGCTGCCAGATTGTTTTAGTAAAACAATTCTAAAACCAATAGATAAAAAGTTGACATTTTCAAAACAAGTTTTTATTATTTTATTTAAAATTAGTTTCAAATGTTACTTCAATTTTATTTACAGAAAGCTTAGAAAACTTGAAAAATTAAACATTGTTTCATCCAAAAATGACATTTTCAGCTAACCAAAAATTCAGTTATTCATACAGTTCTACCCACAATGCTACAACCATCACTTTTCAGAGGAAAACTTCATATTAAAGCAGTTTTCCTAAAGCCTAATCGTGACTATATCTTTGCTATGTTAGAAGATGTTCAAAATACCACAAATAGACTCAATACAGGGGCGAGATAGAGCAGAGACCGCCAGCCAAGGTTTTTAGGCTCCCTGCCACGTTCAAGATGTCCCAGCAGCCTTATTAAACGTTACATTCACAACCAATGGATTATACCTCTTCACTTCCCTTTACTCTATGGGCAAGTTATGGACAGTCATGCATGTGTGCGTGCTAGATGTGGAGAAAACACAAGGACCCCCTTCGCTCTCCACTTCCAGTACCTGCACAGGAGGCAGCCATAATCTGAGGATAAATCGTCCGTCCACCGTTGGAGTGCTAAGATCTCCTATGGCTCAAAGACAGGGCCCTAATTTGGACAATAGTGTTACCTACCTACACCATACGTTCCATAAATATGCAAAGAAAAAGTTTTATTTCATTTATTCATTGTTGCACCTTGGGCACTTCTAAAAGGAAGTTATGCACCTATTATAAAAAGTGTCACTACTCTATAAGCAATAACTTAATATAATTCATTAGCTAGGACACATGAATACAACCTTGGCTTATTCTACCATCTGAGCCTCAAATGTAGAACCTGAGACAGTTAAAAGTATTGCAATAGAAATAGGCCTGAATTAATTCTCCAGAGACCAATATCTAGCCAGTTTGGAAATGTTCAGATCCAAATCCAGCTAGCCCTTTTCTCTATAGTGGGCCAAATTAGAACTTCACTATCAAACCCCTCTGAACTTGGAAGAGCGAAATCTAGATCTGAACTTTGGCTCTCAGCTCAGGGCCACGTTTAAAGTACACCACAGGTTGACATATGCTGGGCCTAATCTTGTACTTGTTACCCAGGCAAAACTGCCCTTGAAGTCAAGGGCAGTTCTGCCCAAGAAAAGATGGCATCAGACTTGGTTCTTCACTCAGTGCTAATAAGCTTGAGAGCTTTACTTATAAATTGCAATATTTGTTATTTACATCTTTGCCCTTGTGCACTTATGGGTGGAAGTGGTGTTCAAGCAACGTTTTTTTATTATCTGCCTGCTGGGACCCACCTCCCTTTCTCCGATATGCTATTTAATACTATATTCTTAGTCATGTGGCCTCTGGCAGGGGTTGCATTGCAGCATCTGCTGTGACCATAAGTTCTTGGTATTTGAAGGTAGTCATGTGCTGCCCTCCCTCCTGTCTCCCAAGAGATGCAAGTATAAGCAGATATACTTCTATTACTATATATAGTACCTTTAATTCTTATGTCGGAGTACAAGAACTAGGCAAATACTGTAAATGATTTCTGTAATAGTGGAATTTTGAACTGAGTTACTTATCTCTGGATTTGCTTTTAGAGAGCTGGAGTATCACTGAAGTTTACTTTGTGTAAATTGATTTCCAATTACCTGGAGGCAGTTAAAAGGGTTTTAAAAGCTAGTCACAACACTCCCCAAAGAGTTTGTTCCTGGCTGCAAGTGTTTGTGGTTCACCCTAGGCTGAGGGTATAGGATATATTTTGTACTTCTTTTGTTTGTTTATGAAATAGCTTATTTCAAGCTGCAGAATTCTTAGGCGGTCCATCTATCCAAGGGCAGGGTCCACGTGTCATCCTACAATACCAGTAGTTCCCTGTTAAGTTCTCAAAATAGTGTACAGCAAACATGCTTAGGCTTGATCCTGTAAATCTTTACACCTAAGGCTCCAATCCTGCAAGTCAGTATTGGGCAGATTTCTGTGCCCATGCCTATTAAGTAGTCACACTACTGAAAAGGTTTATGCATCCGCTTAACTTTATGCATTGAGCAATCCCACTGAAGTCAATGGGACTGTTTTCAGTGTGTAGATTAAATTGTGTAAGTGTTTGCAGACCTGGGTCCTTACAGACCATGGCTGTACATACAGTGTCCCCTCCCCACTCCCATACTAGGGCCTCTGGGTACTACTAAAATTAATAGTACAGACATTTTGTTTCAGATCACTTAGATTATAAATGTCATTATTTTATCTTAAATATGATTATATTATATTTAATTTGATAACATACAAGTTTTGGAAAGGAACAATTAAAAAAAAAAAAAGGAGCTAGTACAATGTTGACCTTAGTCATTTTAAAGATTTTTCAAACAACCTTTTCTTCTGATGAGGTTTCTGAGTATCAGATGCAAGCAGTTGTAATCAAAACCTTCTAGACTTCATTACAGGAGAGTTTTGGTAAAACAACTGCCCCTATAAGATTAAAGCAATTACATCTCCATACAAATTACCAACATTGTTAAAGAAAGCACTTTATAGTTTGCATGATGTACCATATTAGAAATTATTTTGTCAGAGTATTCTTGTTTGGCACAGAACCTCCAGTTTCACTACTTCCATTGCAGTCCCAAATCTGGCCGCTAGATGGCACTATTTGCTGTTCTTTCTCCCCAGTTAATATATTCATTGCTACTCACAATTAGCTAAAATAAAGATACCCCTAATACAAATTAACTCCTGTTAGTACACATTGTTATCATACTTCTAAATCCTCTCACCTTTCATTGCTAAATATTTACAATATTTTGACTACATTTCTTTAATGTTCTCCAAATTTCTTTTCTCCTTATTTGTTTTCCCTGTGAGAAAGCTGGGAGGTATCCCAGGAATTGGGGATTCCTTCAGAAAAGTGGTCAGCACCCCTACTTGTGTTATGTACTGAATACATAAATTAAGGTTGGACATGGTACAACAAAGCAGACACAGACTAAGGAGCTGTGCCAATCTGCAGTTTAGAGAGCTTGGATTGAATTAAATGGCTGGTATATAAATAAATCCCTAATTGTCATGAAATGGACAACATCAGATCAAGTTTAGCCCAAAAGATAGCTTAAGCATTTGAAAAACTTTATAAAGCCTTACTAAAAATGATTCACTCCTTTTTCTAGTTTCAAGGAGTTCTCCCCCACTGCCAATAACAGTGTTTGCAATCTAATCATTACAGCATTGTGTGAGTGAGCACAAGAAAGTGAAACTGACTAGACACAGACCATAAAAGTAAACTGACCGCTCTGTTCTCTGTTCAAGCTGAGAAAAATGATCAAAACAAATGGACTAACTTCCTTTTCACTGGTTAGGCAGTTATTTTATACATGTGTGATTTCTGTTTTAATAAGCTATGGTGTAATTCTAAGTCAGACTTTTATCCTCGGTCTTGATTTCTGCAATCTCCTTCTCTTTGGCCTGCTGGACACTTCTCTACACCACCTGCAATCCATACACAATGCTGCTTCCTCTCTGGTCATTCTGACCAGGTCACCCTCTCAGAATCTCTCCAATGGTTCCCCTATTTGCACTGTATCAAGTTCAAGCTTCTTGTCATAACCAGAGGGCCTTCACAGCTGTAACTCCCCCTACCTGTCCAATTTTATCTCTTACCACATCCCCCCTGCCTCTTCTGCTTTTCATTTACACTAGCCCCACCCATCCACCTGTTTCTCCCACAGTCTTCAACACATCTTCCTCCATGTAGCCCTCTACCAGAGAGACACTATATGCAAATGTATGTGTAAATCACCACTACAGTTTCCTCCCACTAGTACCCTCACAAGATCTACTTCATCTAGGATGTCTATATGTATTTAGCCAGCAAATTAAGAATAGGCTAATGATCCATTGGAATAGTTGAAATACATATTTAAAACCAAAAAGTTATACATTTCCATGTGTTTCTTATAAAGTTATACATATTTTGGCCCCAATCCTGAAGTAGCAGCCATGTGGTTACCCTTACAGACATGAATAGTCTCATTGACTTCAGTGGGATGTCTCTCATGCTTGAAGATAAGCACTTGCAGAAGTCTTCGCAGGATTGGGCCCTCAAATTGTATCTTTCCTCTATCCTTCACATGTTGATTGCTATTCAAGAGTGTAAACTACTCTAAAGCAGAGACCGTAGTCAACATTGCCAAAAGCTATTAGAGTTACCATTTGTTGAAAAAAAGAATTTGAAATAAAAACTTTTACCAGCTGTCTTTTCGAGGGCGGATTCAAATCCGTCTTCTGAGACATTGAGGACAGCTCATCACTGCTGTGAACACGCACAAAGAAGCATATGAAATGGAGGATCTAAACCTGTAACAAGTAGCAACAGGGACTGGACATGTTAGGGTGATCAGACATCCCAATATTAGGGGCTTTATTTTATATAGGCAACTATTAGCACCCTCCCCACCACCAAAAAAAAAAAAAAGGGTCCCGATTTTTCCACATTTACCATCTGATCATCCTATGGTATGGCCACGGAAATTGGAAATGTAGCTTAATGCTCTAGGTGCTTAGAACACTGGCATCCACAAGCCCAGGCCCTTGTGGCACTGAGCAAAGAATAGTGGCTAGGCTACAAAAACCAAACCAAACCAAACCACACACACACCACCAAAAAAACAAACCCGCCTTACACAGAAGACAGCCATATTTGCATCAATATTTAGAATATTTAAGAATCAGGGTATTTAAAGTCTTGTATTCACATGCAACAGCAGCCTAAGTTTATACCAGATGTCAGAGCATATTTTTATGGTGTAGTCTTACAAGATCCAATTGTGTAAACAAAAACAGGAAGAGAAGGAGGAGGCAGCAGTGTAAGAAGAGCACTAATGCAAGGAAATTGGACAAGGGAAACTTTGCAAATAGTTGCCTCAAGACCTGAGTTGGATTCACTGTATGAACCGTCTAACTGCTGAGTCACTTTGCTGCCAACAGCTAAAACCCTCAGAAGGCACCCCAATGAGAGACTGGCAGTGATTTCGGTTCATCTTACAATGTTAGCCAAGAACTGAGCATGGCGCACAGTGGACTTAGGTTGTTAAATGGATTTAAAAAACAAACAAAAAAATAGATGTTATTTCTATATGAATGTTTGCAACATCTAATACATACAAGGAGGTAGGTTCACCTTCAATGGGCACAGGGGATTTAAAGTGCTACCCATAGCAGCAGCTGCAAAGAAGCATAGGGGAGAACAGCTGTTCTACCCTAGAGATTCCATTGTGGAGAGCAATTACAAAATTAAGCAGTGGTTCCAGCATATCATCAAGATACACACTGAATTAGTAAGGAAGGTCTGTTTCCACCACTGACTATTTGTTTTCTACTGGTCAACTCTAAGCTGCCTGCTAGGATGACTGATGCAGGCAGCGTGCACTGTTTTAAACCCCTGTTCCCTCCAACCCATTCTTTTCCATTGCTGGGACAGTCAGCTTGGGTTTTACCTACCCAAGAACAAAGTAGTATAGAGATTCTGTCCGATCGGTGACAAAAATATAGCCACAAATATCACTTTAGAGGTGCACAAGCTAATTTCATGTCTCCCGGTGGAGGTTGTGGGAAACTTGTACTGCTCCTTCTCTACAATCTTCATACCACCAGCAGTGTCCAACCCAGCTTCTGCCAATTTGCAACAGCAGAACCTGGGTCGTAACTGGCTCTCTCTTTTTAAAAGAGAAAGAAAATACTAGGGAGCTCACCCTAAGAATTACAACTGGGATCCTGAGATGGATCATTATCATGGTGAATCCCAAAGTGATGTGGCCTCCTTGCAAACTGACCATCTGGATGGATCTCATAGACTTTAAGGTCAGAAGGGACCATTATGATCATCTAGTCCAGGGGTCAGCAACGTTCGGCACGCGGCTCGCCAGGGTAAGCACCCTAGCGGGCCGGGCCAGTTTATTTACCTGCTGACACGGCAGGTTCGGCCGTTCGCAGCCCCCACTTGCTGCGGTTCACCGTCCCGGGCCAATGGGGAGGCCGCGTCAGCAGGTAAATAAACTGGCCCGGCCTGCTAGGGTGCTTACCCTGGCGAGCCGCGTGCCGAATGTTGCCGAACCCTGATCTAGTCTGACCTCCTGCACAACGCAGACCACAGAATCTCAACCACCCACTCCTGTAACAAACCGCTGACCTATGTCTGAGCTATTGAAGTCCTCAACTTGTGGTTTAAAGACTTCAAGGTGCAGAGAATCCTCCAGCAAGTGACCCGTGCCCCACTCTGCAGAGGAAGGTGAAAAACCCCCAGGGCCTTTGCCAATCTGCCCGGGAGGAAAATTCCTTCCTGACCCCAAATATGGCAATCAGCTAAACCCTGAGCATGTGGGCAAGACTCACCAGCCAGACACCCAGGAAAGAATTCTCCGTCGTAACTCAGATCCCACCCTATCTAGTGTCCCATCACAGGCCATTGGACATAATTTACCACTAATAGTCAAAGATCAATTAATTGTCAAAATTAGGCTATCCCATCATACCATCCCCTCCATAAACTTATCAAGCTTAGTCTTGAAGCCAGATATGTCTTTTGCCTCCACTGCTCCCCTTGGAAGGCTATTACAGAACTTCACTCCTCTGATGGTTAGAAATCATCTTATTTCAAGTCTAAACTTCCTGATGGCTGATTTATATGCATTTGTTCTTGCGTTCACATTGGTACTGAGCTTAAATAATTCCTCTCCCTCTCTGGTATTTATCCCTCTGATATATTTAGAGAGCGCAATCATATCTCCCCTCAGTCTTCTTTTGGTTAGGTTAAACAAGCCAAGCTCTTTGAGTCTTTTTTCATAAGACAGGTTTTCCATTCCTCGGATCATCCTAGTAGCCCTTCTCTGAACTTGTTCCAGTTTGAATTCATCCTTCTTAAACAAGGGAGACCAGAACTGCACACAATATTCCAGATGAGGTCTCACCAGTGCCTTGTATAATGGTACTAACACCTCCTTATCGCTACTGGAAATACCTTGCCTGATGTATCCCAAGACCACATTCGCTTTTTTCACAGCCATATCACATTGTTGGCTCATAGTCATCCTGTGATCAACCAATACTACGAGGTCCTTCTCCTCGGTTACTTCCAAGTGATTCGTCCCTAGTTTATAACAAAAATTCTTGTTATTAATCCCTAACTGCATGACCTTGCACTTTTCACTATTAAATTTCATCCTATTACTATTACTCCAGTTTACAAGGTCATCCAGATCTTCCTGTAGGATATCCCGGTCCCTCTCTGTATTGGCAATACCTCCCAGCTTTGTGTCATCCGCAAACTTTATTAGCACATTCCCACTTTTTGTGCCAAGGTCAGTAATAAAAAGATTAAATAAGATTGGTCCCAGAACCGATCCCTAAGGAACTCCATCCCAGCCTGACAGTTCACCTTTCAGTATCTCCGTCAAGGTGCTTAACACGGCCTGGTTGTATATTCAGTTTTAGCCCATCACTGGCAATCCTGCCATATTACAGAAGCTTTTGACTCCCCCATGATTGCCAGCCACGTACCGGCATACCTTGGTGTACACACTTTGGAATTCATTGTTCTTCCATTCTAATGCGATGTCCATATGAAAAAAAAAGCTGCCAAACCCAAACCCTTGCTTATAGAGGCAGTTGCTGGGTTGGCTTGTCCTGCCCCTGGACATGGAGGAGCTGCCAAAGAAGACAAGAATTGAAAATGTCAATTTGTCACTTTTCAGTCTACCTCAGCATCCACAATTCATTTCCATACAAAAGAGTTGGCATGACTGTGGTTCTATAGATCTGCAGCTTCTTAGCAAGCTTGATATCATGATGTCCCCAGATGGCAGCAGCTGCTGCTATATGATTGTCCACATCTTTCAAGCATCCTCCAGCACTAGGACACTGCCCAAATATTTGACAGTTGCCACCTGCTCAGTGTCCTGCCTAGATAATTTAATACAGGATCTGGAACTGGATGCTGCTTGATGGTAATGGCCAGGAACTTAGTTTTATCCAAATTAATAACCAGACCATCGTGCACTGCTTCTTGACTAGCCAGATTAGCCATAAACTGCAGAAATTCACCCAACTGAGCCAACAGGGCAGCAGCATCTGTGTAGTTGAGATCTTGGAGCAGAATGGTGTTCAGCCCAATGCCACTGAACACTTGCCTCCTCAGGCTTATCTACCAATGCAGATATCGAACAATGATGGTGACAGAACACCAGCTTGCTGAACTCCTGTTGGGATAGCAAACTATGCCGTGTATCTGCCAATTATGGACCATAGGTCTGCTTAATTTTAATATAATGGCCTGATCGGGTCCCCATTGAAGCCACTTGAATTTTTGTCACAGTCTGGAGTGGAAACAGGAACTGACCCAATGACAAAAATAATGGGCCAAATTCACCCCAGTGAAACTCCATTGACTTCAGTAAAGTTGATCAAGGACCGTATTTGGACCAATGATTTGTTTTTAAAATGCATGCGCACCTATGAAACTCAAAAGCTGACAGTTGTGTTTCATGCCTTACTGCCTATTCACATGCACAAACACGGGTTTTGCCGCACAGCAGGTGTGCGTGCATTTTTAAACGGGAAAGCTCCTGGAGGCAGGGGCCACCTTTGCATTGTGTGCGCACGCATGCAATGCCTAGCACAATGGGGCTCTCCCCCTTCCCAGCCCAGATTAGGGTCCTTACTTGCAGCCAATAACTTTTTTACTACTAATCTAATCGCACCTAGGTCTGAAACAGGTATGTTTACATTGCAACCCTTGTGTTATGTAATAAGTAAACCATGGTATATTGTATTTGTGATTTAGGATGATAAACTGTGACAAGTATATAATTTAAATGTATATTAAATAATTTCTTGGGCTCCAGTTCCAGCGTATGAAGTAAGTCTCTCTTTAGAAATACATTATATAAATAAATAGTGGCCGTTGCTGTCCTGCCCTTAACCACTCACACTAAAACTGCACTTAAATTATATACTAGTGTCACAGTTTATCATTTCAAGCAGTATAAATAGCACAACATAACGGAAGACACAAAAGGAGCTAGTGGGGGTGTTTCTACCTGACCTCTGACAATGTCCCAACATGGCTGTCGCTGAGATTCTCTGCTGTGTTCTGTTCACGCAGTCATCAAGAGCAAATTCACTTTAGCATCTGCTTTCAGGAATGGAAACTAACTGTTACAATCTGAAGTGTCTCAGATTTTAGAGGCGGTTTTAAGAAACCAAAAATTAAACCCATATTAGTGTTCAGACTTAAAAACCATCAAATTTTAGAAGTGTTTAGTGTTGATACAGACATTATAAGCCTGAAAAATTCATATATGTGCCCCCTGAAATCCTACTTGAATACCCCCATACTCAGCTAAATTCCCCTCTTACTTATATATGTGAAAACCCTTTTACTTCTATCACCACTCATCTAAATAGGCTCTAGTTTTCAGACTGTGTCAGACTTGTTGCTCTCAAAGGAAAGGAGACAGTTTCCGTTCTGGCCAAATTGTTGAATTCCACTGAAATACAAGCAAAAGCAACTCCAGGATTTTGTTGAATACAATTAGTTGGATGCAACTTGTTGACACTTAATAGGAATCAGATGTACTTTGAGTCATGCCCACAAAATCAGTTGAAACTAAGTGGCTGTGACATTTGACCTAGATAGTGAAGGTGTAGGGTTCAATTTGTATGTTTTGTTACTCTCTCATCTTCACATGAGTATGTGCCTCCTTAAAACACCACAATAAAGGTCTGATACTGCAATCTTCAGTCAAGCAAATCCACTGGATTTCACTGAATTTCAATGGGAATTCTGCCTGATAGAAGACTGCAAGATAAGGCCTTAGATATCAATATCCTGTTTACACTCCCTGTCAGTGTCTAGTCATGATTTCATAGTCTGATCTTTTCAGTTTTCACTGGCACTTCAATCATGCAGAGTAAAATGGTGATGGAAGATGTATTGCTTAACTTTGCACAATAGTCAGTCATAGTGGCATGCATCATTGTGTGTGGTGAGTTACAGGCACTCTGGGACCTGCAATCCCAAAATGCTGTAGCGATAGCAAATTGAAGAAGGTTCAACACCTTGCAGGACTGAACCGATGGGAAAAAAAAAAGTCGCCAGTGTATTTCTCATTATACAGTTTCTTTATCATGAAATACTAATAAGATACTTGAACCTCTCCCAGAAGATGCTAGTCTTGAAGAAAAAATGATTTAAGTAGTTCTTGGCTAATATTTTTAATAAGTTAGGTACTTTATTAGTGTTACCTGTGATGTAGCGGTTCAGTTAGCAATAGTTGTAACTCCTACAGCTTTACTTACCAGAATAATTGGGGAGAGGAAGGGAGGAATTGCTGCTTCCCTAATGCAAACATACATACTTGTAATAAACCATCTCCGCCTCCCCATGTCTATTCCCAACAGTTCTTCTTGAGTATTGTAGGCCTATTAAACACCTCTCAGTGAGTTATAGGTAAGAAGAATCAGTTCCTGTCTTTTTTCTTGGGCCAGCTATAGTACTGGGGTTTGTTTTTTGTATGTGTGTTTTGATGGGGGAGAGGGGTAGGAAGTTGTGATTGTGTATGGTTTTATTTTGCTATATTTCATTATTGCAATATTTCTTTGGAATGTGTGGTCTGATGGAATGAGCATAGGGTTGGAAGTCAGGAGAATTTGAATTTTAATCCTGGCTTCTGCCATCCCTACTCACAAAGAGTTAAATGGGACAACTTGACGAGTAAGGCACTATTCAGCATGAGTAGGGCTAACAGAGTAGTCTCTACAACAAACTATTGTATATACTCAAGTTGTCGAACTCATTCATTGGCAGGACCAACTTTCATTTTGTATTGTGATCCATGGATCAAGGTAAAAATTTAAAACTATAAGCACCCCTCAAACCCACAGCAGATCTCCCACTAATTTCAATGGGAGGCTTGCCTGGAGATGGGGGGTAGAATATGGTCATTAAATATATAGTTATCATTGTTTAATATTTGTTAGGGGCTTTATTGTCTCATTCAGCATCACTTCAGGGGGAAAATATGCTTCTCTTGGAAAGGCGTAGGGAATGTATTCCTAATTTTGCAATTGTCTTTAATGGCCACTAGGAGCCAGGATTTCCATTATAAGCCTCATGCAAACAGAGCTGGGTGAATAACGAATTTTTTGGTTCACTGGCAATTCTTAAAACCAAATCAAAATAAAGTGTGTGTGTTTTAAGTCAAACCCAAAACTTATTTTTTCAAAATGTTTGGCTTCTTGAAAAGTTAAAAAAAAATCATTTTTGATCCAAAACATTTTGTTTTAATTTTGAGCTATTAACATTTTTTGAAAAAGATCTTTTAAATAAAATTAAGTGAAAAGTAGTTTCAAATTGAAGAAAAAAAACCCAAAGAGTTTCATTTTGAAAAGGTCAAAACAAAACATTTTGGGTTTTTTGGAATTTTGTTTTTTTACTGAAACAAGCAAGCAAAAATTCATTACATGTTTCAGTGTCCCTGAATCTGCATTTTTCACCCAAAAAAGAGTTTTGAGCAAAAATATTTTCCCAGCTCTACATGCAAAAGACAACAGCTTCTGCCACACAAAGGCTCCAGAACCATGTAGGGGGACTGGTTTAGGGAATAGCGTTGCCAATCCCTGCATGCAGCACCAGTGTGCTTCTTGTAATTCTCCCAAGTACTAAACCAGCCCAAACCTGATTCCTTTGTGACTGATGGGGTCATACTGCAAAGTTGCATGCAGGTTATATGGACCGTACTGCAATCTGATAGTTAAGAATAGTTAACACAATGTTAGCTCCCTTGCAAAGAGAGTCCCCTTCTCTTCTAGCTGCAAGACTCAAGATTCTGGTTTCAGAGTAACAGCCGTGTTAGTCTGTATCCGCAAAAAGAAGAACAGGAGTACTTGTGGCACCTTAGAGACTAACAAATTTATTAGAGCATAAGCTTTCGTGGACTACAGCCCACTTCTTCGGATGCATATAGAATGGAACATATAATGAGGAGATATATATACACACATACAGAGAGCATAAACAGGTGGGAGTTGTCTTACCAACTCTGAGAGGCCAATTAATTAAGAGAAAAAAAACTTTTGAAGTGATAATCAAGCTAGCCCAGTACAGACAGTGTGATAAGAAGTGTGAGAGTACTTACAAGGGGAGATAGAGTCAACGTTTGTAATGGCTCAGCCATTCCCAGTCCTTATTCAAACCGGAGTTGATTGTGTCTAGTTTGCATATCAATTCTAGCTCTGCAGTCTCTCTTTGGAGTCTGTTTTTGAAGTTTTTCTGTTGTAATATAGCCACCCGCAGGTCTGTCACTGAATGACCAGACAGGTTAAAGTGTTCTCCCACTGGTTTTTGAGTATTTTGATTCCTGATGTCAGATTTGTGTCCATTAATTCTTTTGCGTAGAGACTGTCCGGTTTGGCCAATGTACATGGCAGAGGGGCATTGCTGGCACATGATGGCATATATCACATTGGTAGATGTGCAGGTGAACGAGCCCCTGATGGTATGGCTGATGTGATTAGGTCCTATGATGATGTCACTTGAATAGATATGTGGACAGAGTTGTACTCGCTAGCTTGATTATCACTTCAAAAGTTTTTTTTCTCTTAATTAATTGGCCTCTCAGAGTTGGTAAGACAACTCCCACCTGTTTATGCTCTCTGTATGTGTGTATATATATCTCCTCAATATATGTTCCATTCTATATGCATCCGAAGAAGTGGGCTGTAGTCCACGAAAGCTTATGCTCTAATAAATTTGTTAGTCTCTAAGGTGCCACAAGATTCTGGTGGTAACTTTCTCCACCTGCCCGGAACTGCTGTGCTGCTTTACCTCAGAGACAGGGAACTCAGAACCTGGGGGGAGGGGTGGGGGAAATAGAACAGTGGATGGAGGTTTCCTTTTAAGCAGGAGAAGGGAAAAACTGTGTGTCAGCTCCCATAATTCATAGTGGGATTCATGGATAGCTACCTTACTATATACTATGGGACATCCAGGAAGATATTTTTTACTGTTCTTTTAAATCTGTAACAGGAAGCCAGGCAGGAGAGGGAGATAGGAAAAGTTTTAGATAGAAACTGTACAGTGTTAGAGACAGAGCAGCTTTCTTTATTCTGATATAGTTTATTGTCTAGTGTTGGAATCAAGTGACTCTCCCCGTGATCCTTTACCATTGTCATATGTTACTTCATATGAATAATCTCTCCGAGACCCTTTGTTGTGACTCAGAGAAAACAAGAAAGCTGATGAACTGTTCAACAGCTTCTATTAGGAACTCAAATTGTTTTCCTCCTTGCTAACAAAGTGCACTCCATTCTCTGTTCTCTCACTGACCCTCAGAGCTGTTAGCCTGACCCTGAATGGATTCTGCAGTTAGCTTGTCTGACGACACCATCATCAAATGCACACTCCATAAAATGAGGATGTCTCACCATAGATTTTAACCAACTATTCAAATATCAAACATTCAGTGCCCATTTATGCCTTTGAAAAATCTCCTCTCTTGGTCACTCCTAAGACAAGACTCCCATGATTTCCATGGGCAATTCAATTGCATGTAAAAGAAAGACAATATTACTTATATAGAGAGAGATCTGGTCAAAATGTTCCAATTTTTTCCAGGGGGAATATTTAAAAAAAAAAAAAAAAAAAAAAAAAAAAGAGAAATATCCCAAGGAAATACTTTAGTTTTTTCCATTTGAAAAAAAAAAAATGGTAAAGGTTGACCAAAATAAAATATCCCACAAACATTCAGTTGGTTTGAAGGGTCACTTTTTGTAAAAAGAAAAAAAGCGATTAAAAACCATTTCAGCTACCTCTCAGGTCTTCTCAGCCACTTTACACAGTCGAATTCTAATATGTATGATGGACATAATATTCCAACAGGCAGTGAAATAGAATATAAAATAGAATATGGTCATTCTGGATACTTCCTTTGTGAGCTTTGAGAGGACTCCCTGGCCTAGATGATGGATTTGACCCCAGTGAAATCTTGTGCAGTCGTTTAATTTAAATCTGGTTTTAAACCCATTTAGTTCAAGCTGTGCAAGTCCCTGCAAGGACACTATTATTCCAGTTTAGCATAATCTGATTCCTAATCAATTTAGGCTACATTGGACTGACCCTGGTTTGAACTGAAATAAGTTTCTCCACACAATCTTTTGCAATTGTTTCACTAAACTGGTTTAAAAAAATCACTCCTTAAATTAAACTGGTTCACCTTTCTCATGTAGATATCATATGCCCTTGGTTTTCACAAAGATCATCTCCCCTTATTCCTTCAGAAGATAGTGCAAGTGGTGACAGTGTCTAATGGGATTTCCCTGATGAAAGGAATGCTCTAGGGCCAGATTTTCAGAGGTATTTAGGCACCTAAACTGCAGTCACTGGGATGGAACAAGGATTGCAAGCCCTGTTTAGTTCCTGTGTGGGGTGGGCAGGTTACAGCCTTGCCTATAGCAAAAATAAATGTTTGCTGTTTTTTCTTCCTCCTACTACCAGCAAGCCAGTACAGCTATGGGAGACTGAGCTGGAGTCCACTCTGGGCTGGTCTGTACTGAAAGCTTACATTGGCATAGCTAAGTCTCTCAGGGCTGGTCTACACTGGGGGGGGGGGGGGGGGCGGGGAATCGATCTAAGATACACAACTTCAGCTACGCAAACAGCATAGCTGAAGTCGAAGTATCTTGGATCGAATTACCTGGGGTCCAGATGGCGTGGGATCGACAGCCGCAGCTACCCCGTCGACTGCGCTACCGCCGCTCGCTCTGGTGGAGTTCTGGAGTCGACAGTGAGCGCATTCAGGGATCGATATAGCATGTCTTAACAAGACGCAATATATCGATCCAGGATAAATTGATTGCTACCCGCCGTATCGGTGAAGACATACCCTCAGAGGTGTGAAAAACACACTCCAGAGAAACATAGCTATGCTAGCCTAACCTGTGTGGGAGAGAGGCAAAAAGCAAGGAGAAACCTAGCAGACAAAGAGCATGGCCTTGGAACTAGTCACGAGACAGAGTTTCTTTTCGCCTTTCCAGTCAGTACGATGCCAGACTTGGATTTGTGTGCAAGGAAACTGCCTTCTATTCTGTTTTTCTACTGTGTTTAGGGAAATAGGACTGTGTGTACATTCTTTGTAATTAAATGGGACTGAAGCCAAGAAATACTTGACTTGAATCATCAATTTTTTCTCCTAATGGGAACAGCCCAGCAAGGCCCTGAATACTGGTTTGTTAGTATTCTCACTATTTGTAATTTATACTGAGCTTGATGCTGTAGTAACATTCTATCCCTGCACCACGGAGATCATCGTGGTGCAGCGAGCAGGATAATGTGCACAGCTTATTGCTCTGAGACATTGGTGGTGATTTTAAGTGAGTTTTAAATGTGTTGGCTAGACAACAGACAAAAGGGTTACTGGTTTGTTATTTTCTGTTTGCTTATTTCAGGCAAAGGAAGTAGAGACAGGAAAAGTAAGAAAATGAGTGAAAGTGAAGCTACCAAAAAGTTGGAGCTCCACAGGTTGCAAGTAGAAGAAAACAAAAAGATGCATAAGAGACAGATGAATTAAAACAGATGGAAATGGAGGCACAAGCAGCCAGACAAAAAAGCAGACCACAAGACGGCCATGGAGATCCAGAGGCTACCCTTTCAGGAGAAAGAAAAAGAGAGAAAGCATGAACTGGCCATAGTGGAGTAGAAGAGACAGAACCACACACCAGTGAGACCCCAACACATCAGGTGGCATCCTAGATGGGGGGGAGGTCCAACCAGTCACAATCATGAACAGTTCAGGCATCAAGGACATACTACACTTGAACAGGTGCTGGTGGGGAGGTGGTTTAGAAAACATGCTAAAGTCATTGTTGAATTGCACATGGTGGAGTCTATTTAAAAGGATTTTTTTAACCTCATAATTAAGGCTCTTCATTTCTGGTTTTTATTTTGTTTTAAATGTCCCAGGAATTTATAAGTGTTTATTACAAAAAAAAATTAAAGGGTGGAAGTAAATGCAAAAAAAATAAACTTCAGTTTTCTGAGTAAATATTGGGGTTAATACTGGGGAACGGGAGGTCCAGGTTACTGAGCTGCCATCTCTCCTTCCTGAACAAGAAGCCAGGTCTGGGGAGTTCTGGTACATCCAAAAGTTAGAAGTAAAAACACTGAATGATTGCTTTAGTAAAACTTGGGACGTTTTCAGTAAAAATTGGTACAAGTGAAATGAAGAGCTTTACTCATCACACAGACATTTGTTCACAAAGCGAGCAACTTAGAGAGAGAGAGCGCGCGAGCGCACAGCTCTCTCTCTCTTTCATGCACCATTTTAACAGGAACTCCCAAATACAAGGACCCGACCAGCTCATGGAAATGGAGAAATACAGCTGGCCAGCTAATGGAAATGGAGAAAGAATCTTCTGCCCTGCTCCCTTCTACTGTCCTAAACACAGCTCTTTCTGCTTCATCGCCTCTATAGACTCTTGGTGCTGACCTACTGGAAGATCCTCAATAAACATGCTTAGGACTGACTTCATTGGCATTACACGCCATTACCCAAGAGCAGTATTTGGTCCCCACAGAGATTAAAGTAATCCGGCAAGAGCTGGTACGCCATGCTGGACCAGACCAGCTTTCCCAGGCTGGTGCTTTAAAGGGCCCAGGGCTCCCTGCAGCAGCTGGAGCCCCGGGCCCTTTAAATTGCCTCCCAAGCCTCTGGGCTCAGGCAGCGGGGCTTGGGCAGCGCTTTAAAGAGCCTGGGGCTCCTGCCGCTGCGGGGAGCCCTGGCCCTTTAAAGCGCCGCCTGAGCCTAGCTGCTGGATCCCCAGGGTAGTGGCGACAGGGCTCCATCGGCGATTTAAAGGGCCCGGAGCTCCGCTGCAGTAGTGGCGGCCAGAATCCTTGGCCCTTTAAATCATCCCTTAGCCCTTGGGCTCCCAGCTGCCTCTGCAGCTGGTAGCTCCAGGGGTGATTTAAAGGCCCCGGGGCTCCCAGCCGCAGCAAGTCCTTTAAGTTACTTTCACCCCTGGGTCCCCATAGCCTAGCCAATCACTGTAAATCACGTTCATTTAGCACATCCACCAAATTGGTTACAAGTTATTCTGCCTTGACATTTCCATCCATTTTCTAACTTATGCCTGACCTGTAACTTATATAAATCAATCATTCACATCCCCACTGAACTTAACCTTTAATTTCAGTTTGGCACTGGTAAACATTGTCTTTGTGGCTTCCAGTCAGCCCACTCATGCTTTTGGAGAAAACTATTTTGTAGTTTACAAATCAATACGACGTGGATTCAGCGCACTTACTAAATAAATTGGACCAAATTCTGCACTTGGGAGCTCACCTACAATTCTCACTGAAGTCCACAGGAGCCACATTCAGCCAACTACATGGTACTTTTAAAGTATTTACTTTCATCTTTGTTGAGATCAAAACAAAATCTATTTTAATATGTCATACATCTGCTTCTGAGTGTAAATTGTAAAGTGTGAGATAAACTCTAGTCAAATGGATGTTGTTAGGACATCACTAACGAGATCATCCATGGTGATTTCAGTTCAATTACTCCTCTTCTTGTCATGAGCAACCGTCCCCTAGGACGATTTCAGGTTCTTGGTGGCAGGTTGTCAAACTCTTGACCATTCAATGAGATTTTAATAGAGTTTGATTGAGTTTTTGGTTTACTTCTTACATTTGTTTTTTTCTTCTTAGCTTTCTGAAGAGAATATGCGAGGATGTTTGCTATTTTCACTGTTTTGGAGGAGACCTTAATTTTTTGATATCCGTTCTTTTGCCTTCCAGGCAATTAGAAAAAATTGTATTGTTTATTTTTATTCAGTTGGTGTAGTTTTTCCATAAATATTTCCAGTTACCTGTAGACTGTTGGGGCTAGTTCCACATATTAAGATCATCAAATCGGCTAGATGATGTTCCACAAAGCTCCTACATAAAAGGGCTTGCACTGCTGTTTTTTTTCTTTTTTAAGTGCAGAACTACATATATCACAAGAAACAACAAACCATTAAGGTACTTTTGGAAAAAGACAGATAGTAAGTGCACATTATATTAAAGGATACTTTCTTCTGCATTGACTAATAGCTATTGTTGGACATGCGCGAATTTCTGGGAATTGTGTGCATATTTCTGATAGTAGAATTGACAGGAGGCGTTGGAGATGGATTGGCCATGTGCTTTGGAAGGAAACTGATTCCACCACCAGTGTGGCAAGCGAAAATGAGGCCGTCCAAAAACAACTTGGCAAAGAGCTGTGGAAGCAGAGCTGAAAAACCTGGGGCCCAGCTGGGGAACCATTGAAAGATTTGCCAGAAACAGACAGGAGTGGAGGAGCTTCATCACTGCCCTTCTAAATGCTAGGTTTCAGAGTAGCAGCCGTGTTAGTCTGTATCCGCAAAAAGAAGAACAGGAGTACTTGTGGCACCTTAGAGACTAACAAATTTATTAGAGCATAAGCTTTCGTGGACTACAGCCCACTTCTTCGGATGCATATAGAATGGAACATATATTGAGGAGATATATATACACACATACAGAGAGCATAAACAGGTGGGAGTTGTCTTACCAACTCTGAGAGGCCAATTAATTAAGAGAAAAAAAACTTTTGAAGTGATAATCAAGCTAGCCCAGTACAGACAGTTAAGAAGTGTGAGAATACTTACAAGGGGAGATAGATTCAATGTTTGTAATGGCTCAGCCATTCCCAGTCCTTATTCAAACCGGAGATGATTGTGTCTAGTTTGCATATCAATTCTAGCTCAGCAGTCTCTCTTTGGAGTCTGTTTTTGAAGTTCTTCTGTTGTAATATAGCCACCCGCAGGTCTGTCACTGAATGACCAGACAGGTTAAAGTGTTCTCCCACTGGTTTTTGAGTATTTTGATTCCTGATGTCAGATTTGTGTCCATTAATTCTTTTGCGTAGAGACTGTCCGGTTTGGCCAATGTACATGGCAGAGGGGCATTGCTGGCACATGATGGCATATATCACATTGGTAGATGTGCAGGTGAACAAGCCCCTGATGGTATGGCTGATGTGATTAGGTCCTATGATGATGTCACTTCTAAATGCTGCAAGCTAGCTGATTGCCACTTAGGGAGGGAGGGGGGAGCTTGCATGCCACGTCCTCGCTCCTCCCTCCCGCCCATGGCAATCAGCTGGGACAACCACATCTGCACGCAGTATTAAAGATGTGGGCATACTATGGATTTATATAGAGGCAATATGATATTATCTGTCCTATTATCTATCCCTTTCTTAATGATTCTCAAAATTCTGTTCGCTTTTTTGACTGCCACTGCACATTGAGCGGATTTTTCAGAGAATTATCCACAATGACACCACTCAAGAAAGAGATCTTGGTAACAGCTAATTTAGACCTCATCATTTTATATATATAGTTGGGATTATGTTTTCCAATGTGCTTTACTTTGCATTTATCAACATGAAATTTCATCTGCCATTTTGTTGCCCAGTCACACAGTTTTGAGAGATCCTTTTGTAGCACTTCATAATCTGCCTAGAACTTAACTATCTTGAGTAGTTTTGTATCATCTGCGAATTTTGCCACCTCACCGTTTGCCCCTTTTTCCAGATCATTTATGAATATGGTGAATAGGACTGGTCCCAGTACAGAACCCTGAAGGACACCACTATTTACCTTTCTACATTCTGAAAACTGACCATTTATTCCTACCCTTTGTTTCCTATCTTTTAACCTGTTGTTACCAATCCATGAGAGGACTTTCCCTCTTATATGGGATAAGCTTACTTTGCTTAAGAGCCTTTGGTGAGGGACTTTGTCAAAGGCTTTCTTAAATCTAAGTACACTATATCCACTGGATCCCCCTTTAGGGTGACCAGATGTCCCCATTTTATAGGGACAGTCCAGATTTTAGGGTCTTTTTCTTATATAGAATCCTATTACCCCCCACTCCCTATCCCAATTTTTCACACTTGCTGTCTGGTCACCCTATCCCCCTTGTTCATATGCTTGTTGACCCCCCTTAAAGAATTCTAGTAGATTGTAAAGGGAAATCATGCCTCACCAAAAACTATGTTGACTCTTCCCCAACAAGTTATGTTCATCTATGTGTCTGACAATATTGTTCTTTACTATAGTTTCAACCAGTTTGCCTGGTACTGAAGTCAAGCTTAGTGGCCTGCAATTGCTGGGATCACCTCTGGAGCCCTTTTTAAGAGTTGGCATCACATTAGCTATCCTCTAGTCATTTGGTACAGAAGCGGATTTAAATAATAGATTACAGACTACAGTTAGTAGTTCTGCAATTTCACATTTGAGTTCTTTCAGAACTAGCGCAGAACTGCTTCCTTCAGAAGCAGCATAAACATAGCCTAATCACTCTAGTAATTTACCAGTGCCCTGAGCCATGCAGAGTTCTTTCAGCACCATGAAGACACATCAAGATAATTGCTCTCCCTACTAATGATGTATGGCTTAATATTTTGAAATACTTAAAGGTTGGATCCTGTAGTTTGTCAGCAAGATAGGATCACTAAATTTAAAAAAACCACACCTTTCTGATCTTAAAAATCCATGTAACTAGAACTTTCTCAGATAGATAGAGGCTTTGTGCATGTTTCCATCATCTACGTCTCTCATTCATCTATTCTTGGCTAAGTAGCTTATACTATCTTTCTGAAAAGACAATCAAGACCACAATCAAGGTCTGTAATTCAACATACGCTTTATATTTATTGCTTGTCTTTTATTGTTGAATTTAAGAGAAAATAAAAAGCAATGAATTTCCATGGAGCCACAACAGAAAGACAGTTATATAGAAATAAAACCAGTGATGTAATCATCTTCCCAATACTAGACTATTTTCTATTGAGTTTGATGTGCCAGGGCCAGAAATTAGGAAATATATCAAGACAAATGTTTTTAAAAGTGAGTATGTGTTGTTGCTCTGAGATGACTGTTTAAAATACAAAAGATTATGCAAGTCTGAAACACATTGGCTGACATATTACAAATGTAACACATAGTAACCAGCAAAAAGTAAAAACAGTGGGCTAAACCATTCTACACAAGCCGAGGATCTGACTGGTGCCATATAAACCCAGAAAACCGGAGGCCTAATCTTAACATGTGCTGGGCAACCCCCCAAAACCCCTTGATGGGCCACATCCTGAAGTCCTTCTTCAGTTTTTACACTCTCTCTACACTCAGAGAAATTCCCATTGATTTCAATTCAAGTAAAGCTACTGGCCCACAGAACTCCCATTGACTTCAATTAGCTTTCTGTGCAAGAACGCAGTAAAAGCAGAGTTAGAACCCAATTCCTTAGGTCCTTCCAGCTGACCTAATGGCCCGTGGTGCCTTAGAAAATCTCCCAAATACTGTGTGAAGAATTTAGCATTTCACCCAATAAAGGCTGCAGGTGCTCAGCACTTTTCAAGAGCAAGCCCTTCATTAACATGCTATGTAGCATGAAAGAAATAAAAGCATCATAAATGAAGCAAGAGGCCATTACATGATTCAGGATGAAGTGGCTGGAAAAGGAGATGCACGCACACACACATCCCAAAGGGCTTGTCTTCATTGCAAAGTTAACCCGATTTGAGTGTTGCCCCTAACTCACATCCCATCCGCACTCAAAAATCCTTAACTTTGAAAAAGATTTGGGGATCATGGTGGATAATTAGCTGAACATGAGTTCCCCCACTGCAATGCTATGGCTAAATGGGCTAATGCTATCCTTGGACACAAACAAAGGAATCTTGAAGAGCAGAGCTTGTTTTACATCTGAGTATGGCACTGGTGCCATCACTACTGGAATAGTGTGTCCAGTTCTGGTGCCCACAATTCAAGAAGTATGCTGATAAATTGGAGAAGATTCAGAGAAGAGCCACAAGCAGGATTACAGGATTAGAAAACATGCCTTACAGCAATAGACTCAAGGAGCTCCATCTTTTTAGCTTAAAGAGAAGGTTAAGGGAGGACTTGATTGCAGTCTAGGAGTACTGTGTGGCAGTGTGTCAGTGCAACAGCAACCCTTGGGCCAAGTGTGGCGCAGCTCCAGGGCTCACCTAGCCTTGTGGGGCTGTCAGTCTATTTCTGGTGCTCAGAAGTCTGAAAAGCTTCTCTCCAGTTCCAAGACTGCTGGGGGTTGGTAGGAGATCCCAGGCCTACCCGTCCGCCCACTCCACTAGGTTCCAACTCATGGCCCTCAAGCCATGTAAGCAGGGTCAGGGTTATTTGACTCTGACACTGCCCTGAGTTTCTTCCTACCTTCCCCTAGATCTCTGCAGGCTCTCCAGCCTGTCCATCAGTTCACCCCCCCCCCCCCCCCGGGCTGCTCTTTAGTAACTTGCTGGCAGGAACAACTTTTTCCAGCCTGCTCACTCTTCTGGTAGCCACCCCACCTTGCCCTTCAGCCGCTGCTGCGATGCTGCTGACTGGAAGCCATGGACAGTGCCTGTGTTAACTCTTTAGTTGCTGGGCCAGTGTGGGGTACATATACCCCATAACAAGTACCTACATGGCAAACTGACACCGCATTTGCTCCACTCACCAAGGTGCTTCCTTGTGGGCTTATCTGGGGATTACCTCCCCACTGGTTTAACACATCCTCTTGCAGTTTCTCAGCCCCCTTGTACCAATCTCTCATTCTGTGGCCTCTCTTATGCCCCATGAGCTGCAGGGCTTCCTCTTTGTGGCTTGGGCCTCTGGCCAGGTCACTATAGTTCCTCCTTTCTTTCCCCCCCGCCCCCTGGTCTTATAACTCTGTTAGGTTCCTGCCTCCAGCTCTGACCTTTGGATTTGTTCCTGGCTTCTGACTCCACTCCGACCACTAAGCACAACTGCATCTGCTCTGACTACTAAGCCTGACCACCCATGTCCCAGTTCATAACACACAGCTTCTGTTAGTATGTGGGCTTCAAATGCTCTTTAAAGGGAAGTGACAGATTCGTGTCCATAAGTTGTTTTGATTAAGTTAGTATTATAAACAAGGCCATAAGTTGATGGTAAAGATGGGACTAGAATAAGCAGTTCAGACAAAACTTATTGACCCCAAGGGTAGCTGAAACATTAAGCAAGCTGACACCCCTGGCAATAAAGGTAAGTAATGTTTGTCAGTTCAAAGGAGAAGTGAATCAATGTTTATGGAAGGAATCTGAGGCCACACCACTAACTGAACTTTCAAGTTCATGATGGTAATAGATTGTTTGCTTAGATTTTTCAGGGTTAACACAGGCAAGCCTCAATGGATCAGTGTCCTTTCTGGTATATAAGTTACCATTAGACTACCAAGAAAAAGGGGAAAAAAGTATGTTGGGAATTACTGGCTCTTCCCTTGTCATGAATTTGATGCGACAAGCTGTGGACTATGCACCAAATGCTGCATGCGAAACAAATCTGAAAGGTAAAGCGTTTAGTTTTAGTAAATCCAATTGGGTGGTATGGGGCATAATGATGGAAGGCAAGAGGTAAGAGTTAAATTGAAAGGTAAGGAGACAACTGAAAAATATTAGAGCCCCAGGTCTTCACCTTCTGTGAGCAACTAAAAAACAAAATAGCATAAAGAACATGATACCTATCAACAGAAACTGCACACAGACTGCAGCAGGGGAATCATTTTATTTCACTGAGATATTGCCTGACTATAAATAAACAGAGTGTGAAATCAAAACAGAACTCCAGCAAGAGATTGAGGAAGAGCAGGTGTTCAGAAGGTACAGCAATTGTTCATCTGAAAGTGATAAAACAAAAGCACCCAGTATTTTAGATCTAGAGAAAAAACAGATCCTTGTATTCTAGTAAGAACCAGGTCAGCAACAACTGTATGAAGGAAGAACATGAAGAAAGCAGTCTGTATTGGAGCTTGTTTACACAGTGGGGAAATGCACACTATGGGGACGTGAGATCTAAAGCGCACTGTGTTGTGCATTAATTAGTCCATACAGACCCTGCTGGAAGGGCCGGCTCCAGGCACCAGCTGAGCAAGCTGGTGCTTGGGGCGGCAGATTGTTCGAGGCAGTATTCTGCCCAATCCTAGCGTGGCACGGCCGCTTTTCTTTTTTTTTTTTTTTTGTTCCGCTCTGGCCGCCCTGTAGGGGGCGGTGGCACAGAGAACCAGAGCGCTCTGCAGGGCAGTCCTCTTCCTTCCCTCTCTGCCAACTGGAGCGGAGCCCTCGCGGCAGGAGGCGGCACAGCGGGAGGGGCCATGTGGCAGCTCCCCTGCTGTAGCCCTGGCCACCCCCTTCTCTCTCTCTCTCTCCCCCGCCCGCTCCCTCCCCCTCCCCAGCCGGTCCCCCTGCACCCGCGCTCCGGCCGCGCCACAGGGTTTTTTTTTGTTTTTTTTTGCTTGGGGCGGCCAAAAAGCCAGAGCCGGTCCTACCTGCTGGTGGGGATTTGCAGAGGTGCTCTTCTATAAAAGATGCATTATTTATCCAGGAGAACAAAAGGAAGAGGAAGGAACAGAAAGCTGGAGTTTGCTATATTGAGTGTCAAGAGAAAAGTAGTAGCAGCAATGGCTTAGACCCCTCAAGCGGTGCGAATGGACTTCAATGCCGATATACACCAGCTGAGATCAAGTCCCAAACGTACATCCCGTAATCAGGGCACTGGTTACTGTGTGATTCTGCAGCTGGGGAGTTCGAATGCAAGTTGCCTTGGTGTGAAATTTGCTGCAGAACTTAAATGTAAAATAAATGAAGGAAAAATGTAGTTATGGCTGAAATGAAATCCTTTAATACATAGTTGTAGCTGAATTTGTTTGGACTCAGAATCCGCCTGAACCAATATTATTATTGGTTTGCACTAACACAGTACCTCAGAAGGGACATGGACCAGGATCTCATTGTGCTAGGCTCTGAGGAAACAAAGACCATCCCCTATCCCAAGGAGCTCACAGTCTCAGCATAAAACAAGAGACAACAGATGAATATAGCCAGATAGGGGAATACAAAGAAACAATGAGACAATATTGGTCAGTATGATAATTGGTGGTCTCAGCTCATCAATAGCATAATCTTTGTCAAGTTTTTTTGTAGGCTTCAAAGCAAAGAACAGTTTTAAGGAGGATAATGAATTAGTTTTGTGGATGTTTACAGGAAGCTTTTCCCCAAGCCTGAAGAGCAGCATAGGTCAAAGCCTGAAGGTGCATGTTGGGGGAAAAAAAACAATAGCTTTAAGAGAGAGAAGGAGACCTATATGGCAGTCCCTATAGGTTGTTGATGCTGAAACCTAATTATGATATATTAAAAACATTGGTAACTTTTTCACTACTGGATGTTTTAGCAAAGAACACTGCCAGTGTGCTCATTCAATACTCCAGACTGCATCCAATACCATGTCTGATGCCAAGAGTCTCAACTGCTCCCTACCTAGCTGGCTAAACTTCCAGCTTCACCCTCACAGATTCTAAAATGCAGTTTTCATTTTTAACATCTGCATAAAATTAAACAGCATAAGATATACTGCATTGATGGTTTGTCTGTCAATCTAATTCACTAAAACCTTCCATTTGTCAGTTTTCCGGAAGCTCCTGCAGAATTTCCAGCCTACTGCACAGTCCCTTCTCCTAAATGTAGGTCAGACTTGTCACTGAACTATAGTCCAGCCCCACATACTAACTGGGAAACAGACCAAAAAAAAAAAAATGGACAGCCAAGAAAATGCTTTTGCCCGTAGACTTTGGGGATTCTGTAACAGCTATACAGCTCTAGTATGGTTCCCATGTATAGGGACTTTATCTATGCGTAGTCTCCAAGTCACCTGTGGGTAGCTGCACTGCGGGGAACTGCTGCACAGTGCACTGCTGCACTGTGAACTCAGTAACAGTTGAAGAAAAGAAATAAGCCCCAGCTGCTGCCAGGAAAGGATTGCCCCAGTGCAGGCACTTTGGAAGACAGCCAGAGGCTGCCTACAGAGGACCTCATCAAGCTCCAGCGTAAGAGGCGTGCTAGGGTCAGGGTTGGAAGTGTGTGTCAAGGATGCGGTCACATCACAAAGTGCTGAAGAGATTCTCCATAGCCTTGCGGACCATAGGATAGCTCAAGGAGGTGTCTATAGTAAGACAGACCTCCAGGGCTGTCTAATTTAGAACAGGCGCTGCTCCAGCCTCAGGGATACGTCCAGTTCAGAAGGGCACAAAGGTGACTAAGGCCAATTCAGGACTTGCCTGCTTGGGGAAGTGTAATGTTATAGTTATACTGCTTGTTATACTCGTCGAGGTCCCTGGGTGGATCCTTATTAGGAAGGCTGTCCTTAGGACAAAAGCATCTCGTGAACACAAGGCCTTACAGACCAAATCTCACTTCCCCAATAGCTATCTAAGCATTTGCATTGCCTTCATCACCATGGTACAAGAATGTAGTCAGATAATCCCTCTGAGTAAGCAAGCAGGATTTGCCCCTAAATCATGAGAATTAACCACAGCAAAATGGTACTGACCTAGATTTTTTTTTTAAGTTAATACTATTCATACAAAAAGTTAGTGCGAGACAATTCAACTCGAACATATATATAATTCCAGCGTGTGTCAAACGCTCAAGCCAAGAGAATTCAGGGAAGGGGGTTGAATTGACAATTTACCAGCAAAGTGAATGGTGCCTTCCACAGCCCCTCTGGACTACAGATCTCTTCATTTCTGTCATCTCACATCACAGTAATTTACTGGTACCTCCTATCCAGTGAATGTTACATAATTGACAAAGAATAGAGCTAAATTTATTGCCTCACCTTACAACAGGGACAGTCTTGCTTTCGTTTTCACACCCAAGAACTCCCATTGACTTACAGCAGGGGGAATTTTGGGTGTGCACCGAAAGCAAGATTAGGCTCATAAGGCCTGATCAAGCATCTATGGAAGTTAGTGGGAGACTTCAATGGGCTGTGGATGGGGCCCGTAGTGCCTTTATATTCAAGCAAGCCTAAAATCTCAAGCTTGCAAGATCAAAATTTAATATAAACTGTGCTTTAAAACAAAGCTTTTTCTTGTCAAGTCTTTAAAAAAAATAGCCTCTCCAATAAACAAGCAAACAAACAAAAACAACCACCAGATTCAGTAATTGTACTTCCACAGTTCATTCCAGTTTTCTTCAAACAGGGAAAGTATTACTGGAAACATGATTCTTACTACTTCTACTTAATTTTGATGGGCTACTGAATCAAAGCTAATGAGTTCTAGAATAGGAAAGTTTCTACATACAAGTGAATTAGGTTCTAGGGACTGAAAAAGAGAGCTGTTGAAGATCAACCCTGTTTTACAGGAAAAATGCAGAAGAGGGAAAAGTGACTATTTCTGGAATCGATACATTCATCCATGCTAATGAGACTCCTCCTCTCTCCTTATTTAGGACAGGGAAAGGGCACTAATTAAAAAAAAAGGGATAGTGAAGGAGTTGTCAGAACAAAGGAAATAAATCACATTCTTTAAAAAAAAAAAAAAAAAAAAAAAAAAGCTTTGAAATGCTAATGAAATAGAGCTGCTCATACTGATCTTTCCCTGGCCAACACGTTAGCAGGCTGGTATGTTCAAATGATTTATTTAAGCAAGTTGCAAACACCACTGCACTGATATGCAAACCATTTGATTCAGTGCCTGTCTTCAGCTCCTAGGACTTGGTCATCTCATGGACTGAGCCATGTTCCTAGTAACTGAAACATCACTATCTCTTCTACTTTGTCAAATTATAGTTAGTGGAACATTCAGTGATAAAATCTAGTAGAAGCTACTCCCAATCCTAGTACTTAGTGAATGACCCTGATGTTTTAACATTGCATGGATTCTCAATTACTAAATACTTGCAGAATAAGTCTCCTAATCCAATAGATGAAATGTAGACTACAGTATCTCCCTCCCTGGTTTATCTCCCTTCTGTATACTAGGTAAGCATCAGGCAGAGGGAATAATGGGTAATATCTATTGTCTGGTTTGTTTGGGGGGTTTCCAGGTTTTTCTTTAAGTTATTGTTGTGATGAAGATAAAATAGTAACTTATTTTCCACTTATAAACAAAGTCAGTGAATTAACTTTTGGTTTTGTAGTAGCCAAACCATCATTAATTATATTTCATTTTATTTGTGCATATCAAGCAGCTTTCATCCTAGGAACAAATAGCACTTTACAAGTTTAAGATTCATACCTACAAAACCCCTATGTATGCAGATGACTAAAATGAGACAGACTTGAAATGACTTGTCTAAAGTCACACACTGAATCACTGACTCCTAGGGCCTTCCTCTAACCCTTCATTCAAATAGCAGCTGACAGTTTGAGCAAGTGTAGTTTGGGTTTCTAAGCTATAAACATGGTACAGTAGGTGGAAAGACTCCAAATTCATTTTTTGTGTTTGATTAACTTTGAAATAGCATCTCTACTGCTTGCCCCTGGAAAAATGCCATACCTTCCCTTTTCCATCAGAGGTTCACATGGTCTCACTACTAGCCCCAACCTATCCCCAGTATTTTATTTCCTTTCCATATAAAATGTAATGCATTACAATGTAGGCTCAAGAGGCTGGGGAGCCAGGTCACCTCCTGTGTTGCTCTGTCTGCTAACCATCTCAGAAGTGCTTTAATTCAGAATTTGCCAAGAACTAGGTCATCAACTTGCAATCAGGCACCACGCAAGGGACAGCATATTGTATGTGACCATACTCTTCAGGGTCCAAGGCAGACTACAGGACAAACTCAAATATGGGGTAAAAAGTCCATGGGGTTTATTGAAACAGTTCCCCACATACACACACAGGCTGGAGTTCCCTGCAACAGTCTCCCTAGGCCTCTCCAGGCAGCACAAACAGTCTAGCAGTCTCTTTATAACATAGCAAAGGAAGATTCTATGCAAAAACCAAACTCAATAGTCCTGTGCAAGACCTACCTTTCTCCAGAGGGGCTTTGGCAGTCAGCAGCTTCTGCAGAAGTTTTGAACTGTTCCTTTCCTCAGGAAGCTACAAGGCCTGCAGGAGCTCTATTCTCCTCCCTAGTCACCCAGTTACCAAGTACTTGTCTTCCCTGAACTGCCCCTTCATTACCTGACAAAGAGTGCAGGTGTAGTGAGGCAGGGCTGAGTGGGCCTACAGCAGCTTGCTAACCATTGCTGGTTCAATGGGGGGTGGGTAAATCCAATCACAAGTATTGTTGTAATGTCCTTGGAGCAACCTGGGAGGGTCAGTGTGACTCATGAAGTACTGGGTCACCAACATCTTTTTGGTTTTTGACCAAAATTTTTCTGTTTAGAGGGTTTCAGTTTTTCAATAAAAAGTCATAAACAAGTGTTTTTAAATACATTTTCCATGAAAAAATATGAATTATTTTGGCAATCTCTAATTGAAAGAAAGGAAAGAAGGATGAGAAGTAGGAAAGGACAAGCCACAAAAGATTTGGATACGCTTCAATGTATCATCTGAATATAAGAGTCTTATCAGAACTTAATCAGATCATTGAGATTCTCCCATCAATAGGTGGTCAATTGGATTTTGGCTATCAAGCAACCATGGGAGCTCCCTGCCACAACAATAACACTTTCTTTAATCCCTTGTTTCAAAGGGTCTTGAATGGCTCCAAGACCAACAGTGAATACAGATTCTTAAAAGTAAAACTTCAAAACTATTTAAGAAAGTGGTGAGTGCTATTTAAACTGTCCCAGGATCAGCACTTTATGCAGCAACCTCTAATCATCCAATATATGAAAGATAGATCTGGAATGCGCAAACAAGGATAGCATCCAAGTGGTGAAAACTGCTGATAAACAGAGGTTACAGTAACAAAATGGTTTTTGTACTAGAGAGTACTAGATTACAGGAAGAGCAAGGTATGGGTGTTTGAACACATTAAACATGGATGAATTGGAGCATTTTGGAAAATGCTGAGCGACCAAACCTTAACACAAAACTAATTGAAGAAACTTCATCCAAGGGGTTCAAACAAATGAAACAGACTCATATTTTTTAAATTGTGCAAATGCAGAGGGAAACCATGAAATTAATCTGTTCTGCATTGGGTGGTACCCAAATCCCCAGAGCTTTCAGAACTTTATGACCAGTCTGTCTGTAAATTACACAAATTCAGCAAACAGTTTAATGGCAGGTGACCTGTTTACTGACTAGTTTAGAAAGTATTTTCTGCCACCCTTTAAAAAAAAACATCAATTTTCTACACCAACATTTTACCTCCATGGGTGGCGAAAATAATATTATATGTGTTCCTAGAAATAACACATTGTGCATTCAGATCCCAGAGTAAGGGATAATTTTTGCTCTAGCAAGAAATTTGAGAAAGAGTTTTGTGATTTGTTCACATTGGTTCTGCTATCTTTAATTTCTTTCAATGTTAACCTCATAGAATGCAATATGCTGTGCTCCAGCACTATATGATGGAATGAAGCTCCTGCTGGCCTACAGTTACAGAAGGTGGATGAAATGTTTTAATTAAGTGTGTGTTAGAAACAATGAGCCAGATCCTTCACTGGTGTAAATCAGAGCAGCTCCACCAACTTCAGCAGAGTGAGGTTGAGTTACACGAGCTGTGGATCTGATCCAAGGAAAGTAAATGAAAGACCCTAATAAGAAAACAACAAACATAATTCTGAGAGGCAATGATTCAGTGATTACATGAATATCCATAGCAGGGAATTTACAGACTGTCAGTCTATCAGGCAACAACAGATCTGATATAGTGTGGAGTAAGAGGGAGTTATCTGTATTTCTGTTTATGAATACCAAAAGCACCTCAATTTATCTGCTTGATATTATCCTTCCTGACTGCACAGAGTTAAATCAAAGGAGGCTGTTAAGGGGAAAAACAAATAAAAAGTGGAACAATAACAGTGGGGAATCTATTATGGGGAATGTCCACCTGCCTGGCTCCAGCAAGGCTAGTGAGGTTTATTCTTCCCAGAACCAGACCAAGGATCAATGTGGATACTAAAATCTTAAAGATCCTGGCTTAGGATCCCTAAACCTACTATTTATTTAGTGTCCGATTTAACTGAACTGTGGGTGCACATCTCAGGTCCTTCTGAGCTAACCTCACTGCTGAGCTAAAAAGATGTGGAGGAAAGGTGCTTTATAGTCTCACACGCCGATCAAGAAGCAATGAAAACAGTCTCTTCACATGGTCTGTCCGCACCCACTAGGCTGCAGGATCTGGGCCTATTACTGGAAGTGAGAAGAGGGCTAATATTTTCAGAAATGCCTGTGTGACTGACTTCAGAGTAGAGCTGGGCAGAGAACAGTGGTTCTCTTTTGAGGAAAACTCAGAAATTCTAAATTTGGAACAAAATCTGAAAGTTTCAAAATTCTCACAGAACAAAATTACTGTTCGCTACCTAACTCTACTGGGATCCCCGGCTTTTGGGGCAGTCTGTTTGGGGGGCTGTCCAACAGCTGGGTATCCTGGAAGCCCAGATGCTGAAGAGCCGTGAGTCTTGTCATCTAGGTTTTCAGATTGCCATCAGCTTGCCAGATAGGCTGCTAAGGAGCCAGGCAAACGAGCTGATAGGAAACCAGGCAGATTTCTGCAAGCCAGGGTTCTGCCTGATTTCTGGTGCAATTTTTGGCAAAATCAACATGATACCAAATTGGCAAATTCCAACAGAAAAAAATGTTTAACTGAAATTTTTCTGACCAGCTCTACTTAGGTGCCTAAGTCCCATGGGACTTAGGTTCCTACAACACTTAGGCATTTTTGAAATTTTTACCTATAATGTTTAACATATGCACAAAAAGCAAACATTTTTGTAAGCTACACTTAGAAAGTCCAGTGCCGGAAATGAGACTGCTACAGCTAACATTAAGGATGGTGTATAAAAGTCACTTCACGTTATGCCAAACAAATGCTATTCCAGGGATTGGCAACCTTTGGCATGTGGGAAGAGTGAGTGGGGGGGAATGGGGAGCTGCGATAATCTATACCAGTAGAACCACACTTTTGGCTGTAAAAATGCATCTACCCTAGTATATAGTATAGTATAGTGGTATAGCCAGGGCTGGCTCTGGCTTTTTT
Source organism: Malaclemys terrapin pileata (assembly GCF_027887155.1). NCBI lineage: Eukaryota > Metazoa > Chordata > Testudines > Emydidae > Malaclemys > Malaclemys terrapin. The sequence goes on from NC_071513.1 coordinate 68,542,321, forward strand.
GCCACCCCAGGCAAAAAAGCCTCCTGCCGCCGCCCCCCCGCCAGGGGAGGGCGCCGAGCCTGCCGCGGCTCCGCTGGCAGCCGGAGCGCCGGGCGGAGGGCGGAGAGCCCGGCCAGGGCCCCGCTCTCCCTGACAGGCTGGAGTGCCAGGAGGAGGGCGGAGAGCCTGGCCAGGGCTCCGCTCTCCCCAGCGGCCGGTGCGCAGGGAGGAGGGCGGGGAGCCCAGCCGGGGCCCCACTCTCCCTGACTGGCCGGAGTGCTTAGAGGAGGGCAAAGAGCCCAGCCGGGGCTCCACTCTCCCTGACTGGCCGGAGTGCTTAGAGGAGGGCGGGGAGCCCAGCCAGGGCCCCACTCTCCCTGACTGGCCGGAGTGCTTAGAGGAGGGCAAAGAGCCCAGCCGGGGCCCCACTCTCCCTGACTGGCCGGAGTGCTTAGAGGAGGGCAAAGAGCCCAGCCGGGGCTCCACTCTCCCTGACTGGCCGGAGTGCTTAGAGGAGGGCGGGGAGCCCAGCCAGGGCCCCACTCTCCCTGACTGGCCGGAGTGCTTAGAGGAGGGCAAAGAGCCCAGCCGGGGCTCCACTCTCCCTGACTGGCCGGAGTGCTTAGAGGAGGGCGGGGAGCCCAGCCAGGGCCCCACTCTCCCTGACTGGCCGGAGTGCTTAGAGGAGGGCAAAGAGCCCAGCCGGGGCTCCGCTCTCCCCAGCGGCCAGAGCGCCGGGGAAGGGCGGCGAGCCCGCTGTGGCTCCGCTCTCCCCGGCGGCCGGAGCGCCGCGGGGAGGGCGGCGAGCCCAGTCGCGGCCCTGCTCTCGGGCCGGAGCGCCATGCCGCCCCCCTCCAGGTGCCGCCCCAAGCACATGCTTGGTGGGCTGGTGCCTGGAGCCAGCCCTGGGTATAGCTATACCAGCAAAGTGCTTTGTCACAGCCTTGCTTAACCCATCTGGCTTCAGGCTAGCTGCTGCGGTAACTTGGCCCTCCAGCTAAGTCATTGAAAAAAAAGTCCACCCCTCCGCTTCCAGGGTATCCTAAGTCCCAAACTAACACAAAAAGTCATCCGGCCCAGTCTCAAGCTGAGCACAGCCCCTCGTTCCTAAGGGCCTGTTTTCTCTCCTCAGTCACTCCCTACTCTCTATCAAACAGCAACTCCCAGGATTTCCTATCTGGAGTTTTTCTTCTCTTTCACTTTGATTCTCAACAGGCTTCCATTTTCTCTCTCGCCACCCCTGTTTAAGCCACATGACCATGTGACTTTGCTCAGTTTCTCTACCTGGGATGGCAAGCTAAGTGTGTTACAGGGGGGACTGGATGGACCATCTCTCTAGGCCAGTCACCCTGGGTCATGCTCCTACAGGAGACCTGACCTTAGGCACTTGGCATCAGCCAATAAGTTTATGCAGGGCTGGCGTTAGACTCGTTGGGGCCCAGGGCAGAAACTAAGAAGCGGGACCCCTCCCCACCTCCCTTACCTGCTCACACATTGGAGTTCTGAAACCCAAGTCCTGCTGCACAGGGGCGCCTGTGGTGCGGGGTCTCAGGCAATTACCCTGCTTACTCCCATATATTTTTATTCTAAGAATATTTTAAGATGCTGTGTGTTCAGTAATGGCTGCACTTTAAAATAAGAAATCATAGAAAAAATATTATATTCTTTGAACACATATACACAAGGAGGCAGAGTTAAGGCTGGGTATTCAAGCTTAATTTTCACATTTTTTGGCTGGTGAGTACCTAGCTATGTCTCCTTAACTTTGTCTTTATATAATTTGTTTCCATGTTACTTTTATGATTACATCAGTTTTCTTTCTCCTTACTAGGTGAAAGCATGTATGCAAAGGAGAGGGGTCCTTGTCAGAGGTCAGCTATGTTTAATGCAGTTTCAGATACTGGGTCACTTAACCTTTCCCAATCTGAAAACAAGACTAGGACTTTGAAAACAAGCTGAAAGTCATGTGCATGCATTTATGGGAGTCAGACACTGTACAATTCTCAGTAAACTTGTGAATGGCATGTTATATATGTTTCAAAATAACTTGCAAGTTTCTAGTTTTCTTTAATTATGTGATCCTATTGATAACAAAAAATCTTTGGATAATTCATGTTAATTTCCTATCTTATAGGCCACATTAAGAACATACAGGGTTCACTTATTCCATGTAGGATGAATTTCTATGAATTCACTGAGCTTACTAATGTGGAAAAGTATGTTACATTGACAACAAAAAAATGAAGCTTATTTAAAACCGATTCCCTTAGGTCAGTACTACATACCGCATAAGTCACAGAGGCCCCAATTCAGGAAAGCATCTCTGTTCAGCAAACCACGTGTTTAATTTTAAGCACATGGTCTAAATCTCATTGAAGTCAAGCATGTGCTGAAGTGCGTTGCTGAATAAGGCTAGACTTCAGCATGTACTTACATCCTGAATTGGGGCCAGAGGACATTTTACTGATTACATAAAAAGACATTATATGACCTGTTGCACCATTGAAAAAAAGAAAGGGACTTTCTTTTAAAATGTATGGCCCTGGATATGTATAGAAATATATCATAGATGGGGTTAAGAACGGTTGCTGCAGGTGATATGCAAATTATACAAAGAGAAAAGAAGGTACAAAATGTGCATGGTATCAGGGCTGCAGTTACTCATGCACACTTAACTTATCTGGAATGTAGCAATTGTTATTTGATGAAATTCTCCAAGCATGAGTAATTGCCACAGTAACGCTCTTAAAGTCTTGCTTACACATTTCAGGAGAATCGGTTCCATGAAGCATTCACTTTGGATTCCTAATGGCAAGCAGAATCTTTCGTTTGTACTGAACAGATGTGTGTGTGTGTGTGTGTGTGTGTGTGTGCGTGCGCATGCAAGCAAAATCTAACATTAACATAAAGTTCAGTTTGAGCAATTAAATACTCACAAGCCAGGAAATTCAAAAACCTAAGGGCAAATGGAGTTGCTCCAGATATACACCATTATAACTGAAAGCAGCATTTGGTCCACAAGCTTAGTTGGCCATGTTCATCCTTTATATTTTCTGGTGTAGGGATCACCAACAGGCTGAAATAGCACAGAAATCAGACAACTAGCTAATATGCACACAGTTGGCTTTGTTATCAGGGATTTATCAGTAGATCTTACCACACAAACATGCTTGATAGAATTACAAAAGTACTGCATGAAGGGAAAGTGGAAGATGTAACATATTTATATTTTAGCAAAGCCTTTGATACATTATCGCATGAAATCTTACTTTCAAAATGACTTCAAATTGAGGTGAACAGGAACACGTGCATGAACTAAAAACTGGCAGAAAGGACATAAGCAAAGGGTAAAAGCAAACAGCAAATTTTGGCATAAGGAAGTTGTGTGTAGGGCAGGATCTGCAATAGGATGAGTCTTATTTAACATCTTCATTCATGGTCTTGAAGAGTGAATAAATAAACAGCATTGTGATGTGTTGGAGGTTCAGCCAGACTGGCATGGGGGTCTGTTACTGCTGACTCTGTAACCCTGGGTGCATCTGTGCAGCTTTGGTTCAGATCCCTGCCACCAGCAGCCTGCTCACAGCGCAATGGCCTCACCCTGACATCCATCAGCTTGGTTACTCCTTGCAGGGTGACACCAACAGCCCTTCCATCTCCCCGGAGGGTCCAGTCCCTCTCACTGGATACTCACAGGTGTTATTATGTTTGCTACCTCCAAAGAGACAGAGCACACACCAGCCTACCAGTTCAATGGAAGACTTCACCCTTTAATACGCAGCACTGAGATGGTTTTGTAATAAAACAAGAATAGGTTTATTAATAAAGAACAGCTATTGAAGTGATAAGTAAGAATAGAAGACACAGGTAGGGCTACAAGTAAAACAAAACTCGCTTTCCAGTGACTAAAACTTAACTTCAGCAAGGTACAAACTTTGTCTAAGCAGATTTCTCACCTAGAGTCAGTTCTAGCTACTCTTCAGGCCAAGAGGATCCACTTTTCATTAGCTCAAAGTGCACTGTTCTCCTTTGTCCCCTAGGTGAGTGATAACTAACAGGTTCTCTCCCCTTCTTTTTATAGTTCAGTAAATCTTTGAAATGTATTTTTGAAAAGTAAGCCCAGACAAAGTTCTTCTTCCCTGCTGCTTTTTTTCAGAGTGCAGGCCCCAACCCCCTTGCCTTTTTGATTAGCTTGATCGCTTTTTGTTTGCCTTAGATGTAAATATTCTTCTGTTGTACTTTGCGTGAAAAACTTGACCCTGGCAGACTGGCAAACCCACATTCCTTTGTCTAGTACAAGATTGTTTATCTGCTCTACTTTGATTGCTTGGTCTAAACATATTTCCTGAGCATATTTCCAACACACATCTATACTTCTTTATGCACTGCCCTTATATGTATCATGCAATAATATTAATGACCTGCATGTTACCAATTTGCATGATATCTTGCATGACACCTTAGATTATGACAACAGTGTGTTGGGGGAATGAGTCTGTCAGGCCTGATCTGAATTATGGTATTGTGTGTCCTCTGCCAGTTGGCCTTGAGGGACTCCTTGGGTCACACGCATGTTAATACAATCTGCAGATTATACTAAATTTAAAAAGGTTTTTAACACCAGTAAGTGGAGCAAGAGAGATTAGAATTAGAAACGTGGGTCAAAAATAACAAAATAATCTGTCTGCACTTGTCTCCATAAATCTGTGGCAGTCAGAGACATTCAGCTGTGCCTTCCAGGATTGGGCCCAAGAGGACCAGAGCTCTTTACAATCTTGAACACCTGGGATTTTATAATCCCCTTTCTGGGTTGTGTCCCAGCTGTGCTCACTGCTTTATGCTACTCTTTCCCTCCTCTCCTCTCTGGTATCGGGTCTGGCAGGGGACTTGGCTTATCCTGGGTATGAATTACACACCACAACCCATGACCCTTAGGTGCCATCCCAGCAGCCAGGGATGGCCCAGCGACAGAGCCATCTTGTTCATGTCCCATTTTCCCATAGAAACAACCCAGATGCAAAGGGCCAGGAAAAGAATGGGCATTAGGCACCTAAATACATAGAGGATCTGGGCCATACTCTTGCCATCGTAGTATCCAAATGCCTCGTCTTAGTGGCTTTTTTGTAATGAGATTGTAAGCTTCCTGGGGCAGGGACTTGAACACTTTGGGGCACTGTAAAAGAACAGAAAATAATAGTAATATTATTAGTAACCTGCCCTCTGGTTAATAGCGACAAAGAGCTGGATTGTGATTGGCCTCCATGGAGGGCAGCAGCAGATGAAGGGTCTTTGTGTCTTCTGGCTGGCTCATGACGAAGTGCAATATCCCTGCCTTGAAGATCTTGGAGTCTAATTATAAACAAGACATAAGTATTTGCAAACAACTTAAAACACTGCATGATGGCAGCATGTTTTCAAGTAATGATCAGAGAAGTTTGCTTATTGTGGCTTATCAGGTAGCTGTCAGGAACCAGATCAATTTGCTAACAAAAATAAATGACGATGGGCTTCAGTGACACTTTGGCGATGGAACTTTAATTTTTCAGTATGCACGTTACCCATAATTTTTAAGTATGAACTTTTGGGAAAACAACTTAAAACAATGACAGCGAGATAAAAATTTGATGAGATTTTCAACAAATACGTAGAGTAATATCTACACACATACTGAGAAGACAATGAAATATAGAACCATCTTCCAGGGCTCAGTGTTCTGTAGAATAATTCCCCCTATTTGTTCAGATCTAACTATGAGTCTCCAAGCAACAGCAGTTCTCTTTTAACACAGTCCCAGTTTGCTGGCCTGAAGTAAACACAGATGACTTTGACCTCCATTTCTTTACCCCAAACTACTGCAAATGAAGGATAGTGATAGCTTTTACGTAAATTAATATGTTTCATACACAATGTTATTTCTAAAATATTTCAGATAAAGCTAGGTGGATACTGCAAATTTTAAATGAATTCACTAAGTGTATTGCTTTGTGTGTACCATTTATTCAGTCTAGTTTTACTGACATGAAGGTTTGTAGAACGCGAATTTCAACATTGCAGGTGTGAGTATTTATACATTTGCACATATGAGTTTTTACACCAGAAGTGTTTGCATGCTCATCCAGAAGTAATATCATGTGACATATTGGACCAATCACAACTAACCACCATAGCTTAATTATTAAATACCTAATACTAATAAAGGCCTATTCATTTACAGTCCAAAGAGTTAAAATCTGCGCACACAAAAAGAAAAAAATGACAAATAATTGTGAATAACAGATAAATCTGAGGAAATCTCCATCTCTGCACAGCAACTCCATGAGCAAACTAATTTCTCCAAATAAATATTTATTGAGAATTATTTGCTCAGCTTTAGTTTTAGTGCATGTTCAGACAAACCCGAGCCTACATACCAACTGAAAATCAGTATTGTGCTCATGAATGCCTCTGGGTAGCACTGTATATTAACACTACCTGCAATACAAAAGAGAGGTATTTAATTATATTAGTTTCATATATCCACTAACATGGTCCAGTTAGAAATAAATACCTGAGAGAGACAAGGTAGGTGAGGTAATATCTTTTACTGGATCTACTTCTGTTGGTGGAAGGTACACGCTTTCAAACTACACTGAGCTCTTCTTCAGCTCCTTCCACCAACAGAAGTTTATACTTTCTACCAATAGTAGTTGGTCCAATAAAAAAAATCTCATGCACCTTGTCTTCTCATTTCCTGGGACCAACATGGCTACCACTGCAAACAAGTAAATACCTGTAAATTTTTGAGACCCAAGAGAAGAATACAAACAAATATAAGTTTCAGGAAAATGTCACCCATACATATTTTTCATATCACAAAACATTTGTTGCACATATTCTTGTATTTAGTCGGCACACTGATATGTTTAAAATCAACTATGGTAATTCACTCATATTATTATATGAGTTCAATAATGTGTTAAAGAAAATAAACAAGGGCAAACAAATCCAATTACATTGGGTAAATAGACAATACATATATAAATGCAACAACTCTGAAATGAAGCTTGTCAGGCACTTTAGCAAGTAAAAGGATATTTTTGGTGTATTCAGACAGGCAGTTTCAGCTTTACACTTGTGATCAATTGTAGCCACCACTCATTAGGGTTGAAGCATACATTTCAAATGAGAAATTGGCACAGAATGAATACATCTAACTGATGGAAAAGGAAAAGGAATAAAATTCAATGAATACATAACCTGTTTTTCCGCTAAATGCATTTTAATTACATTTTGCAGATGGTGTTTTGATCTTTTTTGCTACTGCACGTGAAATTAATCTTTGACTGGTGGAAAGGCAGGAAGAGTTTGCTATATTTACATATTAAATAGTATTAGTTGGTTTAAGCAAAGTAAAATACATTCTGCTATTTGTGAGAAGCACTGTATTCCCAGTGAAGGTTTATACCATTTAATTTCTAGACTAGAATATATATAAGTGACAACATTCTTTTGGAAATGTAAGAGTGTGTGTGTGTGTGTGTGTGTGTGTGTGTGTGTGCGCATGTGTGCATGCGCGTGCAAATCAGTTCCCTCCACCCACATTCTAAACTTAATAAATATAATCGGTGTAGGAAGGAATCCAATTCTTGTTCCTCCAAGTTTGAATCCTAAGCTGTGCTAAAAATGACCATGTCTTCCTCCATTGTAAAGTACAATGGAACCAGCTCTGATATGTATAAAAGCAACATTCCAGCAAATGCATTCATAAAAAATGTGAAACTTCTTTTTCCATTACCTATTTCTAAGCAATGGTTTGACTTATTGTGCTGGACATAGCTGATCAAGAGGAATGCATAGATCTTCCTTTGAGATGTAGGCAACAGAGACAGTCCAGTGCATTTGGCAGAATATTTTGGTTTAAGTAGTTCAAAGAATACTTTCTTCTTCAAAGTCAAATTTCACCACCACTGGCCGGGTCATGTTCCACTTCTTGCTTCGATCCTTATCCTCGATGAATTCCTGGTAAGGATCTTTCTTTGAAATGGCTTTCTTGGAGCGAACATAACCAAAAAAGACAGTTAATGCCAGGAAAGAGTAAAACAACATGACAAAGAGTATGAAGAAATAGGCATTGTCATATGGCTTGTGTTTTGGCTCATTTTTCGCTGTAGCATTTTTCTCTGTGTCCAGGTTTCCTTCCAGAACTTGCAAAATGCACTGTAAGATGAGAGACGCTAAAGCTGTTTGGTTCATGCTGTTGCTTTTCTCAGGAATTAAAAAGCATGTCTTAAGAAACTGAAGGCAGCTAAGTGACTTGTGGCCTGATCCATCCTTCATTAAAGTCAATGGAAGTTTTCCATTTGCTTTCCTGGGAGTTGGATCAGCCCCTTCTTAACCATATCCTATTTTGGTAAGGTATGTTGTTAAGCACTTATTGGGTCTCAGTCACCTGATAAAGAGGCATTTGGCAGATAAGCCTCCATCCATTGTGAAGTCTATTAATAATAAAAATAGAATAATAATGTGATGCAATTTAAGTGACTGCTTAATGTTCGGGGAAATGACTTTAGGTCACTGAGTGAAATGATTTTAAAAACAGCAGTGGGGCAGGAAAGGGGGCTTGCAAAACTAAGTGCTGCTTCAGAAAGCATATGCCTAACTTTAGGCACGTAAATAATCTCATTGACTTCAATGAAACTACTCATGTGCTTAAAGTTAGACATGTGCTTATGTAACTTCCTGAATGAAGGCCCCAGTGGTTAGACTATACAAAAAGATACCTCTTATGGGCCAGATTTGGACAGCCTTACTCACCCTGACTGGCTCCTTGTTCTGAGTAGTGCTGTTAAAATCCACAGGACTGCATATGGTGGATGTTCCTACTCATGTGAGTAAGGGTAACAGAATCTAATCCTAGACAAAACTCTGGCTCAGCATTCACGTGCTCTTCTAACTGTAGGCTTAAATGTGAAACTCTAGCTTCTGCTCAAATCTGAGATTAAAAGGGAAATCTGATGTTGTATGTCTATGTAAATATTAGCACTGGTAGTATACAACTGCACACACACACACACATACACACACCCATCACCTTGGAAATATGAAAGAAAAATTTCTGAACAAAAAAGAGCAAAGTGCTTGTAAATATTTCTTGGAAAATTAAATCCTTGACTGTCAGTGACAAGTGGACTACATGGAGTATTTTCAGACAAGGAGCAAGGGGTTAAGTTGTCTTCAGTGTGGGTTGTCACAGGTCATGTCTACTTGCATGATAATAGCAAAGCAGTGCTCTGTGGATTCCCGCTTCCTATTGTGTTTTACAGGCTAAGTCATTCTAAAGTAAACTGTTGTTTTACAAAGTAGTGAAACCTTATCTTGCACACACACAAAAAATAGTTCTACTGGCACAAATGACAATTCCAGCTGTTTTTTTCTGTGATCTAAATTCTGGGGAGTGACTTTGAAGTGGAAAGCACCTCACCCAGCTAACATTTTGCAAACTTTGCACTGTTTCTCTAAGCCTGACCCCTGAACTGATTGTATGATGACTAATTCACATGCTAAGATTGGGATATATCAGTATCACTGAACTGCCTGCATTTGTCATTAGAGGTTTCTTGTAAAAAGAAAGATGAAAGTGAAGTCTGTAATTTTATATGAACAGCAGACTATGGTATAAATACATGCAGAAGATGCAATTTATAGAAGAAATTTACAGCTTTACATTTTAATGATTTTTTTAAAAATTAGCCTTTAAAATGATGCAAAATCTCCATAAAGAGCAGTGCCAAATCCAGCTCTCACTTAGGGCTAAGTTCTCCTCATCTTACTCACAGGAATAATTCTATTCTCCTCAATAGGACTATTCTTGTGGACTAAGAACAGATGTGGGGACCTAATCCTGCTCTCAATAAAGTCAGTGAGAGTTTTACCATGGAGTTCACTGGCAGCAAGACCTGATCATTACACTTGTGCAAATCTGGAGGCACTCCAATGACTTCAGTGGAGTCATTCCTAATTTACGTGGCTGTAATGGAAAAAAGGATTTCAGCTCCAATTTTCCAAGGTTTGCAAATCAGATTTTTTTTATCTGTTTGCAAATAGATTTGCTTCAAGAAAAAACTGGCAATTTTCTTTAAAGGGCATACTGGGGAGAATATTGAGCTAATCCATATGTCTAGTCTACCTAGCTTGCTCAGTCATTTACTTACACCAGATTCTGATCTTGCTTATAGCAGAATAAGTCAAAAAATAACACCACTGAACTCACCTGAGAGTGAATGGAAAATCAGGCCTTGGATGAATGTGATTATAAAATGTTACAATTACTTCTGCGATGATAGACAGTTATGTTTAAGTGTGTCCATGTTATGGAGCTGCAGCACTGTTTCTGGGGAAGTGTTCAGTAGAAATTGGTTGAAAATAACATGCTTAGCCTGTTTTTTGAATATATGGTCAAATGATTTTCACAAATATCTATGGTGTTAGCAAAAACAACTAGGAGTCCTTGTGGCACCTTAGAGACTAACAAATTTATTTTGGCATAAGCTTTTGTGGGCTAAAACCCACTTCATCAGATGCATGGAGTGAAAAATACAGTAAGCAGTATATATATACAGCACATGAAAAGATGGGAGTTGCCTTACCAAGTGGTTTGTCAGTGCTAAGGAGGCCAATTCAATTAAAGTGGAAGTAGCCTATTCTCAACAGTTGACAGGAAGGGGTGACTATCAAGAGAGGGAAAATTACTTTTGTAGTGCTAACGAGGCCAATGCAATCAAGGTGGACGTCGCCCATTTCCAACAGTTGACAAGAAGGGTGTGAGTATCAGCAGAACGGAAATTACTTTTTGTAGCAAAGAGTCCTGTGGCACCTTATAGACTAACAAACGTATTGGAGCATGTGCTTTTGTTGGTGAAGACCCACTTCGTCAGATGCATGGGTATTCACCCACAAAAGCTCATGCTTCAATACATCTGTTAGTCTATAAGGTGCCACAGGACTCTTTGCTGCTTTTACAGATCCAGACTAACACGGCTACCCCTCTGATACTTTTTGTAGTAACCCATCCACTCCCAGTCTTTATTCAGGCCTAATTTGATGGTGATGGTGTTACTGAAACGCTTCTAAGGGCATGTCTACACTACGAAATTAGGTCAATTTTATAGAAGTCGATCTGTAGCAACCGATTTTATACAGTCGATCATGCATGTCCCCACTAAGCGCATTAGGTCGGCGGAGTGCATCCTCAATACCGTGGCTAGCATTGACTCACGGAGTGGTGCACTGTAGGAAGCTATCCCAAAGTTCCTGCTGCCCATTGGAATACTGGGTTAAGCTCCCAATGCCTAATGGGGCAAAAACATTGTTGCGGGTGGTTTCAGTACATGTTGTCAGTCTGCCCTTCCTCCCTCCCTCCCTCCTTGAAAGCAATAGCAAACAATCATTTTGCGCCTTTTTTCCTGGGTTATCCATGCAGATACCAGAGCATGGCAAGCATGGAGCCCGCTCATCCGCACACTGCTTTTGTGAGCAATGCAAACACCTCATGCATTATCCTGCAGAATGTGCAGAGCCTAGCTAGAAGCCGCCAGCACAAGGAAGATTGTGAGGAGGACATGAACACAGACGTTCCTGAATGTGGCAATTGGGATATCATGGCGGCATTGGGGCATGTTGATACAGTGGAACACTGATTCTGGGCCCGGCAAACAAGCACAAACTGGTGGGACCGCATAGTGTTGCAGATATGGGATGATTCCCAGTGGCTGCGAAACTTTCGCATGCGTAAGGCCACTTTCATGGAACTTTGTGAGTTCCTTTCTCTTGCCCTGAAGGGCAGGAATACCAAGATCAGACCTGCCCTGACAGTTGAGAAGCGAGTGGCGATAGCTCTGTGGAAGCTTGCAATGCCTGACTGCTACCGGTCAGTTGGGAATCAATTCAGAGTGGGCAAATCTACCATGGGGACTGCTTTGATCCAAGTAGCCAGGGCAATCAATACCCTTCTGCTAAGAAGGGTAGTGACTCTAGGAAATGTGCAGGTCATAGTGGATGGCTTTGCTGCAATGGGGTTCCCTAACTGTGGTGGGGCGATAGACGGAACACATATCCCTATCTTGGCACTGGACCACCTTGCCAAAGAGTACATAAACCACAAGGGATACTTCTCAATGGTATTGCAAGCACTGGTAGATCACAAGGGCCATTTCACCAACATCAGCGTGAGATGGTTGGGAAAGGTGCATGACGCTCGCATCTTTCAGAACTGTGGACCATTCAGAAAACTGCAAGAAGGGACTTTCTTCCCAGACCAGAAAATTATTGTTGGGGATGTTGAAATGCCAATAGTTATCCTTGGGGACCCAATCTACCCCTTGGTCCCATGGCTCATGAAGCTGTACACAGGCAGCCTGGACAGCAGTAAGGAGCAGTTCAACTATAGGCTGAGCAAGTGCAGAATGGTGGTAGAATGTGCCTTTGGACATTTAAAAGGGTGCTGGCACAGTTTAGTCCTCAGCAAAAGCAATATTCCCAGTGTTATTGCTGCTTGCTGTGTGCTCCATAATATCTGTGAGAGTAAGGGGGAGACATTTAGGGCGGGTGGAAGGTTGAGGCAGGTTGCCTGGCAGACAATTTTGAACAGCCAGCCATCAGGGCAATTAGAAGAGCACACCGAGGTGTGCTGCGCATCAGAGAGGCTTTGAAAAACAGTTTCATGACTGACCAGGCTATGGTGTGACAGTTGTATGTGTTTGTCCTTGATGTAAAGCAACCCCCTTTGGTGAGTGTACTTCCCTGTAAGCCAATTTCCCTTCCCCCCCTCCCCCCCCCCCCCGCAACAGCAGCTGGTATTGCTCTGAATCCATTCATTCTTTATTTATTAAAAAAAAACTTGAGAGCACCGTCAATGCTGACTAGTAAAAGGAAGCCCGGGTGTACAAAGGGTTTGATTACGGGGTGGGGTGGGGGAGAAGGGAAGGACAACGCCACATTGCTTATTGTCGCCACACTACAAATCAAAGCTGTTAGAATGACAGTCTTCTGTTTCTTGGGCCATCCCCTGTAGTTGAACGGCAGGGTTCCCGGAACCTCCCCCTGTTCTTGGGCATCTGAGTGAGGAGGATATGGAATCTGGCGATTACACAATGGTTGCAGAGGTGGTCTGTACTCTCGTTGCCTTTCCTGCAGCTCCACCAGATGCCTCATCATGTCCATTTGCTCCCCCATTAGCCTCAGCATCTCCTCCTGCATGTTCCGATCACGCTCACTGTATGCTATCCTGGCCTCTGCCACTGAATACCTCCATGCATTCAGCTGTGCCCTATCAGTGCGGGAGGACTGCATGAGCTCTGAAAACATGTCATCGCAAGTGCGGTTTTTTCGCCTTCTAATCTGCGATAACCTCAGGGAAGGAGTTAATGCAGGGAGCATAGAAGCATTTGCAGCTGCAGGGGGAAAAAGGGGGAGAGGAGACTTTTAAGAAGACACATTTCTGAGAAAAGGGAGACTCTTTTACAGTGAATCAAGCAATTCACAGCAGATAGCACATGTGTTTTAGGTAGAAGGTTGCATTTTGCCTTTTACATTGAGCTCCTGCCGGTATGGTGACACATCACACACGGCTGGGCAAGAGAAATTGGTTTGCAGGCAGCCATGGTAAGCCAAAGGGTATATGGGGTTGGCGTCTTCCTCGTTCATAATATGTGGGAATGGTTTCAATCTGCAGTGCCCTTCTTTCCCATAGCAACCAATGCTGGTTGTGTTTGCCGCAGTTTTGGGATGGATGTGCAGCACACCTCGCCCCTGCCCGCCTTCCCTCTCCCCCGCGTGGCTATTCTCCGGGATGATCACTTTTAGCCAAGCACAAACAGCCTAGCATGCCCGGAGTCTAATGTGTTGGGGATCAGCAAACAGAGGGGATTACTGTTCCCTTACAAAACTTCCCCTATTTCAACTAGGTGACCATGAATGATATCACTCTCCTGAGGCTGACACAGAAAGATAAAGACCGAATGTTGCATGAATGCAACCAAAACCCAATACCATTCACTGCCATCTTTGTGCTGCAATGATTCCAGACCACTCGCTATTGGCTTTTCATGGTAAAGTATCCTACCGTGGAGGATGAAATAAGGCAGCCCTCCCCAGAAACCTTCTGCAAAGGCTTTCAGAGTACCTCCAGGAGAGCTTCATGGAGATGTCCCTGGAGGATTCCTGCTCCATCCTCAGACACGTTAACAGACTTTTCCATTAGCTGTACTGGCCGCAAATGCATCCCAATTGTTCAGGGCAAATCAAACTTTAAACACAATTGCTTTTAATCCCTGTAGTGTCATTACAAATGTGCACTCACCAGAGGTGCCTTCTCTGCCACCCTGGGAACAATAGGCCCTGGGAGGGTATTGGCTCCAGGGTGATGAAAAGGTCCTGGCTGCCGGGGAGAATGGATTCTCCACTTGCCTGCTGTGCATTCTCCTCCTCCTCCTCCTCCTCTTCCTCATCCACAAAATCCTCATCTGTGTTGCGTGAGGCTGCCACCTTTCAGTGTCCATGGAGAGTGTTGTGGTACTGGTAGGGTCCCCCCCTAGAATAGCAAGCAGCTGATTATAGAAGTGGCATGTCTGGGGCTCTGACCCGCAGCTACCATTTGCCTCCTTTGTCTTTTGGTAGGCTTGTCTGAGCTCCTTAATTTTCACTCGGCACTGCTGTGCATCCCTGGTGTAGCCTCTCTCCACCATGCCCTGTGTGATTTTGGCATATATATCAACATTTCTTCTGCTGGATCGGAGTTCTGCCTGCACAGATTCTTCTCCCCATACTGCAATCAGATCCAGCGTCTCCCGTTCGCTCCAGGCTGGAGCTCATTTGCGATTCTGGGACTGCATGGTCACCTGTGCTGATGAGCTCGCCACGCTGACCAAACAAGAAATGAAATTCAAAAGTTCCCAGTGCTTTTCCTGTGTACCTGGCTAGTGCATCGGAGTTGAAAGTGCTGTCCAGAGCGGTCACATTGGAGCACTCTAGGATAGCTCCCAGAGGCCAATACCATCGAATTGCACAGTGCTGCATCTATACTACCCCAAATTCAACCCAGCAAGGTTGATTTTAGTGCTACTCCCCTCATCTGGGAAGAGTACAGCAGTCGATTTTAAGAGCTCTTTAGGTTAGCAGAACAGGGTTGGTTGTGTAGACACATTCATGATAAAATCGACCTAACACGGTTAAATTCGACCTAACCTCATAGTGTAGACCAGGCCTAAGATAACTATAGGTCCATCTCACATAAGAGTTACTCATAGCCAGATCTTTTCGCTCTTCTATTGAGTGTTAACATACCACCACCAATTTCCATGATCCTACTCTTGGAGTAAGGTTCTCATGTGCGTAGGAGTAGCAGATTGGGCTCCACATGAGGAAAGGCTTGCAGACGGGGCCAGCTCTAGACACCAGCAAACCAAGCACGTGCTTGGAGCAGCACAATTCCAGGGGCCGCATTCCCCCACTGCTTTTGGCAGTTGCGTTCCCAGAGGTTTTCTTTTTGTTTGTTTTTGTTTTTTGCTTGGGGCAGCAAAAAACCTAGCGCCGGCCCAGCTTGCAGACCGAACACTGCTTACTCGAGCGAGGATTTGAAGGCTCTGTGTGCATATGCACAAGAGAATTATAAAGTATGGAATGTACATGCTATTGTATACACACCCTCCTCCAAACTCAAAGGGTTAGATTGTGTTTTTAGGCACAGTTTTGAGCAAAGTGTGGTGCTAGGGTGACCAAATGTCTGGATTTTATAGGGACAGTCCCGATTTTTGGGTCTTTTTCTTATATAGGCTCTTATTATCCCCCACCCCCTGTCCCGATTTTTCACATTTGCTGTCTGGTCACCTTAGGTGGTGCATAAACTGCAACACCCCAGCATCAGCCCCAGGAACTGAGCCACAGCTGCTGCATGGGAATGGGGAGAAGGAAGTAATTTGCTGCTGGCCTATCATTACTCCATCCCTTGCATTGGGTCAGCTGTGCTGAACCCACCCACTCCTGAAGAACCCCTTTATTCCTACACAACTGCACCAATGGTACAGATAGCCCAGAGAATAGTGAATGCGAGTTGCTTATTATCTCTTATACTCCTGTGCAGACACATAGTCTAATTTACAATCTAGCCCAAGGTGTTTCTGCACATGGACTTTGTATTTACTTGAACAGATTAATATTCTGTTAATATAAATTAATAATAATCCAATGAAACGTCCTAGTAAATGCTGCTGTAAAATTGTTCTCTACCAGCACTGCCCCACCTCCAGCCCCAAATAGCCAAAAGTGAATAATGGTATTTTGAACAGGATCCTAAAGAATCATTTCCGTAGCACGGTCCAATTCTTTTAAAGATATAAGTACATGGAATTCTTCAAATGATGTGGGGGGACCATAAGTGAAGATTAAAAAGAAAATAAAAGATTAAAAGGGAAACAAATATAAGGGAAACTCAAAGAGGGAAAAAGATCAAAAAGAGGATTAATCATGTTACTTCTTGTCTTTTCAGAAATTAAAAAAGTATGGCGGGTAAGGAATTTGTTTCCTTTTGGCCCTAGAAAAATGCCAATTATGGTAGCTAAACTGCCAGGATCGCATATCAGTATGCTTTGGAAATGTGAGAAATGGATGGGAAATATAAACACAAGGCAATAGCTTACAGTTATGTTATGAATTAAGCCAGAAAAATATCAAGATTTAGTCACTGAATAAGCTGCCAAAGTGAATCTTTCCTGATGAACTTGAGCAGAATCAGATAGAAGCCATAGAATTGTAGTTTCAGAAATCATAAGTCCCTGGTGCTCTTTACTTTCCTCACTCCACAGTCTTTACACACGCAAAACTCCCATTAAAGTCAGTGCACAGGACTTTAAGACTGATCTCCAGTCCATTATTCTTTGTATTTTTTTTATAGAAGCCTTTAGAATAAAAGGCTCCTCCTTAGCAATGATGATTTCACCAGTTGTTTTGCTAGACTAGCTTTCCTGTTTTTAAGTGGTTATTAAAATATAATAAAATAATAAAATAATAATAATAATATGAGATGTAAGAAAACAGTTTTCTTTCAGGCCATAGTAATACTTAGCACTTATGTAACACTTTACTACTGAGGCATTCAAAGCTGTCTATGGGATTTTAAAATGGTTCAGTGTGTCCAGATCTCCAAGGAGGCTTTGAAAGTCACAGCATATGCCTTCCAAGTCATCTGTAAATATTAAGTAATTAAGCTTCATAACATCCCAATGAAGTAGGATTATCCTTAATTTACAGATCGGCAAATGGAGAGCCAAAGCCTCATAGGTTTTAATTCAGAAAAGTGAATAAACATGGGCTTAACTTTAAGCATGTGAGTACTGCCACTCCAGTAGGACTACTCATCATGCTCCAAGTTATATCCATATTTAAGTGTTTTGCTGTACTGGGGCCATAATGCATATTTTTTCCCACCCAGTTCAGCATATGCGGCAGAGCTGGGACTGGAACTTAGCAGTTCTTGATGATGACACATCCTATGCTCATACAGTGATATAAGGCCTGATCCAGCTTCCACTAAAGTTAATTGGAGTAAGATTGGGCCCATAAACTCAGTCTGGAATCTGTATTTTTTTCCTATTCTCTTATAAAGTATCATAACATCAGTTCCTGGAGCTTTGAAACCATTCAGTTAAAGCTGGGGAGACCTTATCCTGAAGGCACTGCTCCCCAATCACAACTGGGGCCCAATTTTCTCAAGAACTCAGGTCCAGTTTAGGAACCCAGTTGAAGCACTTAGTGCTCAGATTTTCAAAAATTTCCAACACCCAGCAGATCCTATGTGGGCGGGGGAGGGTTTGGCGGGATAGAAGGGGAAATGAGGAAATGTTCTGCGACTATGGGGAAGAAGCAGCTGGCTCCAGGGTGGGAAGGGGGGTGCCAGGGATTCCTACTTTCTCCCAGACCTATTCTTGCCACTCCAGGTCCTGCTCCCTGTTCCCCAGCCCCATCCGGTGCATCATGACAACCACTCTATCCAGGGCTGGTGCTACCATTTAGGCTAACTAGGCGGTTGCCCAAGGCGTCAAGATTTGGGGGCGCCAAAAAGCGGTGCCCCCAATTTTTTTTTTTTTTTTTTACAGTGGCCGCTGCGGTGGGAGGGAGAGGGAGTCTGAGCCGCTGGCAGGCAGCCCAGGGGTTCCCCTGAGTCAGCGCACCACCAGCAGCCCAGGGGAACCCCTGGGTCAGCGTGTTGCCGGCAGCCCAGGGGTTCCCCTGGGTCAGAACTGCCGCACGGATCCCTGGGCTGGGGGGTGGGGAGCTGCCCCGGGGGGGTGCCTCAGGGCAGGGGGGGGAGCTGCCACGGGGGGGTGCGGAGCTGCTGCAGGGCTGGGGGGGGCGCAAGGTGGAAGTTTCGCTTAGGGCGTGAAACTTCCTTGCACCGGCCCTGACTCTATCCCCTCTGGGTCCTGCTCTCACCTCCGTCCCACTCAGGCATGTGTAAGTTTACAGGAGGACAGAGCAGCCTCAATATTTCCACTGCAGGAGCTCTAGCCCAGCCCCCACCCGGCAGTTCCACTCCCCCTGGCTGGCTCCCATTGGAGATCTGGCCATTATGATAAAATCAGACCTGTAGTCCCAGCCCTGTACTTCAGGTATTACAGGGCTAGAGCTCTATGACTGCCATGGGGAAAGGGGAGCCACCTGCAATACCCCTTGTAGGGGAGCAGCATATGCTAGCCTGGTATACTATGACTGCCTCCTCCTGGCCCATTTTTGGGAAGGTCACGCAGGGTGACAGCAATCCCTTGCCCTCCTCCAGTTGCATTGGGCCCGCCATGATTTAACCCATTATGATACTGGTGTTAAGATTTTTGAAAGTGACTACTTAGTCTGGGTGCCTCTGCTTTTGGGTAGAAATGCACAGGAACTGGAAATTGTGAGATTTTTTAATTTGCCTGACCCTTTATCGAAATGCTTGTACTCAGTTTTTCTGAAATGTTGTCCTAACTGACATGTTCCCACGGAATGTATCAATTTCACTGAATCGACTGGAAAAATGGTGCATCGGAAAATTTTCAACGCGCTGTAGTACCGAACTGGAGACACTGCCAGAAAGTGCCGAGCCTTCTGAATAGCAGGCTCTTCTAAGATGTTTCCAATTGCGCTCCCGAACGCTGGTACATCATAAACCACCAGTCATTTCTGAAACCCTTGACCTGAGATTCTACAATGTGTAAAATGAACTTTAAGAAAATTAAGAAATGCAAATGGTGTAGTAATGCTTTCCTCCACATTACAGCCTGGTTAATGGGTGTTTGGGGTGAACTGGGAACTCAGGACTGACTTGATAGGAGAACTAAATAAGATTTACTGGCTGGCTAACCACAGCTGACACCTCACCAAGTAAAATATGGACCTCTAGAAATGATCACATGAGTTTCTACTGTTTATGATAAAGTCACAAGCTACAGAGGCTGGCTATTTAATACTGTAGATTCCCCTCCTCTAGGAATGAAAATAGAAAGGGACAAATAATAGACACTGACTAGGGGTTAAACTACAACATACTTAAGTACACATCTCAGTTATAAAAGAAATACGCAATTGGACTTTGGTTTACACTTTGCTCTACAGGTATTTTTTTAATTATAATTTAAAATCATTTAAGCAATCACCTTTTAAAATATTTTCCTTACGTTTTAAAAATAAAATACAAAAGTGCCACTAAATCAACATTTTACCGTTTTTATTGATCATTTGGAGTTTCTTCACTACTCTGCATATCTTTCCCCACCAAATTCAGCACAGTCCCAATTTAAATTTAATTCTTTCATTTAAAGTAACAAAATCAAGCAGACTGTGTAATTAAATGTTTATATTACAAGGAACTACAGTTGAAATGCCACAAAACTTTGAGGCTGAAGAAAGAAACCAATTGAATGTAAAGTGTGGCTGAGGCTTTCACCACTTTTTCCTTTAAAAGAATGCTTGTAGCTTTATCAGTAGAAATAAAATAAAAGATTAATGTCAAAGCTGGGAATCATCCAAGGTAGGAACACCAGTGGCTAAGCCTGAGGCCTGATTTATACTTAAAACTTAGGTGGACATAGCTACAGCACTAAGGGGGTGTGAAAAATCCATACCCTTGGGCCCCGTAGCTTTGCCAACCTAACCCCTGGTGTAGAAACAGGTGGGCTGTTGGCAGAATGCTTCTGTTGCCCTAGCTACTGTTACTCAGGGAGCTGGAGTTCCTACAGCAATGGAAAAAACCCTTCCGTCACTGTAGGTTGTAATTACACTACAGGGTTATAGTAGCATAGCTACAGCTTCATGATATTATGAACTAGAGGAGGGATTCGTCCTTCAATTGTTCCCTGTATGCTGTTTGGCAGTGTAGCCACAAAGCTGTCAGGAGAATTCCCGCAGCATAGGCTCCACACTGGGCTATCACAATGTCATCCTATGGTGCTTCCTTCCCCCTTGCAAGCCCTAATGTAAGGGGAATGGCCCAGGACATGTTCAGGAGGAGGCATGGAGTCACATTGCTCTCTGTGGAGAGTCTGTGAGGCTCCATGTTGCAGAGCCAACTATAGGCAGACCTCAGAGAGGCCTGGGGATTGCACCGGCTCCAGTGACAGCTCAGAACTGGGAGGGTGCCAGTGTGGCTTAAAGCCAACTTTGCCCCACCTCCACGTGGGCTGACCAATTAATAAAGTTGGTATCTAAAGTGTGGGTCCAATCCCACATTGCTTATGCATGCAAAACTCTCATGGAAGAGAATTGGCCCAGTCCTGAAGGCCTTATTTGGGCAAAACTCCTGTTGGGGCAAATCTTCAAACAAGGGAAAAGTCAGAGTAGAAGGGCTGAGGATGGGGGGAAGGGAGCTCCAAAGCAGAAGAGCTAGGGGGAACAAATCCTGAGCCTCGGCAAGCTGGGTAAGTTCTGGATGGTCACGAGGCTGGTCTGCTGCAGGTGACTGTTAGCAATGGGGTAGAATAGTAGCCATCTGCCATTGCTTGGGGTTATGCTGGATCTGAACCTTGTCAATTAGTACTGTCCTACAGCCTTGTGACACCCGCCATGATGTAGTACACATACACGATTCGTATGGGAGTGTGGAAACCAAGGGGAGTCTTCAGAACAAGACTAGATGCCCTTCTGGAAGATATGCTTCAGTCACACACCAGTAGCTGGGCTCAGTACAGAAAGAACCGGATTGAATTCTATGGCCTACATTATACAGGAGATCAGACTACGTGAGTTAATGATCTCATCTGGCCTCAAAATCTAAGAATCTGTGAAAACCCCTATTTGATGCTCCACTGGTTTGTGTACATATGCAAGCACCAAGGTAGCATATGAAAAGCTTTTGGGCGTTATATGTCTTTTAATCTGTCCGGTGTAAGAACTGCAGGATCAGAATTATGGACTATTCTTTTGAGAAAATATATCACAAACATTTTTAAAAGAAGCAGTACATCCATTTAGTAAGACATAGGCCATACATACACCTCTACCATGATATAACGTGACCCGATATAACACGAATTCAAATATAACACAGTAAAGCAGTAGTCCGGGGGGGGGCTGCGCACTTCAGTGGATCAAAGCAAGTTCAATATAACGCGGTTTTACCTATAACGAGGTAAGATTTTTTGGCTCCTGAGGACAGCGTTATATCGGGGTTAGTGGTGTATATAGCGGGAGGGTGGATGTATTTAAGAACATTTAGCTGCACTTATAAGAATAATTGCACACAGGGATAAAAGCTAGTCTACACTACTGCACTACATCGGCACAACTGCACCAATGCAGCTGCACCACTGTAGCATGTCTGGTGAAGGTGCGCTATGCTGATGGGAGAGCACTCTGCCATTGGCATAGTTACTCCACCTCCCGGTGACATAGCACAGTGTGGACACCGCTTTAAGTCAATGTAATTCGCATTGCTCAGGGCGAGTGACTTTTTCACACCCCTGAGTGATGCAAGTTACATTGACTTAAGTGGTAGTGTAGAGAAGCCCTCAGAAAAACTGAAAGCATTGTTCTATAATCATACACAGCACAGGAAACCATATCAGGCTGAGAACTGAAAGAAGGGAAGTGAGGCAAAGAAGAAACAAGCAGCTTAACATTTGGTAATGTGAGGGATAAGCCTCACCAATGATGAAGACGCTGAATAGTTGATAAAGCTACTGAACTGTCTCCAGGTCTGAGACAAGAAAGCAATAGTTCTGCTCTTATCAGCAGCCACTTTTTCATAGTTGTGTATGAAGCTAACTTTATTAAATTATTCAGCAAAGGTTAAAAGCAATGCGTCTTCCCGGGTTTATTGTGATTTTTTATGACATCAGCTGAGTGGTTGGATAATAAACAGTGCATGTCCAAAGGCCATACTGGCTGGCTAGCCACAAGCGCTCAGCGTTATAAGGCCATTTGGTCATTGACTCCGAGGCAACACAAATGTATCAAACAATGTTTTAAACAATGTTGTTCCATTGATTCTTTTTGGTGGTATGCTGCACTTTGCCGCAGCTACTTGCTCGTGGGAACACGGTGTAACAGTAAGTCAACAAAGCATTTTCTGATATGTCTGATCCAATCCTACATATGTGCATTGACTTCAAGGACTACTCAGGTGAGACATAGTTTATAGGATTAAGACCTGTCACATAATGACCACTCCACTGGCTGGGGACTGGCCAGAGCACTGCTTTCCAGCTTGGCCCACAGCATGACTTTGCCACCTTCCACAAGTTTCCCACACATAGCCAGAGGGAGTGGGTGGTGTACAGCCAGCAGTGCAAAACTCCTGGGAGTAGTAGCAGGCTCCTTATTTTTGTATTTCAGCTATTGGTGCAAGTTTTTTACAGCATTATTCTAACTGACATAGCTATTTTCATACGGTAATTCTGAGTCTCTATATATGTGTGCACTTGATATATATACATACATACATACATACAATATATATAAAACTATATACAGAATATACTCACAGCCATGCAGATCTATTATGGGCTCTGCTTTATGAACATGGGGATGTTATATATACTCCTGGAAGCAAAATATGTATCCATACATTACATGAAAAGCAGTTAGCAATCAACTAAAAATGTACAGCCATTGTTTGTTAGCCCTTGGAAGATCCAAACCAGACTGAAAGTGGGAGCTGTTGCTCAGGCGGCAGCTTTTCATGCACCTGTTATGTGAAGCAATATGAACTAATACAATATTGTAATGAATCATGGGTAGAAGTTCAGGGGTTCCAGATATTATTTATGACTGTTTCATTGACAGTCGATGGCTTGAACCGATTTTGTGCTCATTTTATATATTGCCCTATTAGGAATTACGTTTTATGGAGTTTAAGGCCAAAAGGAAAAACATTACATATAGAACACATCGAAGGGCTTTCACAGTTGCTGACACATGAAAAACTTACCTTTTACACATCAGCAATAATCAACAGCATTCTGGTAACAGGAAGTAACTTTCCTATATGTCATTGCAGTGATTAGCATGCTTTACTGACTATCTTCAGCTGCACTCCTTTGAAAAATTAAAATATATCTTGGTTACATAAATAGGTTAGTAACATTAGCTTTTTTTTTTTTTAACTGGATAAAATTATCTTGGTTGTTCTATAAAGGAATGATGAAGCTCTAGGTTACACACTAAGGGCCAAATTTTTAGAGGTACATAGATGCCTGAAGATGCAAGTAGACACCCAGTGGGATTTTCAAAAGCACCTAGGTACCTATTGTCCACTGAAATCAGCCTAAGGCCTAAGGCCCAGATTTGTAAAGGTATTTAGGCATTGCTGCACTCAGCGTTGCAATGCTTAACTAATTTAGCAGCCTAAAACTCATTTTCTAAAGTTAACTATGAATGGGATTTAGGCTCCTAAGTGCCTAAATCACTTTTGAAAATGAGATTTAGGCTTCTAAATTAGATTAGCATTGCAACGCTAATGCCTAAATACCTTTACAAATCTGGGCCTGCATGATTTTCAAAATCCCATGAAGCTCTTATTTTATATCTTTAGGTGCCATACCTTTGATAAATTGGCCCTAAATCACTCTTACTCTCTCTCACACACACACACAGATTTTCAAACACATAAATTGTGGGTAGGTGCTTGACGCTTGTTGACTTTCAAGGAGTTGCTAATGGCCATTCAAATCTCTGAAAACCTCTCTACAACAGTTTATTACACAAATCAAATATGTTCCACATCTTTAAAGGGTTTACCACTAGTGTGAATTCTTTTGTTTTAACCTATAGGTGAATTAGCAAAAGACACAAGGTTAACAGCAAATCTAGCTGCTGTTCTTGCTACACTTGCAAGAGATAAAACTCTCTCTCCAAGACAGGGGGGGGGGAAATCTCTTCATGGGAGGAACTTCACGAGGGAGTGGGGCCCAGCCCAGAGTAACTCCAGAGGGAGGGGCCGAGGACAAGTATGGTTGTAGTACACCCTTTCCTGGCCAAAGACCCAAGCACGTGCCCGAACTAGAAGTCTTCCCCAAAGAGGCAGAGGAATCTGCATCAGAAGGTCTACCAGAGGGCACAGAGAACTGGGAAAATGCAATAGAGGCTAAACAAGTCAAATTGAGTGAACGAAGCCTGTCCACTGTAGATTTGCTGTTAACCTTGTGTCTCTCTACAACAGTGTTAACATTTACCAGCACTTACCACACTGTTGTATCTCAAATACTGTATTTGTTTCCAGTGGAAAATTCTGGCTTCCAGAGACCACTGTGCAAAAACTGTTGGAAAATTTAGGTTTTTTGAATGTTGACCACTGTATTACTGCCCAGAAAAAAAATTGGAAAATTGACACCATTTAAAAACATATAACCAGTGCAGCTTATTCAAAATAACAACAAAAATAAGTAAAGAGGCGTTAACAGAGACACCAAATCAAATATGTACCAAGCTGCAAGGATTTTTTTGGTCGTGACTCAACATATAAATAAGAAAGAAAGAAAGAAAATATATGAAAAGTTTGGATGATGTCATAGAGCATAAAGATAGTTTCTTAAAGGTCACGGCTGTGCTCTTGATTCATCTTTAGATCAGAAATTCTTCTGAATTCTGGTATCTATTAAATAATTGATTGGTCATCTGCTGCACATAGGGATCCAGGAATGGACTCCATATTACACAATATGTAGTCAGGTTTTTATATGTACAAAAAAATCTTTAGCTCATACTTGCTATCTCCAAAAGCAAACTGAAGCAGTGTTCATAGTTCGTATCAGTTTTACCTTCCAGGTGGTTGGGGTTCATATTTTGGCTGTATGTATGGCCCTCCAGAACCATTTCTGCTTAGAACTTGATAACAAAAACAAAAAACTAGTATAACACAAGACCTATGTAGATATACAAAGGATCTACATAATTATGAGCACTTCTGGCAAGCATTTCAGTAGGCACATCTTAAGTCTCCTATTTTGGGGAGGAGATTCCTGGTTTTAGCCTCTATGTCCCCTGCTCCTCCCTTCCTTAAGGACTGTTCATCCCAATGCCCTGTTTCCAAGGATATGTGAGTGGGCTGGTTGACTTTCTGCTCAGCCATGCTGTTTCTAGCTCTCCCTCTCTGCATAAATCTATTGTATTATGAAGTGCTTGGGGGTAGAGAACAAAAGAGCCCAGTGACAGAGCAAATGAAGATGGAGTCAGCTCAAATGCCTGTCTTTTAGCTTCAGGTCAGGAAAGTGCTCTGTCACCAGCCCTTCAGAGATGGAGGAAAGGGAGAAATCACAGACAGTTCCTGCAAAGCTACAGTAACTGAGGAGGAGAAACTCCAGGAAGAGGATGGTGCTGAAATATAAGGATAACAGAAGAGAGCTCATGGTGCTTCATCTTCGAATCACCAGGGCCTGATGAAATACATCCTAGACTACTCAAGGAACTGACAGAGATATCTGAGCCATTAGCGATTATCTTCAAAAAGTCATGGAAGATGGGAGAGATTTCAAAGGGCAAATATAGTGCCCATCTATAAAAAGGGGAATAAGGACAACTTGGGGAATTACAGACCAGTCAGCTTAAATTCAGTACCTGAAAAGATGATGGAGCAAATAATTAAGCAATGAATTTGCAAACACCTAGAAGATAATAAGGTGATAAGTTACAGTCAGCATGGATTTGTCAAGAATAAATTATGTCAAACCAAACTAACAGCTTTCTTTGACAGAATAATAAGCCTTGTGGATAGTGGGGAAGTGGTAGATGTGGCATAGCTTGACTTCAGTATGGCTTTTGATACCGTTTTGCATAACCTTTTCATAAACAAACCAGGAAAATACAAACTAGATGGAGCTACTATAAAGTGGGTGCATATTTGGTTGAAAATCCATTCCCAGATAATAGTTATCAGTGGTTCACAGTCATGCTGGAAGGGCATATCAAGTGGGGTCCCGCAAGGATCATTTCTGGGTCAGGTTCTGTTCAATATCTTCATCAATGATTTAGATAATGGCATAGAGAGTCAGGGCCGGCTCCAGGCACCAGCCCACCAAGCTTATGCTTGGGGCGGCACCTGGAGGGGGGTGGTGCGGCGGCTCTGGCCGCCGGGGAGAGCGGCCCACGGTCGGGCTCAGCACCCTCCCCTGCCGTGCTGGGGGGGGGGGGGGGGGGCGACGCAGCGGGAGGCTTTTTTGCCTTGGGTGGCAAAAAAGCCAGACCCGGCCCTGTAGAGAGTACACTTATAAAGTTTGCGGACACTATCAAGCTGGGAGGAGTTGCAAGTGCTTTGGAGGATATGATTAAAATTCAGAATGCTCTGGACAACCTGAAGAAATGGTCTGAAGTAAATAGGATGAAATTCAACTAGGACAAATGCAAAGTACTCCTGTTAGGAAGGAACAATCACTGTGGAAAGGGATCTGGGGGTCATTGTGGATCACAAGCTCAATATGAGTCAAACTGTTGCAAAAAAAAAAAGCAAACATTATTCTGGGATGTATTAGCAGGAGTGTTGTAAGCAAGACACAAGAAGTAATTCTTCCACTCTACTCTGTGCTGATAAGGCCTCAACAGGAGTATTGTGTCCAGTTCTGGGCGCCACATTTCAGGAAGGATATGGACAAATTGGAGAAGGTCCAGAGAAGAGCAACAAAAATGATTAAAGGTCTAGAAAATATGACCTATAAGGGAAGGTTGAAAAAACTGGGGTTGTTTGGTCTGGAGAAGAGAAGACTGAGAGGGAACATGATAACAGTTTTCAAATACATAAAAGGTTGTGACAAGGAAGAGGGAGAAAAGTTGTTCTCTTTAACCTCTGAGGATAGGACAAGAAGCAATGGGCTTAAATTACAGCAAGGGTGATTTAGGTTGGACATTAGGAAAAACGTCTTAACTGTCAGGGTGGTTAAGCACCGGAATAAATTGCCTAGGAAGGTTGTGGAATCTCCATCATTGGAGATTTTTAAGAGCAAGTTAGACAAATACCTGTCAGGGATGGTCCAGATAATAATTAGTCCTGCCTTAAGTGCAGGGGACTGAACTAGACCACTTGAGGTCCCTTCCAGGCCTATGATCCTATGATCTGCAAAGGTAGCATATATGAAGAAGCAACAATGTAATTACTGCCACTGTTTCCCACTTGCATCTAGAATAACCAGAGTTTTTTCAATTTATTTTACAATTCCCCTCCTCTTCCAGTGAAATAAAAGTAAAAGAAAAAAAAAGTATGGAAAAGTGGGAGAACTTCCCCCACTATACTATTTTAAAAATAATGTTATATTTCATTTAAACATTTTTCACTAAATAATTTGAAATTTTTTGAATGAAGTGTAAAAAATTCATTTTTCCAAAATGCAATTCTATTTATTAACCAACCCTTCTGATAAATAAATAAGAAAATCATACATTTGAAATTTCAATTAAAAAATCTGCATTTGTAATCTACTTGTGTGTAATACTGAATTAGAATTATTGATTCTTCTCTTGGGGAACATACATTTTAGCACGTAGCCTGCAAAACTATTACAAATAGAGACTCTGCATTTTGTGAAACCATCCCAAGAGAGCTGCTCCCGTACCCCTATCCCAAACCTGAACCCCCACCCCACCCTTTGCACCCACCCTGAACCCAACCCTCCACCCTACATCCCTACCCCACAGGTACAGGTTCACCTCTTTGTCTTTCCTTATGCAGGTCTGGGAAAAGCACAATGCTTTCCTGCTGCAGTATGGGATACATACTTTGCAAAATGCCACATGAAAACGCATAGTGTAGTAATGAGTCTGTCATACAAACAGCCCGTGGGGCTCATAGGCTGCCTATGGACAGCCCTATCTTAAATGTGTGCAGAGTGCTTATATAATAAAAACAGTTTGAACTGAAGATAACATTTTTTCCCCCTTTGTGATAGCCAGGTTAAATTGTATCAATATATTTAGCACAATACCACAGTTTAGGACAAAATAATCAGTGCTTTGCAAGTCTTCATAACTGTTTATTCATTATAAATAGTAAATATTTACTGCACTTTTTACATGAAAGACATTTTTTTTACAACACATGTGTTGTTGGTAGAGGCTGCAACACAAAGATAATATTTCTTTTGTTCCATCACCTTTTAAGACCAATGTGTGAACTAATCTCTGTACTACACCTAGTCTCACTATCTCACTACTTCATAGTCCTTAATGCTAAAAGGAATGTATGTGTCCTACCTCATTCATTGTTCCAAGAATAAAGAGAAATAAATAACACTGCCTTCCATCTTCCTGTTCCTCTTAACATTTCAAAACACAAATTTATTGACATTCTAAAATGTCACAACACAAACTTATGTAAACCTCGGTTCCTATTATTATTTTTTCTATATTAGCTATCACTGTATAATTTAAAAGTACATGTCAGATACAGGGACATCTCTGTTCATGTCCTGTACATCACTAAAAGAGAATGTAAACGTAATCATTTCAAATGTATTGTTTCCTGAAAATGGTCATGACTCGTGAGCCAGATTCTGTTGTACTACGGACTGCACCACTTCTGCATTTTATCATAATGAAATATGTACTGCAAAAATAAAAGTACCTGCAAAAATATAGTTCTATCTATATCACTTTGGATGATCCCAAAGCTTGTGTGAGGTACACAGTATTGCACATTGTTAGGCAGTTGTGGAAATCAAAGTCACTTTGTTTTGTTGTTGTTGTTTCCTTTTCCGTGTTTGTTTCAGAACGTAACATGGATTAGGAAAACTTCACACACACAAATTGCAAAAAAATTTCTTCATGTTACACAATATCTTGTTCATTGTAAAGCAAAACTTGTATGTGACATTTCTTGACAACATGATTACAAAAGAATGATAAGATAACCATTAACTTGTTCTGGAAGTCTTTTACATCTATCCTAGCTTCCTACAGACCATGACATTTCGTCTTGATGTCAATTTCCAGTGTGTAAAATCAAAATGTTCTCCTGCTCATGCTTCAGAAACTGAGCAGTTTTAAAGTTAGAATAAAGTCAGCATCGGATGTCAAGAGTCTGAGTTTGCAGAGCTCAACTGTTAAGTTTTAGAATATTTTGTTTGTCCAAATCAATGCATGCTTTTTCAGCAACATAAAATGGAATGCTTTGTCAGTCAGTGATTTTAAATTCTTCAGCATTTTTTATACCTGCCCACGCTGAACTGTGTTGTATTTATTTATTTGTTTATTTTTTATTGCTCTTGGTCTTTGTCTTCTGAACTGTTACGTCCAACATGTCGAAATGTCTATCGAAAGCAATGACGCGAGAAAAGAACAGAATGATCCTGTATCTCTATTGTGATTGCCCCAGCTTGGGTTGCATTTTGGTGAGAAGATCCCTCCCATCCAAGCACTGGAGTGAGACCAGAAACAAGACAAGCTTTAACTTGAAGTGGACAGTTCATTTATGCAATATCTGGCTTCAGATAATGAAAGGCACCTGTAAGAAAGCAAAAGAAGTTCTTTAAGTCATGCTGTGACAACCTCACAGTAAGGGGCAATGTCAACTACAGGTTGACATTGTCATATTTAATACAAATATATCAAAGGAAAGGGACTAATATTTTTATTCCTGGGACAAGTTTGACAAAACTCTATGTATCTGGGATTATATACTATAATGATTCTTGAGCTGACCTCATTAAAAACATGTGTTTCTAATACTGGAATGCCAGTGGTTATTTCATTTTGGACAACCCTTATGTTTTACCTAATGGCAATCAGGTTTCATGTCTCAACAATTAATAACATCAAGATGTTGTTGACATCACTTAAGAAAATAATTATGCAGCAGAAATCTTGCTTGAACAATCAGTTATCTTAGCAGCAAACATAGTTCTATTATGAACAGAAGAAAAAGTCATAGGTTAGAATCAATCCTCCCCATTTCCTTTGTTACAAGAAGAAAAATATACTGTAGCTAGACAGTTACCTTACTAAGGGTATGACCCAGTCATTGCACAACATAAATATCCACCTGGTACTCACTTTGTCCATACTGTCCATACTGGTATCCTGTGACAGGGTCCATACTGTAACCGGTGGTGCTGTAAGTTGGTGGGCAGTAGGACTGTGATGTAGGCAGGCTATCTAAACTTTTCATATGATCTAGTCTCTGACTGCAGCTGGCTGATACAGTAGTGGTTGGTTCTAAACCCCCAGTTAAGGGTGAGAGGGCATAATCAGTTTGGGGCTGGTGAGGTACACCACCATGGTTAGTCAGGAGGCCCATTACCTAAAATAAAACGTATAGTAACAAATAAAGGTTAAAATGCATGAAGAACTATATTTCATATAGAGCTGCAAGAACAACTAGTGTCTGTTATTTAATTTCCCATGATATCTATTACTTGGTATTTAACCTGAACTTCGGGTTCCTAATTCAAAGAGGAAAAAGAGTTACATCATGCATCTAAATAGTAACTTATGGCTGGCATTCCAGAAAAAATAATGTACAGGCATATAGGTGGGACAAAAAAACAAACCATCTTTTATGCTCTTAAAATGTCTGATCACGTCACAGCTGGAATTCCTATGGATGTTTATTCATTGGGAACTCGATGAGGATAAAAAAGAAAAAGAGAAAATAGATCATCAGTCACAGTCCAAATTTTCTTATGATGCTGTTCCCCAAACACAAAATCTTCATCATGCTTTATTCTCCAACCCAAGCCATTGTGTATTCTTGATAACAAACAGTGCAGCCAGAACAGACATAACTATAAAAGTAGCCACATTAGAAAAGAGTGAGGTATTTATATGGCCAATTTAAAAATGCATAATTAATTAGGGATATCTTAGGTTCCCATGTTGAGGCTCTTAAACCATAACATAGGAGCTTTGAAATGGGGTAGTACATGAAATCGAGCCCCACTGACTGTTCTAGTCAACTTGACCATATAAACAGCTCCTCTTTTCTAAGGGGCCGTTTTTTCCTAGATATCATCTCTTTATATAAATTATTTTTTCTTCTTTTTCCCCCCATGATGTCATTGTAAACTTGTTTTCATCAAATATTTATTTTTGCTTTAGAAGAGCGGGGAAAATAATCTGTAATTATATTGATAAAAAGTTCCCAACAGGAACTAAACTCTAGGGCTGACTGAACAATGGGGCAAAATAGTTAATTATTATTTATCTTTGCCTCAAAGCCCCAGGCCTGGACCAGGACTCCACTGTGTAGGTGCTGTACAAACACACCACAAACAAATGATCCCTTCCCCCAAAAACGTATTAATTAACATTTGTTCAGCTTCAAAAACTAACATCAGTTCAATGTGTTCACTACGTACTACAGGCAGCCCTCCAAATGCAGAGCCAGAGAAAGATCCTAGCCCCCCAAAAAACGTTGGTCTACTGGCTAGGGGCAGAGCGCCCATAACTCATGCGCTGCTGGTATGAAGCATGTGCTTGCCTGTAAAGAATACTAGAAGTGGATTTTTTACACATGAAAGCTTATGCCCAAATAAATATGTTAGTCTTTAAGGTGTCACTGGACTCCTTGTTGTTTTTGTGGATACAGACTAACACAGCTACCCCTCTGACAGAAGAAAAAGGTTACAGTGTTTGCTGTTTGGTCAGAGTCATGCCACAAACTCCCTAGCCAAGTCGCTCCTTTCTAAAGAACAACAGTAGTGCTTTCTTTCTAGCTTGGCTTCAAGCCTCCAATGACTCTTGTAATGTCCTATAGATAAATGTAGTTAAGAAATTAACCAGAAAGTCAAGATCAATAAAAAAAAAAAAAAGACTTTAGATTGCTTGAAAACATGTACTTGTATCTAAAAAGTCAATCCTCTGGCTGGAATTTCCTATGGAAGTTCAGGGACAGATTTTACAAAAGCACCTAAGTGATTTAGGAGCACAAATTAATTGTACTTGTGCTGCTAAATCCCTTATTTCTGCAAATCTTTTCCTTGTGCTATAGCTTGATGTATGTTTCTTTTCAAAGGACTTCTGTATTTTCACAGCATATGGTAAAGACAAGCACAGCTCTGAGAACTACTCCCTTCTGCTAGCACATTTAGGCCTAATCTACACTTAAAAATTAGACCAACCTAGCTATGTTGCTCAGGGCTGTGAAAAATTCGTGCTCTGCATGATGGGATTAGGATGACCTAACCCGCAATGTGTAATGTGGATGGAAGAATTCTTCTGTCAACATAGCTACCACCAAAGCTGTGCTGCAATAGCAACTATAGTGTAGCCCAGGGATTGGCAACTTTTTGCACGCGGCCTGCCAGGGAAATCCGCTGGGACGGTTTGTTTACCTGCAGCGTCCGCAGGTTCGGCCGATCGCGGCTCCCACTGGCTGCGGTTCGCAGTTCCAGGCCAATGGGGGCTGCGGGAAGCGACATGGGCCGAGGGATATGCTGGCTTCCTGAACGAGGATCCTTAGGGCTGTTTGGGTGAACGTGTTTATGCCCATCACCTTAAACTACTTCTTAAAGTAGTTCTGACTTTTTCTACTTCTGTTCTCAATAGAAAGGGGCCCTAGATTTGGACCTAGATGCAAATTATGAACAACCCAAAGTTTGGGAGTGTTTTGATCCAGGGTTTTGGTGTGACCCATTATAGTGCTAGGGAGCAGGCTTTAAATGGGGATTTGGATCAGATTCTAAACTTCAAGTGTGCTTGTATCTGGTGTTTTAGTTCAGGCCCTCCTTTAGAAAATTTACTCTTTTGCCAGCCATGTAGCCACTGAAAGTTGAAATGTACTGGTATTAGATGGGATCTCATTCAAAATTTACCACAGATTAACTCAAGTTGTCAGTCATCTCTAATCAAGTGCAGATGCACCTAATAAAACCGATGCCTTTAACCATCTTGACAAGAGCGACAGCACTATATCTTCAAGGCTGAAAAATTTGATTTTGAACAGTAATTGTCTTCTCAGAAATGTCTTCTTCAGAAGCCTTAGGAATCATCCTGCAGTTGATTAGCATCTAAATAATTAGATTTTTGGTCATGTCTGTTTGAAAACTATAAGGGAAGTAGCCTAAAGGCAGAAGTCTCTCTTATGGTATGTGTCATGACCTTATCACCCATGCGAGGAGTTACAGGAAGGGCATGAATGACTTTCACCTAATCAATTAGAAAGCCATTAAAGATCCAATCCTGCAAGCTGAGACTTCTACTGCCCTCCATGAAGTAGATGGCACTCAGCACCTCACAGGAGGCACTCTATTACTTCCAGGTCTGGGCGCGGAAGGTGAGAACCTTCACTGTTATAAACCAGCAGAGCCCCCCTGCCCTCCCCCCTCCAGGGTAAATGGAGCTACACGGATTTATTCCAACAATGGGTCTGGCCCTGAATGTGTAAAACCAAATTATTTACATATTCATTATGAGCATGATTCAGCTCCCATTAAAATCAATAAAAAGATTCACATTGACTTAAATGAGTGTTGGCTCAGGCCCTACGTCTTTAGAGCCAAATGCTGCAGTTCTTATTCATGCTGAATTTTAATGAGGTCAAAAATCAAGTCTTACGGTTTTGGCCACATGCTACATTTTGTTCATGAATAAAGTAGAACAATAAAAAACAAGTGTTTTCTTTGTGGCATGTGATTTCAAGTTTGGCTTGATAAGGAATACTGGGAGTATCCTTGAACTGATAAATAGCCTTTCAGTTAATATAGCAAAATACAATATTCATAGTTTGTAGACAATTATATTCTAAGACTATGGATCTCTAAATTTAATCTGGTTTCCAGACAAAATTGCCTTCTAATAAATACAGTGAACTGCAACAAGGACAATAGACAGAAACATTTTATTGAGCAATTTCCACCACCCTTCCTCAAAACAAAAACAAAAAACAAACAAAAAAACAAACACAAAAAAACCTCTCCACTTTTTTACAACAAATTCTCAGCTGTGGGAATGAATGTAGTTCCACTGAAGTCAACAGAGATTCACACCAGTTGAGGTCATGCCTCAGTATGCATAAGTAGAAGTGGCTGATAAAAGCCTTAAAAGTATGTAGGCAACACTGGGTCCATTATCAACTATTACATAAAATGTATCTATTATCAACAAAATAAAGCCCATTAAACTGAGATAAAGCTTATTCCATTTAAATGAAACATTATGCCAGTTAATGTGGTTGGTATTTTAGTAGGTTGGACCCACCATAGACATAATAAAATTCTCATGTGTTTTAATTCATTTACGCATGCCTGCATTTAATATGCTTTGTGACCATACCTGCAATTAATATGATTTATGAGAAAAGAACATGAGTCATATTCTTGGGTACAGTGATACATTTTTTTTCACCCTTCTCTAAACGAAAGATTTAATGAAACAGCTCAAGGAAAATTGTTAGCAGTTAACGTATTAAGTTGAGCTGACAGAATCATGAGTAAACTTTAGTGGAGTTAATGATATCCTCTTATCTGACCCTGACACATTTGCAGCATGTAATTTACAGAAGCTCTGTCCAGGGAATCTTGACAAATGCTCCTAACGATGTCAGGGCAATGTTCCATTCTAATGTAAAACAGATGTGGGTCAGATACCCTCATTCATCACTAACACAGAAAATTTCAAACTGCTTCTAAGATGAATGACATTACCTGCTGTTAACTCTTCACTGCAGAAAATCTCTGAGAATCAAAATATCACACCAAAAAAGAGCACATTTTAAAGAGGGAGATTTTTAATGCATCAAAGAACTAAGTTAATATTTAAAAAATCTGGATGTGAAATTTGGATCAAATTTGTTTTGATTGATCATGATCGCTTTCAGCATGACACATATATGAGATAGAGTCTACCCTAAATGGCAGATATCATGGGAGGAGAAGGGAGAGGAATAAGTTTTGTGGGAAATATTAAAATTGTTTCTTTTTCCCAGAATTCAAAACAGACCTATTTTCTGGTTGCTGGGTTTTTTGGGGTGGGGGAAGGAGTTGCAAAAGTTTTCATGACATTTTTAACAGTTTTTAATAGAATTTTTTATTGAAATTGTTTAAAAACATCGAACATTTCATTTACAGAAAACCACGTTCTTGGTAAACAAAAATGTTCAGTAATGATTTTGATACAATTTAATTAAATTATTGATTAAAATATTCCACAATAATTTCTGAAAATCAGAAAAGTTTGAAGATATTGACAATTTTTTGTGCAAAGTCCTGTTTTGTGGTGGATAATCTGTTTTTCATCTGAAAAACATTTTGTGCAAAAAATTTCAGCCCACTGTATGGCAGAGATATGTTTAGCATACAGAAAATCATGAGTGTTTTAAATTGTAGAATTAAGAGCATCAAAAGCTTCTGAGGTGAATAATCTCTTACTATATGGCCCAAATAAAGCGAGTGATGAGTTGTAATGTTTACAACCAAAAAATAATCTTATATAATATTTTATCACCTGTCACATGGTGAAAATTGTCAAATTCAAGAAATGAATGTGACTACGTCACATCTTACTTCTACATTTCAGTGTCAGTATATTTTGTTGTAGTACCTTTTCTACAATTTGATTATCTCGTGGTTACTGAGACACAAGAATAATTCTGGCTTAAATTTTCGGATGTGACCAGTGATTTTGGGGACTTCAATTTACAGGTGGTCAGCTTATGACACTTTCAGGAGACCTAATTTTCAGAAGTGATGAGCACCTGCCCTCTGACAATCAGGTCCTCTTCAAGGTATCTTAAGTTAGGCATCCACCAATGAAAGCATCCAAAGTCAGTAAGCACTTTTTAAAAATTAAGCCAATGTTATGCTTGTCTGATAGTAATTATGAGACCACAAAATTCCAATTGTTTCCATCAAACTAAGGAAACGGAATGATAAAATCAACACAAAACCCCATGTGCTTAACATCATTATTTACATGTATGGCTTTTATCAGGCAACCCGTGCTCAGACAAATTACACAATGTGAACAAACTGCCTCCCTAGTTAAGAAATCCAGGACTTCTGGTTCATGCCAGTTGGTCACCAGTTGAATAATGCTCAATCCATAAA
This sequence comes from Malaclemys terrapin pileata, assembly GCF_027887155.1. Classification (NCBI taxonomy): domain Eukaryota; kingdom Metazoa; phylum Chordata; order Testudines; family Emydidae; genus Malaclemys; species Malaclemys terrapin. Next base: position 68,578,764 of record NC_071513.1, read on the forward strand.
ACCCGTGCTCAGACAAATTACACAATGTGAACAAACTGCCTCCCTAGTTAAGAAATCCAGGACTTCTGGTTCATGCCAGTTGGTCACCAGTTGAATAATGCTCAAAGCTAAGACCACTTTTGACCCACATCAAGAGCTTTTGATTGGTATAGGCTCTCCTAGACTGATCCAACACAAAAAATGTATTTCTGTGGGCAACCAGATGTAGAACAATTTTATTACAGCAATTATGCATAGTAAAGGAACCCACTGTTTTTATTCATTTCATTTTAATGAGGCAATGCACGTTTTCAACTATTTGCTCTTGAGTTTTCCTATAAAAACAGAATTTAATAAAGCATCATGAGTGCATCTTTCTTCTAATGGAAAGGCCCTAATTCAATAGCTGACATGTCTTGAGCTGATAAAAACCAAGTGCACTCATACAGAACACAGTCATCCAAGAGAGCACCATGCCGCAGTGAAAGGGTTACCGAATAATTCTCTGGTTTAGACAATGAAATGTTTGGACATTCCAAGAAGAAGCTGTGAAACAACTCTAATGTTCAATGCTGTTCAAGGGAAAGGTTGTAGTTTTACTTCAGAATATTGTTGAGTGCCAGTTAAAGTGTGAGAACTGATAAGTACGCTGGAGGGCACTGTGCCCTCTGATGCAACTGTGCAACTAACACAGCCAATGCATTTACCACCGTAAAAGGACACCACATACAGTCTCCAATTCTATTAGTGTGACCCACTTTTGGGAAGTGAGGGTTTAGTGATTTTCTAGGGTGAAAAAATATATCCATCAGGAAACAGGTTACAACCACCTGCTCTTCTGGTTCTTTGTGGTAAAAGCTTTTAACAGTGTCAAGTATCAGGGGGTAGCCGTGTTAGTCTGTATCCACAAAAACAACAAGGAGTCCAGTGGCACCTTAAAGACTAACAGATTTATTTGGGCATACACTTTCAGTTGCATCTGAAGAAGTGAGGTTTTTTACCCATGAAAGCTTATGCCCAAATAAATCTGTTAGTCTTTAAGCTGCTACCAGACTCCTTGATGTTTTTCTTTTAACAGTGGATATTTAAGGCTTTGTAACCTATGTGGATTTGTAAATGTAGAAAAGGAGTGGCCTGATGAACAACAACAATAAAAATATTCTTGTGTCTGGATCTGAGCCCAAATAGATTCTGAAATAGCGCTCTTTAGAAACAGGAACTGCCTGAACCACATGGACCTGGGTAAACTTTACTGCCTTTACATTTATAAAGAGAACAAGAAAAGGTCAAGGGATTCCCATGCCACACTGAAAGAGATTTTTTTCCTCAACTTATATAAAAAAAATTAAAATGATGAAATCCTATCTTTGTAATAATCAGATCTGTAGTAAGACCATACACCTTCAATTGAAATAAACATGTTTTGACAAAGAGTCATTGCCTTACATCTGAAGAATCTGAGGTAATTGTTAATGCCATGATCTGAAAATGACATGCCAAATCAGAAAACGTCTTGAGTTCTGTACACATGCTACTCCCTAATAAATTTCAGGATTAACAAATGTTTGTCAAAAGAAAATGCACTGAGCAATTGAAATTTAATTTGAAAGGGAACTACAATATTCCAATAAATATATGCATGAAAACCAAGAAGCTGCATAATAGGCATAGCCGACACAAAATATGCAATTTACATACATTACACACTAATAATCTCAATACTGACATTATTCTTAAAAAGCTCCAGTTCACTGGCAGAGATGGATTTTTTTTTATTTTATTTTTTTTGTAAAATGCAGACAAGGACAATACTTAACACCAGTTCCCTGCACTATTAATCACTGCCTTGTTTCTATAAAGATCAACCCTTTGTAAGTCTATAACACAGAGGATTTCTCACCACAGCCAGGTAATAATGGGTAAAACAGACTTAGCAGACCAATACTCAATCACCCTGATGAGAACTGCAGACCATCTCTTTGTTCTGAATGTGCTGAATGCTAGGAAGACAGTTAGGACTTCCCACTCCTCTCTTTGTTTTAAACTTGCACACACAAAACTTTATCTTATTTTCCAGAGAGTCACTAGAACAGGAAGCCAGGTGTATTGGATGCTGACATTCCATCCTTTCACCCTCCCCCCCAAAAATATGCAGACATATGCAAGCTTCTGATTAAAGTTTGTTACTACAGTGAGAAAATGAACAAACAATAACAAAACTATAGCACCGTAGCACCTCTTGTAATGTTTCCCCCTTTGATCTCAATTTGACTACAATGTTTGTCTTAAACCAGAAACTTAATTGTCAGTGGGCTCAGGAGCAAAAATAGAAATGGAATACCCTGCATCAAAAAAACTGAGTTCAGAGAACTGTGGGCCAGAGTCTCGCCTGGTATAAACTGAAGTCAATGGAGCTATGGTGTTTTACATCATCTGAGAATCTGGTCCTGTGAATCTTAATACCAGTCTTTGCTGTATACATCACTGGACTCTATTTACCACAAAGGATCTCTCTAGAGGGTAGTGTAATTTTTTTCTTCTTCCTTGAATAATTCACCATAAATTCAGCTTGTGTTTTGTATATAGTTTTTCTATAGTGCTTGCTAATGGGAGATAGTCGTAAGTGTAGACATCATTTTAATGGCTCACACACATACACTACACAGATTCAGTAGGATCAAAATCCCCCAGCAAGGAAAGAAGCTCTTGATTTCTCATTAAAAACCTTTTCTCACTCCCAGCTCTACCAACTTAGGGCTTGTGTCTCCCTGCGAAATTTCCCATTACCTTTTCTTTGATAAAATCCTAAATGCAGAATTGGCTTTAGAATTTTTGGACAGGCCTGACAAACAATTTTTATTTCCATCTCACTCAGACATGACTATTTCCTGTCCACCAGGAGCAGAGAACTCAGTGGAGGGTTGAACGAAGGATTTGGGGGAGGATTGGCAGAATTATTATTTGGGACACACCCCCAATTTAACTGACATTTTATTTATTACAAGTGTGTGTCTGGCAACCCCTGGAACCTCCTGCTGCAGAAGTCGAACCCAGCTGCTTGTTCCTTTCAACCCCAGCAATTGGTTTAGGGCAATTTATATCTTTAGGATGATTCTGGCCAGCAAAAGGGATAGAGATTTACTTATGAAAACATGAGGGCTCAGCTTCTCCTTACATCTTTTGGTTCCTAAATCTGGGGGTCCCAGAGCCATGAGTTTAACACAGCCCAAAGGCCAGCTCTGTCTAAACATTTTTTGCCATGCTGTCTGAGGGTCTTCTTCAGCATTTGTTTAACTTGAAACATTTTCATACTGAGGCCAATAAACTTCCAAAAGCTCTCTCCACTTGAATGGATGTGACTGAGTATGTTCAAGTGATGAACAAATTACATCAACACTCTTTTCTATTGACCAACTTCCCTCTAAGGCCCATGGTAAAGGTGCAAAGCAGGGCCAGAAATTTTTTAAGCCAGAGATCGGCAACCTTTGGCACGCGGCCCGCCAGGGTAAGCACCCTGGCGGGCCGGGCCAGTTTGTTTACCTGCTGCATCCACAGGTTTGGCCGATCGCAGCTCCCACTGGCCGCGGTTCACCGTCCCAGGCCAATGGGGGCAGTGGGAAGCGGCGGCCAGCACATCCCTCGGCCCACGCCACTTCCCGCAGCCCCCATTGGCTTAGAGCGGCGAACCGCGGCCAGTGGGAGCTGTGATCGGCCGAACCTGCGGACGTGGCAGGTAAACAAACCGGCTCGGCCCACCAGGGTGATTACGCTGGCGGGCCGCATGTGAAAGGTTGCCGATCCCTGTTCTGACCACTGGGATGGGGGAAGGTAGGGGAATGCTAAGGATCCACAGACCAACTTTCATAATATGAAGACAATCCTGACCACTGAATCAGGGCTGGGTTCCAAGAACTGGAGATCACAGAAACTATTTGTGTCTGTTTTATCAGTTTTAAGATCTCCTTTTGATTATAGGATGGTCACAATAAGATATTGGCCGTGAAAACTTGTTCCACCAATTCCTTTTGGTAATGATCTCTCTTTACCAAAATGTCACAGGACTTCTTTAATGTAATACTTAACTTTCATATCACAGTGAATAAAAGCTTTTTGAAAGAACAAAATAACACTTCTCCATAGCTAGAACTGACTTACACTGAAAATGACGTTGAAAACTGCCTCTGATGGATTAACTCGGAACCCTGGAAAGATTTTTATGTCTAAATTATGGAAGCCTTGCATACTATGAATCTGGTCATTTCAAAGAATGAAACCACTAATATAATGTCATGCCTTTTGTTGGAGATTGCATTTAGAAATTAGGATTCTTCAAAACAAAATTCATTAAAGTCTTGTTGGAAGTACATCCGTTTGTTTTTATGTTGGTATTTTTCTACTGAGGTTTTAAAGCCATAAAGTTTTGTATTCCACTATGTGCTATAGGAATCTATGAAACTTAATTACATTTACTGTTACAAAAAAGGGTTTATGAACTTTTGCCTTTAGGCAAAAATGTTTATTTCATTGCCTTTGCTATTCATTCTTTTCAACTCCGATGCCTTTGAACTTTTCAGCTGCACAGAGTTATCACCGTTATGCAGGAACCAGGAACTGTATTCCCGAGATGCAAACCACAAGTTGAAGAAAACGAAGGAGGCAAAGATATATGAGTCGTTATTTTGGCCACCCTTTGTGCCATTAAAATCTCATTTTCTGCCTATTAGAATGCCCTCTTACTGCTTAGGCAGTGGTGATAGTCAGTGATTAGTGTGTAATTGAGTATAATTGTCTTTTCACTTTTCATTTGTGTCATTCTGAGCTTCTCTCTGTTTTTCTAACCACTGAGAGGAAAAAAGGGTAGAAAGACGATAAAGCTGTTAAAACTCTCACTCTCAGCCCTGAAGAGATTCCTGATTGTAATTATAGATTGCATCCCCTTTGTGACATTTCTCAGAATTTAGTGGACAGCTCTTCCAAACACCTGGGCGAAGCTCACACTAATAAACTAAAGTACTGTATATTTAAGCAATTGCTAATAATGTCAACTGCAGACAGATGCCACTTGTAGGAAATTTAACCAACCTTTTGACACTCAATTATCAAGGCAATTTATTAACATGATCTCCTAAGAAAAGCTCACACAAATTAGAAAAACAATTATGGCATTTGAGCATTTATATATTTCCCAAGAACGTTAAGTCTCCTAATTTATGTATTTATAACTTGATTATAGCTCATCCCAATGTGTACTGCTCATCAGCTGCGCCTCTCCCACTATAACTTCTCTGCTACTTCTAGGGCCATTTTGTAAAACTCCTATAGTCTCTTAAAAAGGCATTGTATTCATAAAAAGCTGATTAGACAAGACAAGATCACCCTCCTTGATCTTTCTTTGCCCAGGAATGGATCTCAAGGAAAATAGTGGCACATTACAAATGCTTGATAACTGAATGCAAACATGAAGTGTGCATGATTACTTGAAAATTAAATATAAGCTATGAGTTTTGATGCAGCAAGTAGGAAAAAAAGGAAGCTAGCAAACTGAAATCATGTGGCTTGTATAAAGAATACATTATGGTTTAAATTTGGCAATTCATTATACTATGGCCTCGGGGAATAGACTCTTTGGTTCTGGTATACAGCAAATCCTCTGTCTGAAAACACAGGACTGACCTGAGGTGAAAGGCCATTGCCAATGGCAGGGTTCATGGGATTTGAGGGCCCGGATGGAGGCACAAAGCTGTCTGTATAGCTGGAAAATCCATGCCTGGTGCTGGGTAGGCAATACGCAGAGCTGCTCTCTGGATTTGAAGGGAGGCTGCTTTGGTGTACAGTGCTTGGAGGAAGCGGCTGAGGTCTGTGGACTGTACTGCTTGGATCAGACACAGCTAGAAGGGAAAGGAACACATTTATACATTTTCCACATAGTTTTCTGACATAACAAATTAACTATATAAAGTTCAACACTGAGAAGAACTGATCAGGACTTGCAGGTAAATATTAGCCAAACCAAAGGTGAATATTTAACATTACTCAATATTTAACTGGCTAGGAGGGAAAAAAAACACATGAGACAAAACATGACATAAGCCTCTGTCAGATCTACATGACATATTTACATTGTGAAAGTTACATGCAGATGTGATTGGGCATAATGGGCATATGCTCTTCTAATGGACAGGATATAGTCTTTCCTCCCCAGTTCATCAGTAGGAATTCAGCTCAGGTTGGTAGTGACTAGTGATCAGACAAGTTGGGGGGTTTGCAAAATTTCCCTAGTCAGATTTTGGTTTGGTAAAACTATCCACCACTGGTTTGAATCCAGATTTCATTTTAACCAAATCACTGAAGTTTAGCAGGTAGGGGGCTTAGATAAAAAGTTGCAAATTTCTCCCACTTCTGTAATAGACAAAGCTTTGGGAGGCAGGGACCTGGTTTTATAATACCCTATCAGACAGGGTATTATTTACCTTTGAAAGATCAAAATCAGGAGTAGCCTGTATTTAAGTTCCATTTTTCCCAAACCATCGATACGTTTGGGACCCCCTCTCTAGTAGCAACTGGAACTTATTATCATCTGATGGCTATTCAGTACATGTGTGAGCTGGTTGGTGACTTCAGTCCAATTCCTACTGGACACATATCAGGCATAAAAATTTCCAGTTGGCAGTTGTCACTTGCAACAAAGAAGACTGAATGAACATAGTGATTGACGACCTATCCTCCATCATGCACTGGGACATGGCAGAGTTGAGACACAATGGTGGGAGAGGATGGGGACATTTGCACAACCCCTTCCAATGCTGTACCTCTCCCAGGGATAGGGGACTTCAGTGTCCAAGCTAAGACTGTCAGTCTGGCACTGGCACCATTCATAGGCAATCAGGCCACAAGCTAGTGAAGCCAATGGGAATAGTCACAATGTTAAATGTAAGAGTTTTGCTGGCTTGAGGCCTACATTCATCCAAACCATTTTCAAAATTTGAAGAATAGAATGTTTCTAAAGTGGGTTTACATGGAAAACCACTGATAACGCCGTTTAAATGAAACATCTGTCCCCTACTGTACCTTGTGGTATGGAGGTGGGTTGATAGGAGGGCTCAGATAGCTGGTATGTTGGCAAGGTTGGCATGGCAGTGGGTGGGAATCCTCCTGGGATCAGGTGGTTGAAAGCCATCAGTTGATTGGCCCCCGCCTGTTTCCTCCATCTAGCACGACGGTTACTAAACCAGACCTACAAATATTTTAATTAGGTACATTTGATTTAGTACATTTAACATAGGCGCATTAGAAATAATGGTACTTTTTAATGTATTTTGCATTTGAAAAGAAGCTAAAAGCTCCATATCTACCACACAAGTCAATCTTCATGGCAATGAAATAAGTCCATGGCAGAACATTATTTGATCTAGTGGCCTGAATACAGGACTGAGAGTCAAGAACTCCTACACTCCAACTCCATGTCCGGCACTTCCTCCTCTGCCAAGTCACTTAACCTACTATTTTCAAACATGGGTGATTAGGTACCTATATCCATATGGTGACAACTAAATGAGTCTCATGAGCACCTGCAATTCCCCCTTATTTAGATGCTTAAATATATATTTAAGTGCCTAACATGATAGATGTTAGTCTTGTCATTTAATGCATTCTTGGAAGGCACTCAGATGCTATAGTGATGAAGGCAGTACAATAACCTATATAGAATAGAACAGGGGTCGGCAACGTTCGGCACGCGGCTTGCCAGGGTAAGCACCCTAGCGGGCCGGGCCAGTTTATTTACCTGCTGATGCAGCAGGTTCGGCCGATCGCGGCCCCCACTGGCCGCGGTTTGCCATCCCAGGCCAATGGGGGTGACGGGAAGCCGTGGCCAGCACTTCCCTCGGCCTGCACCCGCTTCCTGCCACCCCTATTGGACCAGGATGGCGAACTGTGGTGAATGGGGGCCGCGATCGGCCGAACCTGCCGCGTCAGCAGGTAAATAAAACTGGCCCGGCCCGCTAGGGTGCTTACCCTGGCGAGCCGCGTGCCGAACGTTGCCGACCCCTGGAATAGAACTTTTAAACATGGAATGTGAACACCACAGGCCTTTGTACACAAATTAAATCAGTCCCTCCTAGCATCTTTTAATGCACTCTCGTATGCACGCAGCACCTCACCCTAAGACTCCATAGCTCTGGATCATATTTTCACATAGAACCATTCTTGAAATTTGTTTCCAGTGTGAGACACAAGCCAGCTATTATTTAGGATTAGCTATGCATATCTTATCTAGAAATCTACTTTTCTTCAATAAACACAGTAATTCCAGACAAGCCATCTTCAATTCACGTTCCAAGTTCTCCGTGACCTACTTACAGTGGAATACCAGTGAGAAATAAAAAGCAGGATCTTGTTACTTAGTCAGAAATATATTGTACGTTATGAGTTATGACAAATGCAGTTCTCTTTTATGGCTAAAAAAAAAAAATCCTAAATGTAATGGGCCAGGGCTGATGTGACTTCAGTGGAGCTATGCTGATTTATACCAGGTGAGACTCTGGCCCTATTTCTTGATCAGAGACACTCCAACATTTGCAATGTGGATCACATCTTAAGAGGATTATCTCACAGCCGTCTACCCTCCCATTTACAATTACGCAGACTGTCCGCCTTCTCACTCACAATCACATACTAGTCCTGCAGTAACTGCACCAATTACTCCATGGAAAATTAATATTAGGACAATGTCTAATTTATGTTTAGCTATTTTTAAATATAATTTAGCTGGTGGTAACAAGGAGCAGAATTAGACCCATGTGACCAGCCACCTCATCACTGACCACCAGCAAGTGCTCTACAGACCAGGTTGGGAACCACCGATCTAAATAATACAAATCAGCTTTCTAGGAGTGACATGATTTGTGGCCAGAAAACATAATGCTATACAATGTCTGAAAGACACTACTGTGTTCCACCTCTCAAGCATTCTGCATTCTAAGGGACATAATAGCACTTGGGTAGGTTTGCCCCCTGTCTGTCCCACATATGCTGCTCCACAGGCATCACTGAGAATATACAAAGCCATTTGACTTCAAAATTGGGTGGCTGTGCCACTGTATAATGAGAACTAGCCCCGTCTAGACCCTTCTTTTGCCGGCGTTGAGTGCTTCAGTGTATCTTTTCCAGTTTCGCAGCATCGCACAGAGCTGGACTGATATTTTGGCTAGGCTAGGGGGACTGATGGAATCTCTTTTCCACCTCCTCTGCAGGCACTCCTCCTTATTTCTGTTGCACATGGCGCTTCTCCTTCATAACAACCCAAAGTGTTATTGCTGGGGCCTCCTTGAACAGGCAAGAAGTCAATGGATAAAGAGAGGATTATTTGGTGAATAATAATCAGGGCAGACCCAGATCCACCAGTTTTGGACTCTTCTTCCTATCCTCCAGACTGCTTAAGCCCTGTCCAATTTCTTTCCCCCATCTTTCTCTTCCTCCAGAGTCACATATTTATTCACCCTCTTCTGAACCCCTTTAATTACCTTATCAGTTCCACAATAAAACATTTACTTTTTGTTGCCCCTGCAGCTGCATAAAGCGGATGTGGTATCTTGTGGAAGAGAAATGGGTTCAAGAGGGAGAAGATGGAGTGAGGTAGCTCTGAAGAGGAGCCCTGAGGGAAGCATGGAAGGGAAAGACAGAGGGGCGAAATGGGGACTGGAAAAGAGAAATTGGGCTGAGGAGGCAGTGGGCAGCAGCGTCGCCTATACACAAGCTATGACTGACACCCTCCCCCCAATCATTCACTAACCAGCACCTTGTGCACAACTCTCCCTTCCTCAGGCCACCAGGTTATCTGAAGATCTTGACATGTTTTATAAACATTAATTGAGCTCCACAACACCACTGTGAGGTGGGTATCAACTCCATTTTATAGAGGAAAGGGAAGGAGAAAGATCCTAGAATAGTTCAGTTCTATTCCATATAGGTCCTTCTATTGCCCTCAACTCCGTAGCATCTGACCTTCTTCCAGTATCACGTTAAGCAATGTGACAAATGTCTGCCACATGGTTTGTTTTCTCCCTCATCCTCTCCTTCCCCCCGGGGGTGGGAGGGAGGGCTAGGGGGAATTGTGTGTGCAGTTTAGGTTTTGTTCTTTTTCGGTTTCTGTTTTGAATATACACACTGCTCTGTGTTTCTGTTACAGAATGCACATCGAAGAAAGGTGCCTTCCACTTGGAACAGAAGGTTTGGTGAAATTTCTGGGAGTTTGTTCTGGACTCACCCCAGAGAAAGCTCCTTCTCCCTGTCAGACAAGCTTTATCCTTGTTGTAGAGAGTTCCATTGTGCCTGAGGTCAGCCATGTATTGTGTGAGAGAGTAAAGTTTTCACCTCTCTATTCACTTTTTCCACATCACTCATGATTTGATAGACCTATAATATCCCCCCTTAGTCGACTCATTTCTAATCAGAACAGCCCTAATCTTTTTGTCTATCCTCATATGGACGCTGTTCTGTATTCTTGATCATCTTTGTTGCCCTTCTCTGAACCATTTCCAGTTCCACTATATTTTTTCTGAGATGGGGCGACCAGAACTGCACACAATATTCAAGGTGTGGGCACACCATGGATTTCTAAAGTGGCATCATGATATTTTCTGTCTTATTTTTACCCCTTTCCTAATAGAGCCTAACATACTGTTAGCCTTTTTGACTGCTTACAATGCTTTGACAAACTTACAGTGCAAGATCTTGATCCTGCAAATGGATATTCCCATGGATGTACCCACATGCCACTCCACTGACTTCTGTGGGGCTCTATGCAGGTGCAGGAGCCAATCTGCATAAATCCTGTTGAATAGTCAGGGCCTAAAATATTACTACTGTAATCCTACTTAATTGGGACATGCTACATTGGGGCAGCTGTTTTATTGGGTAATATCTATGAAAATTGATTTTGCATAATCTAGTGAGCAGTATTGGCAGAACTTCCACTTAGTGAAGAGGAATTTAACTAAAGCCATCTAGTGTTTAGTCAGATGTTAAATAGATGTGGGGTTTTAGTTCATAAATTTCAGCTCAATTAATTTACAAATCAAACAGTTTAAAATTAACAAACAAATATTTTCAAATTTGACTTGCTTTGTAAATCTCATTGTGACTTTTACATCAAGCCACAAGACTGTATGGACTAGACTAGAGGATGGTGTTTATAACGTTCCATATGAAGGCAGTTTTATTATGGTGCATTTTATATGTAATGTACTAACTATTAACCATTTTAGAATTATATAGAAACTGCTGGCCTGATTCTCTTTGCACTCATGCTGGTGTAAATCAGGAGTAACCACAATGCAATAAATGGAGTTACAACAGTGCAAAATTAGTGAGAGAGAAGAATGAAGTCCCACAAGTTAAGGCACTAATAAGCTCAGTACAAATGGTCCTTAATTTTTAAAAATGAGCACACTGATGTTTTGAACCCATAACCTTGGATATTGTAGCATGACAGCTTTTACTATTAGGCTATAGCTCTTTGATTTTCCTATAGTGTCAGATGACTTCAGAAAAATTCAAGACAAAGTAAACATGCTCACAAATATTATCTAGATCAGGGATCAGCAACCTTTGGCATGTGGCCTGCCACGGCAAGCACCCAGGCGGGCTGGGTTGGTTTGTTTACCTGCCGCGTCCGCAGGTTCTGCCAATCGCAGCTCCCACTGGCCGCGGTTCGCCGCTCCAGGCCAATGGGGGCTGCAGGAAGCGGCACGGGCCAAGGGATGTGCTGGCCGCCGCTTCCCGCAGCCCCCATTGGCCTGGAGCGGCAAACCATGGCCAGTGGGGGGGCTGCAATCGGCCGAACTTGTGGACGCAGCAGGTAATCAAACCGGCGCAGCCTGCCAGGGTGCTTACGCCGGTGGGCCGCGTGCCAAAGGTTGCTGATCCCTGAGCTAGATCCTTAGTATATATGTAACCACTGGAGACTTGATTTACAACTGAGTTACTCCAGTTTTCCACTGTGTAACTCCATTGAAATCAGTGGAGTTAGATGGTGCAAAACGGGAGTAACACAGTGGTAAATCAGCCCCAAGGCTTAACAAAAATCACACCATTACAAGCAAACACACTAGAAACTCTTTCTTTTCCATTCACAGCGCAGTTCAAACAGCATCAATACATCACATCAGAAAAGTAGTATGTTTCCCATTCTTTTGGCTTAACTTATGTGAAAGCCCCCATATAATGAATTATTTCCTCAGACATAAGAGAGCCTATAATGCCTTTTCATTCTTTCCTTACTCCTCTGCTATGAGCACGATAATTATCACCAAATGTTAACATTGTCCATTTTGCACCATAACGCCTGGTAGAACCAAAACACCAGCGACTCAGCTATTTTACATTTTGATTATACAGTGTAACTAGCCCTCACAAGGAATAGCAGGCAAAGGATCAGTGCAGGAGCTGATCAATGGAAGAACAGGCCCTAAGCACTGAGCATTGTAGTGTGACGTGTAGAATAGCCACTACCACCGTGAATTGTTTGTGCAAGCAAAAGTAATGCACAATCAGGCTGCCACATAACATACATCCAAAGCAGATGTTAATATCCCTATGCAGTGTTGACGCCTAATAAGAAATATGATTTATTATTTAATATTTGTATTATAGTAGCACACACAGGCCCTAACGAGGGCATCATTGTGCTAGATGCCATACAAACACATATGAAGACACAGGGTAAACTTTTCAAAGTACCTAAGTGACTTGGGAGCAAAGGGACTTAGGTACTTAGACTCAGATCCTAAAAGCTATTTGGATACCTAACTTCCATTGGTTTCAATAGGAGTTAGGCAGCTAAATACTTTTGAGGATCTCGGCTTTAGAAGCTTAATTTCTATTGATTTCCAATGCAGGGCCGCCCAGAGGATTCAGGGGGCCTGGGGCAAAGCAATTTCAAGGGCCCCTTCCATAAAAAAAAAGTTGAAATACTATAGAATACTATATTCTCGGGGGGCCCCTGTGGGGCCTGGGGCAAATTGCCCCCCTCCCCCCCCCCGACCCCCCTGCCTTCCCGGTGGCCCTGTTCCTATGAGACTTCTAATTGCTCATTTTTGAACTTGGGACTCAGGTACTTTTTAAAAAGTCTCTACAGTCTCTGACAGAAGAACTTACAATTGAATATATTTGAAGGGTGTTAAAAAGAACACAGAGGGAGAGGATTTCTTTAAGTCTTCCTAGATACAGAGGATGACATCTAAGCTGATACTCAGTAATATTTTCCTGATAATGAATTATAACAGAATGAGGAATAGTCTCTTAAAGGAAATATTGGAGACTCTCTCACTGGAGACACTTTTAAAAGTAGACTGGAGAAATCACTCAGGTATATGCTATAGGGAAGAATTCTGCACGGGCAGAGAATGGACTAGATTACCCAATAGACTTTTCTATCTCTAATTTCTAATATTTACGTCTTGCCTTTTGTTATCATATTTTGTTTAAGCAGTTTGTAACTGATCAAGCCAATGTTGTATTTCCTAGATTTTGACTGAGTATTCCTTAAAAGATGCAGTTATTCACTTGGGATCACACTAATGTAATTAGGCTTGACATTTCAACAGTCCTATCATAAACAGAGAGTTTTCTATGTGCTTTTAAGGCAGTAAGATCTTTCAACCAAATGGGCAAAACATTTGAAAAGTGAATTTTGCAAGAGACTATTGGATATTTTGCACTAAATGCAGTCTGGAAGATATATCAAAGTCAAAAGACTGATGTATTGTTAATGACATTTCTAACTTAAGCCAAAGAATTTGTTCCCTTTGCCTCATAGTGTTTTTCTTTATTTTACATTAGGGTTTTTTTTCCTTAAAATGTTTGTGTTAAGTTAGTGCTGCAAAAGGTGCTGCATTGACAGTGAAAGCTCTGGAGTCAGGAGTTCTCTAAGGCCTGGTCTACAGCTGGGCGGGGGGGGAGGGGGAGAGATAGATCTAAGTTACCCAACTTCAGCTACGTGAACAACGTAGCTGAAGTCGATGTACTTAGACCTACTCACTGCGGTGTCTCCACTGCGGTGAGTCGACTGCTGCCGCTCCCCCGTCAACTCTGCCTGCGCCTCTCACAGCAATGGAGTACAGGAGTCAATGGGAGAGCGCTCAGGGGTCGATTTATCGCGTCTAGACTAGACCCCCGATAAATCAACCCCCGCTGGATCGATCGCTGGCCGCCAATCCGGCAGGTAGTGTAGACATACCCTTAGAGTCTAGTCCTCCATTCCTCCCTCAAGCAAAACATCTCAAAGAAAACAAGGGCCTTATCCAAAGCCCATAGAAATCAGTCTTTGAATTGTGTTAGTGGACTTTGGATCAGACCCTGGGAGATTACTCTGAGCAAGGAGTTGAGAATCAGGTCCTGTGTATCCCTGGAACAGATACACCATAGATAGGTCAGGTTCCTCACAATGCCCCACCAATCTGCCCCCATCCTGTTCCAGCTCCTCTGAACGTCAGAGGGCAATTCAGTTTCCATGCCTATTCAGACCGTGGCCTTTCTGTTGATTCTGCCAAGAAGGGTCTCCATTATAGTGGTGGGTTTTGTGATACGGACAGTTTTCCACTGGACTGACAACATCAGAGACATTTCACAAAACAATTAAGCTGGGATTTCCAAAGAGGTATTGTGTGTCCAACTTCCATTGAAATTCAAGGCATCTAACTCCCTTAAGTTTCTTCGAGAATCCCAGATTTAGTCTTTTCGTTTAATACTTCTAAAAATACTGTAGTTGAGTATTCTCAGAAAATATTTCAATGTACTTATTTTTTAACATATATTTACCAATTAAAATGCCCCAAATTCAAGCCCTTGGCAGCAGAGAACTGGAAAACAGGATCACAGAATTATTTCCTTTCTTCACCACCATACTTAAACACTGAACCATTTTTTTGGCCAGTATAGATCTATAGTTAGATAATTTACCAAGATAAATTTCTGCCTCTCTCCAGAGAAATGTCTGTAATTATGTGGATATTTTTTACCAAATTGTACAAAGTATTTTCTTTCTTTTCTTCTCTACATGATGTAAAATGGATGTGCCTCAAAACAGATTCCTTATAGCAAAGCAGGATTAACAACAGAGATGTGTCAAAAGGTGCTCACTGTCCCTGAATCTATACCTTACGCTACCCATCTTCTATCCCACAGGGGTAGGCTGAGTAGTTTGGACTACTCACTCTATCTACTTTAGGGGAATGCAGCTTCAGTAAAGTCTTCACTCTTGACACAGCTCATCCTTTCACATCACTTTTCAGTAACTGCCTACCACGAGTTCAGTTTGTTACTTAAAAAAAAAGAGAGACTATTAAATCCACTGGATTGGATTTTAAAATGTCAATTTTAAAAGCTCACTAAAACCTAACAAAAGCGATGGCAAATTCTTTGTCACTCTCTCTTGCCTTCCTTTCCTCTCCCCATCCCATCCCTACAGAAAAGCAGAAAAGAAAGAAAAAATAACATGTAACTAAATATCTATGAAAAGGATATTCTAGGCTTAGAAGAGTTTTTCCATTTGCAGCTGAGCTGATTATTCTGTTACATAGCATTGCTCCATAAATAAGGCAGTAGCAAGCTCACCATTGGAAGTTGGATTTTGAAATATGCCATCCGCACACTAATTTTTTTTAAGAATCAATCTGAATTTTCACACACATGATTTTTTTTTTCCCTGTAAAATTCGAAACAAAACAAACAAGGGATTTGGGAGACAAGAGACAAAATTAAAATAGATGTTTTCACTTTGTGAAATTTTTTCTTATTTATTTTTTCTTTCGCATATCATAACTAAAATTGAGGAGTTAGACTAGAAATTCCATATCTGGTGTAATCTGTTGCCTTTGATTAATTACAGGGAAGTTGTGAATGGAAATTATTTACTTATTAAGAACCAGAATTTGCCATCATTATTCACGCTTAGTAATACTTTATGAATAGTTCTATCACTTTCAATTGTATTAGTCGGAGAATAAGGTACTAGTTAATATGAGTATAGGTGGCAGAATGTGGTGCTAAATCAGAGGCATACACAGACTGCAGATGGCCTGCTTGGGGGCAACTGTAGGGGCATAGGCCATGACGGTCCAAGGGCAGTCTGTGGAGGAGAAAGCCACATGGAGGTAGAGGATAATCTAAGGAAGAGCAGGTTCCACCTCTGCAAGCTCTACCAACAGTTTGTGAGGCACTCCTCTTACAGAGCAACTCTTAAATACTTTTATAAAAAAAAAACTAAGGAAATTCCCAGGCAAAAAACTTGGTTGAGGTGGAAATAATGCTTCCCATATCAAATCAATTACTTAAGGAATAAAGAAGTCATAGGAAGTGCAGTTCAATTGTAACAACTCCACTATATTAGCACCCACTGAATGAATGAAAGCTGAGAAATTCCCATCCTCAGAGAGCACACATCTGCATTACATCACTGACTTCAAAATGGAGAGGTGACCTAACCGGACTTCCCTATTCTTGTTGATGGGCTGATTGTACATTACTGAGGCATGAATACAAAGTGCCCTCCACCCTTTACATGGTTACAGCGATAGGCGCTGACTCTGTGGGTGCTCCACGGCTGGAGCACCCATGGGAAAAAATAGTGGGTGCTCAGCACCCACCGTCGGGCCCCACCAATCAGCTCCTCCGACCCCCACAGTGCCTCCCACTTGCTGCAATCAACTGTTTAGCAGCATGCAGGAGGCACTGGGGGGATGGGGTGGAGCGAGGGTGGGGCATGCTCGGAGAGGGGGTGGAACAGGGTGGGAAGAGGCAAGGCAGGGTGGGGGCAGGAAGAAGCAGGGCAGGGTGGGGCCTTGGGGGTAGGGGTGGTGTGGGGGCGGGGCCTGGGCAGAGCCAGGATCAAGTACCTCTAGAGAAATGAGAAACCTGGCGCCTGTGACTAAAACAAACTTCTGCCATATAGAGTCACAGAAATGTAGAGCAGGATGGTCTTCAAGTCCAGCCTGCTGTGCTTAGACAGGACCAAATAAAGCTAGACCATCCCTGACACGTGTTTCTCCAACCTGTTCTTAAAAACTTCCAATGATGGGGACTCTACAACCTCTCTTAAAAGCCTATTCCAGAGCTTAACTACCCTTATAGACAGAAAGTTTCTCCTAATATCTAACTTAAATCTTCCTTGCTGCACATTAAGCCCATTACTTCCTGTCCTACCTTCCGTGGTCATGGAGAACAATTGATTGCAGTCCTCTTTACAACAGCCCTTAATATATTGGAAGACTTACCAGCTCATCCCTCAGCATTCTTTTCTCAAGACTAATGCCCAGTTTTTTTAGCTTTTCCTCATCAGTCAGATTTTCTAAACTTTTTATCAGTTGTTGTTGTTCTCTTCTGGACTCGCTCCATTTTACCCACGTTTTTCCCAAAGCCAGAACTGGACACAATCCTCCAGCTGAGGCCTCACTATTGCCGACATACAACACCTCTGTTAATACACTCCAGAATGATATTAGCCTTTTTGCAACTGCATCACATTGACTCATATTCAATTTGCAATCCCCTATAATCTCCAACTGCTTTTCAGTAATGTTACCACCTAGTCCATTATTTCCCATTTTGTAGTTATTCATTTCATTTTTGCTTCTTTAGTACACGCTTTGAACTTGTCTTTATTGAATTTCATCTTGTTGAATTCAGGCCAGTTCTCCAATTTGTCAAGGTCTTTTTTAATGGTAATCCTGTCCTCCAAATGCTGGCAACCCCTCCAACCTTGGTGTCATCCTCACATTTTGTAGGTATACTCTTCACTCCATTATCCAAGTCATTAATGATAATACAGGATAGTAACAGATCCAGGATTGACCCTTGTGAGATCCTACTAGATATGGCCTCCCAAATTGACAGCAAACCACTGGTAACTACTCTTTGAGTACGGTCTTTCAACCAGTTGTTCACCCACCCTATAGTAATTTCATCTAGGTCACCTTTCCCTAGTTTGCTAATGAAACTGTCATGTGGGACTGTCAAAAGCCTTATTACAGTCAAGGTATATCACACCTACTGCTTTTCCCCTCACCACTAGGCCAGCAACGCTGTCCAAAAAAAAAAAAAAAAGCAGGGGTGGGAATTAGGTTGGTTTGTCATAATTGTTCCTGACAAATCCATGCTGCTTATACCTAATAACTCTATTATCCTCTAGGTGCTCACATATTGATTGTTTAATTGGTTCGAGTATCTTTCCAGGTATGAAAGTTAGTCTCATTGGTCTATTATTCCTTGGGCCATCTTCAAGGCCATACACAATCACTTGGAAAGGACAGGATTTCACATCTCTTCACCAAAATGTATCACATTAGGAATAATCCCCCACTCTGCAAATATATGGCTTTTCAAATGTGAAATACGTGTCATACTGCAAAACTGTTCAAAAAGATACAAAGCTGTCATACCTTACAATGCTATAAACTTTGTAAAGGCTAACAAAGAAATTACATTCCTAGGGCACAGGATTGTTGGGGATGTACATCTCAAAAGCCATGTTCTTCAGAGTTCCTCAAGTATACAGATAATCTATAGCTTGGCGGGAGTGATTTAAGTTGTCTGCAACAGGCTGTGAATGTCTTAGAGCCTTATCAAGATATTGGGTCTGATTCATGGTTATGATCTGGCCCCTTTGCATCTCTCACTGTAGAGAGCATGCTAGTGAAGGAAGGAGGCATGCAGGGGGCAGAGAAGTGGAATATCTCTCTATTACGCCAATCTTCCACTGGTGTAAAGTCCTTGAGGACTTAGTAATGGTGACAAAGTTAGAGCAACCCTTTGGTTGCTCTGATATCCTGGCCAGCCCAGAATCAAGGAGAAGAAACTGGTCCCCTTCCTCTTCCCTGCACCAAGCAGAGCTTGGACACTGGGCAAAAATCAAGTCCCACATTTAAAAGTCCTTAATCAAAGACATTTTCTAACCTGGAGGTGGTCTTCAAACTGATTCAGTAAAAATGGGTCAGGACATCTCAAACTGGATCTACACTACATTTCTAAACAGTTTTTAAATCAGTTTAGCAGACTGGTTTTTGAAACCTGCCAGAAAATGTCCCCAGTGGAGGCATGCCCAAATGTCTTACAAATAATGTGCCATGATGAGTGCATAGGTTGGAAAGAGAGAGCAAAGTTATGATTCTTTGGGTGACCATGCATCTTATTTTCTAATGCACAGGGGAGGCTTTTAAAGACAGCCTTAACTTTGCATTTCCAAGCTTCCTAGCATCTGTGATTTTGGATTCAGTTATTATGTTCCGTTAGGGCTAGATGCTGCCTAGATTGTGTGTGTCCTGATTAAGGGTCAGACAGAATTGCAGCCCTTGCATGCAGAGGAGTAAAGAAACTGCCTTGTCCGGACTCTTTCTGGGGTACATGGTGCCCCAAAGAGGGCTGGGGGGGGGGCAGGGCAGAGGCAGGATCATGGTTCCAGCCCCTCTGTCCTTGCACCAGCCAACAGAGTTGCCCCATGGAGAGAGTAAGGGTATGTCTACAGTGCAAAGAAAAACCCACTGCACTGCTTAGGTCAGTTGACTTGGGCTCGGGCTATAGGGCTAAAAATAGTAATGTAGATATTCCCACTTGGGCTGGAGCCTGGGCTCTGAGACCCTCCCCCCACCCTTGCCAGGTTTCATAGCTTGGGCTCAGCCTGAATGGGAACGTCTACACTGCTATTTTTAGCCCTGCAGCCCAAGCCCCGTGAGCCCGAGCCAGTTGACCTGGGCTCTGCAACTGAGTGCCTCAGGTTTTTCTTTGCACTGTAGACATATCCTAAAGAGGCACCACACAGCAGTTGATGTAATGGAGGCACAGCTCTGTGCACCAGGAAGCTGCAGGAGGCATTGTAGAGATGGTGCTGCTCTTAGTATGGGCTGTGCCTAAGTGGCACCGTCCGGCCATTAAGTAACCGTGATAGTTATAAACCTTGTAATATTTACAACTTTCATTTCCACTTTAGCAAAGATATTTTCCTGATAAAAACCACTCACTATAATATCTGTTTTTATTTGCTTGCAACTTTCAAATGTGTCTCCTGTCAGGCTGAAATAGACTTGATCTCATCCCAGAGGTGATTTGTTTTTTCCTGAAAATTTTGAGAAACATGCATTCAACTATTTTTCAGATACAGAAAAGTGACAAAAATAAACTTTTTCGGTGTTTAAAAGTTTCAGTCTCAGAGCCTGCATAGGAGATAACAAGCAGGAGAGCAACACAGGAAAGACCACACAATATGTAGAGATTGTCAAGGTAACAAGGCTGGGCCATTTGTGGTCAATTAAGTAACTCCCCAAAACAGAGTAAGAGGCCTGTACTCCAAGATGTTGGTATTAGCAGACAACTTGTACTGGGATAAAACTCTTGGGACAAAACCCCTCCTTTTTCATACTATTGAGTTAAAAACCAGACTCAAATTGAAGGACGTTTTTGTACCTTTTTATGCTCCTTTATCTATGGCTAGTAGTTTGTTTGCCTAGAAATCTCAGACATGTCAGCCAGACTTGTTGACCCATAGAGAGTGGGTGACTACCTCAGCATAACTAGAGCTGGTTGAAAATTTTCTGATGGAAGATTTTTCTGTAGGAAAATTCCATTTCATGAAACCTGAAGCTTTACCCATGAATGTGTTGATTTTGCTGAAACAGTATTTTCAATAACGTCATTTTGATTTTTCATTTCAAAATGATTTTTTGTTTAGACCAGCGGTTCTCAAACTGGGGGTCAGGACCCCAAAGTGGGTCACAACACTGTTTTAATGGGATCACCAGGACTGGCCTTAGACTTGCTGGGGCTCGGGGATGAAGCCTAAGTCTGAGCCCCACTGCCCAGCACTGAAGCCCTCAGGCTTTGGCGCCCCCACTCTGGGCAGCAGAGGTGGTGGGGCTTGGGCTTCGGTCCCCCTTCCCAGGGTCATGTAGTAATTTTGTTGTCAGAAGGGGGTCGCAGTGCAATGCAGTTTGAGAAACCCTGGTTTAGACATTTATTTTATATTATTAAGAGTATAATTTTAAAAAGTCAAAATCAAAATGAAACATTTCTCTTTTTTAAAATTTCATTCCCAAGAAATTCTGGCTTTTCATTCCAATTCAGAACAATAAAAAATAAAATAAAATAAAATAAAAGGTTGAAATTCCATCCTGCAGAATGGAAATGGCTGTTCCCAACCAGCTCCATAACCATAATCTTCTACACACACAAAACCCCATCATTAGCATAGTGTTAAGGTAACTCAAGAGCATCGCCTGACCAAAAAAAAAAAAAAAATACAAATCCAAGTCATCACATGTGAAAGCAACATTAAATGTGTACAACTTCATCTCTAATATCTCTCACTACACAAACAAACATCATCACACTCACAAGCTCCCCACCTACAGAACAATCCCACTTCCTTTCTATCCTAACATATATGTCCATTTCCCCAATATCCCACACATAAACTTTACCACTGTACACATGTCTATGGGAACAAACCTTAATCTAATTGAGAATGGAGTTCACATTCTGACTGAGTGTGACTTGAACTGGATATGCCCAATCTCCACCATACTCTTTACCCTCCCTCTCCATCTCTGTGCCTCTCCCATATCATACAATTTATGTCTTAAGGGGAGAAGCTCCATCCGTAGCTGAGCTCTCTGTTACAATTTTTATGTAATTTTGGCTGCAAGTTTCTTTCCTCAGCTGGTAATAGAGTCTAAAACATTGTAAGGGGGGAGGGCAGTGATGGAGGGATATTAGAGTCAAAAATGTCTACGGGTATTTCTATACTGCAGTTAGACACACATAGCTGGCCTGCATCAGCTGACTCAGGCTCAAAGGGCTTGGGCTAAGGGGCTGTTTAATTGCGATGTAGAAATTTGGGCTCGGGCTGGAACCTGAGCTCTGGGACCCTCCCCCCTTGCAGGGTCCTAGAGCCTGGGCTTCAGTCTAAGCCCAAATATCTACACCTCAAATAAACAGCCCCTTAGCCCAAGCCCTGCTAGCCCGAATCAGCTGGCATGGTTTTTAATTGCCATGTAGACATACCCTAAAGGAGCAGAAGTAGCAGCTCCACTATGGTAGGGTTACCATACGTCCGGATTTTCCCGGACATGTCCGGCTTTTTGGGCTCCAAATCCCCGTCCGGGAGGAAATCCCAAAAAGCCGGACATGTCCGGGAAAATCGGGACCGGCGGGGCTGGGCCGGGGGCCGGCGGTGCTGGGCCGGGAGCTGGGCCGGGGACCGGCGGTGCCGAGCGCCGGGGGTGCCGAGCGCCGGTGGTGCCGGGGGCGCCGAGCGCCGGGGGCCGGTGGGGTCTGGGGCCGGCGGGGCCGGGCGCCGTGGGCCGGCGGGGCTGGGCGCCAGGGGCCGGCGGGGCCGAGCACCGGGGGCTGGCCGGGCCGGGGGCTGGGGGCGCCGAGCGCCGGCGGTGCCGAGCGGGCCGGGGGTGCTCGGCCGGGGGGCCGGGGGCCGGGGGGTGCCGAGTGGGCCGGGGGTGCTCGGCCGGGGGCCTGGGGGCCGGGCCGGGGGGTGCCGAGCGGGCTGGGGGTGCTCGGCCGTGGGCCCGGGGGCCGGGCCAGGGGGTGCTGAGCGGGCCGGGGGTGCTCGGCCGGGGGCCCGTGGGCCGGGGGCGGGGCCCCATGGAGTGTCCTCCTTTTGGAGGCTCAAAATATGGTAACCCTACACTATGGAGGTGGCTTCTCAGTCTGCCAAATGTTTTGTGGTTCCCCAGAGTGCAGCCTCATTCCAATAGAGTAGATGTGTCGGAATGGAGCTCCCGCAGTGCGGCCTTAAGAGGCTGGAGGGAGGATTGGTTTTGGCTAGGGTGACCAGATGTCCCGATTTTATAGGGACAGTCCCGATTTTGGGGGCTTTTTCTTATATAGGCACCTATTACTCCCCACCCCCGTCCCGATTTTTTACACTTGCTACATGGTCACCCTAGTTTTGGCAGATATTTTGTAGTGTATAAAGACTAGTAACTGACATACAACAGTGGCTTCCTGCATGATAAAAACAGTATCTGCTGTTACCGTAGCCCATGTGTGTGTGGGGGGGGGAAATGACACAGCTACTGATAATGATCATTTTTCTAGGCTCCTATCATATTGTTCTCCTTAACCTCTGAGGATAGGACAAGAAGCAACAGTCTTAAATTGCAGCAAAGGCAGTTTAGGTTAGACATTAGGAAAAAATTCCTGTCAGGGTAGTTAAGCACTGGAATAAATTGCTTAGGGAGGTTGTGGAATCTCCATCATTGTCTAACCTGCTCTTAAAAATCTCCAAACACCTGTCAGGGGTCATCCTGCCTCAGTGCAG
The DNA here is from genome assembly GCF_027887155.1 of Malaclemys terrapin pileata. Lineage (NCBI taxonomy): Eukaryota > Metazoa > Chordata > Testudines > Emydidae > Malaclemys > Malaclemys terrapin. Next base: position 68,602,063 of record NC_071513.1, read on the forward strand.
AGGACTGGACTAGATGACCTCTCGATGTCCCTTCCAGTCTTATGAGTCTATGATTGTTACCCACCCCCCCAAAAAAAATGTAAATCAGTGAAAGATGATTAAGCAAAACTACGAATGCCATGTCATTATAGCCATTCATCTCCTCATCCTTAAATCACTTTGCAATTTTCCTTTTATGATTCTTCTTTTAGATCATGTCCTTCATACATGTGTTTTATGCAATACTGTGTACAATCTTCAGCTAGTGCTGAACCACTTTGTCAGACTTCTAGTGTTCCAGGCAGATGGAGAAGACTAAGCAAGTACCTACAGACTGGCTATTTCAGATGAAGCTCCTCTTTAATCCAGAAAAGCTTTAGTTCTGGTATTTTAATCATTGATTGACTGGGATCTTTCCTTCCACTCTGGGTTAAGTCAAAGATCCATATGTTAGAGGTACTAGGGAATTTGTGAGGCTGTAGATCATAGCATTGGTGAGAGTCTCAAGGGAACAGAGGAAGTCATAAGGAATGTAAGAAGTCACAGGGTTAAAGCCACATTAAGACAGCTGTTATGTTAATGAGAGTTCTGCTTTTCTTCTAACTGTGGGTCACTAATTAAGAAAAATATTAATAACTTTTTTATTGTTTTTCACATTTGACGTTAAAGTTAATGTAGACTGGAACTCCATACACTAGAAGCTATTCTTACTCCTAATAGACCTAGTGTAGAAGATCATAGTTGTTATATTTGTGCACAGCACATCCCATTGTCACTGCCCAGTTTAGTCTAGTGCAGTACAATTCCATTTAAGATGCTGTCATCTGTTTTGTTGGCTTTTCACTCTCAGTAAAGGTGAGTAATATCAAGTAATAATGGAACTATGCCTCATTGAGTTTATCTTCTCAAAGAACTACAGTTCATCCACGCAGTAGATTTGCTTTCCCAATTGTAACAGGACAGTTACGAGAGCTTTGTGAACACTTCAGTAAGAAAGTCAAAAATGGGCAAAATTCAAAATGGCTGGATCCGTGAGGAAGTATACACAGCAATAGAGCTGTGTTGCAATTGGCACTCTTATTTTGCAAGGGTTAGCACCAATATTTTTGGTTATTTGTTTCAATTTACGGGGATTTGGAACATCCCCCCTCCCCAGGTTCAACTTCAAAAGAACTCAAAACATCAAAGCAAAATTCAGCCAAAGCAACCAAATTTCATTTGTTTTCCTTCCTGAAATATGTGCAGACACACATTTTGCCTGAGTTCAACACCCAAAGTTAAGCTTACCCAAGACCACTCAAGACTAGCTCAAAATGGGGCACAAATCCTTTGAAATGAATCACAATTGTTAGCAAATCTGATCCTTGTTTTCAGTTAGTAATGGAACTCCAAACCAGGCAAGTTTTGTTTGATTTTGGGTTTGGTAGGAAGTAGTTCTCTTCGGCAACCATGAAGCAGAAAGTGTCTGATGCACTCTGAACCTAAACTCTTTGGGACAGTCCATTCCAGAATTGGCCAACTGAGGGGTTTGGAAACCCACTTTATGCCTATTTATATAATCCCACTATTTTCTCCATCAGAATTTTAATTTGTTTACATCTACTCAGATCCATATTATTTTGAAAATGTGTATGTCCAAGGATTTCTTAATTGAAGGGACAATGGGGATGAAAGGAGACACCATATACTTGAAATCTCGTTAACTTCATAAGTTAAAGTGCAAGTAGTTTCAGGTAGTACACACCTGAGTCACCCTTTCAACTTTTGTGGTTTACAGTCAAATTTTCCTTTTTTCTTTTCTTTTTTTTTTTAAATTCTCTCCCATGTTGCTGTCCAATACAAACCAGGGGAAACTAGCTACTTAATTATAGTGGGGGAAACAGTTGAATGGACTATATACAAAGTGTTGTCAAGTGTGCAAATTAAACAAATTGGGAAAATAGATAATTTTTTTCTCTATTCTCTTTCCATTACATTCATTGTAAGTGTACCATAATCTGTAAACAACAAAAAATCTCTCCTTCAAAGTGATCCACAGTTATGAAAATCGGAAAATCATTGTCCATTGGTAGGTGTAAAAAAAAAAAAACACAACAACTGAGCTTATAAACAACCTGGCTTCTCATTTTTCCTTTTACCCCATATTATAGTTATACAAGAACATAAACAAAATGACGTCTCAGCTTTCTAATAAACCTATGCAATGATGGAAAAGGAAACTGCTTTCTTTAGACAGCTTTTTAAACATGTACCTGAACCCGAGCCTCAGTAAGTTTGGCTCTTTGTGCAAGTTCTTCCCGAGTGTAAATATCAGGGTAGTGGGTCCTCTCAAAAGCTCTTTCCAGTTCTTCTAGTTGTTCTGCAGTAAAGGTTGTTCGACTACGACGCTGCTTTCTTTTTAAAGGTAAATCTGGTTCAGAATCTATGTCAGAGCCTTCATCAGATTGGGGTGCTGATGCTGGAAGAAAAATCAGGGAGCAATAAGGTTCTAGCTGACAAAACCAAAAGAAAAAGTAATCCATGATTTTTTTTTCCGCTGGGGAATAAATAGCTTCATATATAAATCTTGATTCATTTGGTAAACTTGATTCTAGAATGGACACACTCTAATCTGAAAGCAGAGGTAAATGCTACATTACAGTGTATTACTGGTACATTTGCTGAGATGAATGAATAATTCTCAACCATTTGTTCAATGAATGTATCCTCTTTTCCTGGCCCTGGGATATCTGGAAGCAGATTATGATTTCCTTGAATGTATTTGTTATTCAAACATATTCAATGAATTTTTTACTCTATCAGATTATTGCAGGTATTTGAAATATGATCTGTACTGCTTCATTTTCATTGGTCAGATAAGCCATACGGTCTTGATCCTTTCTCCTGATTGAGTAAACAAATAAGCACTTGCAGCTAACTTAAAATTCTGCCCCAATGAACACCCGTGAGTGTGACTTTGAAATTCTTTTTTCATAGATGTGTCAGTAAAACCTGATTGCTCGAATTATTATGGAAATCGAATACAAAAAGGACATGAGCATATCTGAAGCAAATTCATTTTTAAATGTGATTAAATATTTGCATAACATCTTTTGCATTATTTGTCCAGTTCTGCAAATCTGCCTGGTACTTCCACATCCATACAAGTATAATTCAACAGGATTATATTTTCATAATCATTTGCCACTTATTTATCTATCTTGTGCCTTCCTGAGACTCTGCTAGGTAGGTGTGGATAAGTGGTAATACTCATATAAGATCTCATCTGGTATTGTGTAGGGAGCTTATATAAGAATATGAGCACTGAGTATATACTAAGAGCTGTAGTTTGTGTTTGACCTTATTCTCCACTTTACTGTCAATTATTACTCAGCTCGTTGATAAGGGCCAAGTTCTTCAATGGAATTTTGCTCATTTAAGGATGGCAGAAGTTGAACCATTGTTTTTATTAGCTGCATATCAGTTGCTGGCACAAAAAGTACAATTGCTTTTAGCAAAAATAAAAATGCACATGAAGGGCCAGGTTCATGTCTGATTGATTAAATTGACCTGCATCAGGGATGAATTAGGTCAAAGCAGTAAAGGTGCTTTTCCGACACCAGAATGTGTGTCTAATCATAAAACTCTGTCCTAAACAAAATAAGGATTATCCCACTGGAATATTATATCCCTCAACCCTCCCCCTTCAGTCTCTTCTTGGGATTCCACCATATGAGACAACGTTCATGTTCCAGCTGGGACACCATTAGTTTTCCACACTAACAGAGACAGCCTGGGAGATGTGCTGAATGAGTGCATCCCATAGGTTCCCTAGATCTGCTCATGCTGGCACTTCTAACCTTCTGGGCTGCACAGCCAATGCAAGATGCCCCTGTGGAACAGGGGTTACTGACAGATTGCATGATGGTGCTCCCCCACCTCAACTGACTTTCCCCTACAAATGGGCAAGAGCCTTGATTACACTGTGACATTTACAAACATTTTAGGTCATCAGCAAGGGCAAAGATTAAAGAAAATAACGTAAGGATTTAAATTCTTATCAGATTCTTATACAGACCAAAATACCCCAAATGTATTTCAAGAACTTGTCCGTGTAATTTCTATGCAGTAGATTAATCACATCTAGAAAAGAATATAGTTAAGTGACTAACATAATGGCTCTATTGTTCTGTTTCTCATTGTTGTTTTATTTCTAGAAATGAGCCTGACCCAAAATGCTTGTTTAAACACTCCCAAACTTTGGCTAGATTCAGATCAGATCCATACTTTGCAAGTGGACTTTATTTTTATTATGGGCTAAACAAACAAATCCCCCAGATCCAACTTCCCCCAAATATGAGGAAGCTCAGATCTAGAAGTGATTTTGCAGCTCAAGCCCACCTCTCCCAGTTTCCTAGTCTCTATGGGGAGAAGATAGTAACATGGATGCAGGGAGAGCTCAGACATATGGTTCTGCGCAGTTGCTCTGTATCCCCATATCTATAAGGCCTATGAAGTGTATACTGTGCAGACTCAAAATGTCTACAAATAGAGCAGAGAGACAAGGTGGGTGACATAATATCTTTTATTGGACCAACTTCTGTTGGTGAGAGAGACAAGCTTTCAAGCCACAGAAGTTGGTCCAATAAAAAAATATTATCTCACCCATCTTGTCTCTCTAATATCCTGGGACCAACATGGCTACAACCACACTGCATAGACATACAGTACGTTTTCTTCCTCGTTCTGATAGGGATGGGAGAGGGGTTAATATAGACTCCACTTCTATCTTATACTGACTTCATTTCAAAAGTCTCTTCCAGAACCCTGGCAACACCCTCTCTCCTCCTCCATCAGGTAATTGTAATAGAAAAGGGTGGGGTGAGGGGTGATAGAAGGGCAGCAGCCCATGTGAGTGGAGACTATCCCAGCAGGCAAAAATTCCCTCATCCATTAAACTCTGCAAGGGAACCCATCCAGCAATGGGAAGGGGACTCCCCACTGATATTACAATTCATCATTTTATTGAAATACCTAGCACCACTTCTACCTTAAATAAAATGAAATAGATTATTGGTACAGACCTTGATATAAAATAATCTCCTGAACATGACTCATTCAAGCATAACTAAAAACACAAAGCCAGAACAGAAATCTCATTTTAACTCTAGCTAAAGAGACTGACTTGTTCAGTTCCAACTATTTTACATATTCAATTTCACTCAAGCTGTTTGAACCAATAAGTACACCTAATCTATTTACCCAGTCTTGCGTGTAGGAAAGACAAGGTCCTTTTACAGGCAACACAGCTGAAGAGTTTATGAATTTCTGGATACACAGAGGAATAGCTATTGCTAGTACAGAGACTCTCAACAACACACTAACCAGTCAGATGTCTAAATGACTTCATAGATTGCTAGGATACAGCAATTAGATTAAGTTTAATCTCGTCTGTAAACTATTTCAGTCATCCAGCCACAATAAATGTTTTGGGACCAATCCTGCAGGCATCTTGGCCAAAACTCCCATTTTAGTTCATAATTGTAATGCATTGAGAAGTACATACAACTCCCAGTCTCTCACCTCAATGAGAGCCTTGTCTGAGCAAGACTTGAAGGATTTGAGCCCTAAAATTAGAGTACCCACCCTATTTTTCAAATAAAATCCTTGAGAACAGACAGCATGATCTGCTGATTCCAAACAGTTTAATTCTATGTTTCAATTTGTTTCAAAACCCTCTTCATTATCAAATAAAAATTCTAGCATATCATGAAATAAATACAACTCTTTGTTCTTTGAATTTGTCTTAGTTCCCAATATATTTGACCAAATCGTTTCAGGTCTTTTACCTTCTTCAAAACTTGCAGGGTTACAAACACAAGCATTAAACCATCCCGGAAGCTTAAAAACAGAAAGAAACACAACCTTCTCTAAGTATATTCCCCACAGCGGCTCCAGACATAATCATTCTCTGTTGCTATGACAACTCAACTGGAACAGCTATATGGCTAATGAGCTAGACTAAGATAAGTTGGTGCTTCTGTTAGGCTATGTCTACACTACGGGGGGGGATCAATTTCAGATACGCAAATTCAGCTACGGGAATAGTGTAGCTGAATTCGACATATCTGTTCTGACTTACCTGGCTGTGAGGACGGCGGCAAATCGACCGCCGCGGCTCCCCTGTCGATGGCGCTTACTCCTACCTGGGCTGGTGGAGTACGCACGTCGATTTGGGGATCGATTATCGCGTCCCGACGAGACGCAATAAATCGATCTCTGAGAGATTGATTTCTACCCGCCGATCCGGGCGGGTAGTGAAGAGAAGCCCTTAGAAGAGCACAACAGAAATATTAATGGTTCTCTGTACCTGCCTGTGGTAAAACCTGAAACAGGACTCAGGAAACCCTGGTAGGTCCACTTTTGAGACACTTTCTCTGCCAAAAGCTTCCTTTGATTGGGAGGGATTTATAAGTTTATGAAAAACAATAGGAGTCTGGCCTTAAAACCTATGAACACCAGGAAGGAATCCATGAAAGGAAGCTCCAAACCGTGTCGATATCAGGGCCTCTTTCAGTACTTTTCTCCCAGCATCCATCAGGAGCTAGGCTGATGCTGGCTGCCCTATCTATCTAAAGATATGTCTTCAAAGCTACAGTGGGGTATAGAGTACACCCAGAGCATGCCCAGCTAGCGTAGTCAGTGAGGAATTGCTTAGGAGCAGGAGCGACGGAAGCTCTCTAAAAGTGGAGGGGCTGCCAGCACCCAAACTGGGGCCCCACCCCCCACACCACCCTTTCTCCCTGAGCCCCCACCTTCATGCCACCCATTCCCCCTGAACCCCTGCACGCCCCGTCTCTGAGGCCCCGCCCCTGCACCACCTCTCCCACCAAGACCCCGCCCCCACTCGCTCCTCTCCGCCCCTTCTCACCTGTTGTTTGCCTTACAGACAGTAAGAAGTGACGGGGCCAGGGTCCCCTGTCTCCCCCTGTTCTGGCACCTCTGCTTAGGTGAGGAAAGTAGAATGCCCTACACACCTGAAACCTATGGTATATTACCTACACAGCTTTCTACATGCCCAAGAAGTGCCTCCCACATCCACACTGCTATTGTTAGCAGTATAGTGTCCCACTGCCACCCCCCTGCCAGAGCCTTTTTCCACCAGAGTGAAAGACTCCAAAAGTAGGGAAAGGCTAAGGCCTGGGGAGGTAGAGAAAGTTTCTGGCAGCTGGAGCCTTTCCCCATTGCCTCCCCACTGAGGTAGGCTTTCCTCACTACTTCCCCACTGCCAGACACCTGTAGCTACACACCACAGTGACATGTATGGATACAGCTGCCTCTCACTGAGGCATGTAGCTACACGTATAGTGCCTGTACTCTACATGCTGCCCTAAATGTAAACAAGGCCTATGGTACTTAGATGCCCCCGCATCACGGTAGTATCTTAATGTCTCACAGTCTTTAATGTATTTATCCTTACAACACCCCAGGAGATAGTGAACTTCTATTATCCCCTTTTACAGATGGAGAACTGAGCCAGACACTCACTAAGGGTAAAATTTTGAAAAGTGCCTAAGGCTCCTAACTGACATAAGTGCTTCTGAACATTTTGTCCTAAGTGACTTTCCCAAGGTCACATAGGAAGTATGTGGCAGAGCAGAGAGTTGAACCCAGTCAAGTCATAGAGGGATACCCTAACCAGTGAGCCATCCTTCCTTTCTATGGGGGGAAGGGTTCCATTCACCCCAACCTCTACATAACTATCAGACTTACTCAGACTATCAAGGGAAATATGCATTTCATACTAGGAAAGTTAAAGTTGAAATGCATAGCTAAAGTGAAAATTGAATTAACCTCAGAATCCTCACCTGAATACTTTTATTAACTGGGGGCGGGGGGAGAGGTATTAGGTACATTTTAAAAAGACAATTTAAATGATTTTATAAACAGTGAACTATTTCTGATGTTTCCCTGTTTGCTGAAGATGCTGGCATCTTGTATACATGACAGGATAATGTATTTAGCACAGAAATATATGTTTAATTCCATTTCCATTCCACCTTAAGGCATGAAGGTAAAACAGGACTGCTAACCTGAACATTTTTCTCAGCAAAGTATCTAAGAATCTAGGTTAATGTATCTAATACAACTCATAAATTCTGAACTGGAATCACAAAATGAAGGAGAAAAATGAACCTCAGATTAAATGGCTTTCATATTCAGATGAGTTCATCACTACCATTCTACTCCAAACCTGACTATTGTTATTGAAAAATATAGAGTTCATTTGTCTCATCTGATCTGCATTATTAGAATCAGGCAAATGTAATCTCAAATGATAGCAGGCTGCCTGTACAACAGAGTGCATCATATTTTTCTTTATTGAAATCTGTTCAAACGTGATGGATTTTTGACTGAAAAAACAACTCTTAATAAACTTTTAACCAGGCAAAAGGCCTATCAGGATATTGACCAAGCCCAGAAATAGACACATGTACCTAAGAAATTACAATGGTTTTGTAATGTACATTCTGACTCAGATACCCCTATTTACGGTACCTATGAGCAATCTCATATATTTCTATGATATTGCTGGCTTAGAAAGGTATTGAGTCTATAATGATGTGTGTGAGAGAGCGAGAGAGCAATTTATATATAAACACGGGAAGTAGGGTGGAGAGAGACAGAAAATAGGAGCTAACCTTTATAATTAGCCCAGAGAGGTTAGTACTCAAACCCCATTTTGCAGTAGCTGGAGGAAGAAGGAGCGTTGTCAGTTTCCAAAAACATCATGTACAGGACAACAATCACCCCACAGGATTACAAATTCCTCCCTTAAAAAGCAAATCAAAGTGGGAGGAGAAACCATAAGTGCCACCAGTGGACTAGCCATGAAGTTTAATTAAAGAAGGAATTACAGAATTAGAGAGCAATTCTTTGTTCGTTAACCCCTTGTGACCTGTTAGGTGGCCTTAGGAAATACTTCATCCTAGTTAACACTATTATGCACAAAACCTTTGCTCAATTTCATAGGGATTTGGTCACATGGAATTCTGTAATTATTGGTTTCCCAAAGCACATCATAAATAGGCATGCCCATACGAAAACAGAACAAAATAATTCATAAGCGCTCATTCTGTGCATTGTTTTTCTTCTCAGCACGACATTTCATTTGAATAATTAAATAACAAAAACATGACAACCATTTAAAAACCATATATTTATTTATTACAGATACAACACAATGCACTTTAGAAGTGTCTGAAAAAAGGGATATCTTTCTGCAGAGCTTTGAAGGCAGAAATTTATTGGCAAACATTCAACTGTTATAAAATTACCCACACAAAAATCATACTGACTTTCTTCCATGCTAATAATCTTTGGTCTGCGCTAGAAGCACTATATATAGCTGTGGATTTTGTTAAAATAAGACAAGACCAAAACCTATCTTAAACATCCCATTGGGCTGAGATTGATCTTTACATTTCCATTTGCCATATCTTGTTATTTATTTTATGTAATATTAATTTAACATGACTTCCTCCCCTCTTCTCTATTACTTAAGTCTTTGAATGGGGCAACTCAATGTCTGATGCACCTATTTGGCTAATTGCAGAATGTTCTATACTTGTATACTTTAGCATTCAACACAGAGGACACAATGGGGCAGCTAACTGTTTTCTGATCTGAAGTAGCCTTTTACACTCAAAAAGATGTGAATGACCTCTATCATGTTTACTCGGGTGCAAGCCAGGAGGAGTGCAGCAAGGCTGATACCCCCACACAAACCCAGAGTAAATGACAAATGACACTTTCCCTTTGTGATCTTTGGGATTTTTGTTGACTTATTTGGAGGCTTTTGTTGGATCCTAAGAAATGGCCTGTGGCTGAGGCCTATTCTACCAATTTCCACGCTCCATCTGTGGTATCCATCAACAGGGCCTTTGCCCGCATTCAGGGCTCTGACACCTGCCTGGCAGGATGCAGGAGACACAAAGAAAGCTGAAGTGGATGAGAAGGGGGAGGTTGTTTTTTTGGGGGACGGTAGGGGCGGGTGGTGAGGTTAAACTGGATGCACAGTAGGGGTTAATCCAAACCAATCCAATCCAGAGACCTCGGCACCTGGAGACTCCCTGTCAACATTTATTTTCGATGGGAGAGGTAACAGAGTTCAAATGTAAATTAAAAAATATTACATATGTACTAAAAAAGAAAAGAGAGAGAAAGAAAGAGAGAGAGAATCTGTCATAGGGTTTGGGCCGTAAGACTCTCCCTAGGCATTCTCCAAATAAATCTCCAGGGTTCATTTGCTATAAAAACTCCTAGCAGTGGTAGGTGGCAAGGCAATACATGCCTTTTTAGATCATTGTTTGTGTTAGGCTAAGCTTTCAGCAGCTGGCATTTTAACAGTTGATAGACCAAAAAAAAGTCAGGAGTCCTTTTTTCCACAAAAAAAGAAAGTCCTCAGAAAAACTAACTGGCATCTTAATTTCCTTCTAACATGTTTTCCCCCTCAGTGTTTCCATTTAAGGAAATATCTGTATTTGCATATGAAACATAAATAAGACTCTAGAGTCAACTGACTACTCTGCTCCCAGCCCAGCAGCTCTCCAAGTTGTGTTTCCCCTTCCCTACAGAAATGTAATGCTAGGCCTCTCGTCTCCCCCCAGTTTCCTCCTTCTGAAACCTCAGTTTCACAGCAAGGGGTCATTAAAAAGAAAATAAGCCCCTGCCAGGTCTGTGCTAATCAAAATAGTACAAATAAACTCTGACACTCAACAACTCCCCAAGTGCCCACAACCCTGGATGGAGAGTACAGATTAGTTATGAATATGGCAGGCAGCAGGGGACAAGTTCAGAAGGTCTAAAGTCACTACGCAGCCACCTGTGAGTTGTTTAAGACTCAGAACAGTACTATTGTATGTTTATTTAAGATAAGGGCTATGGAACGTGTTCCACAGCTCAGCAACTGACCCAAAATTTCTGAATTGCACTGCTTCTGTTATAACACTCTTGGAAATGAGTGGTTTTGGCTGGTTTATCAAGTCTCAGTGCTGTCATTTAATCCATGGCATTGTTTTCTTTCTGTGCTGCATCTTTATGATTTTTTCCCCTTCTTTACCATTTGTGTTCTTTGGTTTTAAATGGGCACTGCCTTCTGTTAGGTCTCATTGTGAAATATAAATCCACCCAAGTGTGAACAACTGGGCTTCTTTAATCTGACTAACAAAAAATGAAATTTACATCAAAAAATTAAAACAAGATATTTCCCAGGGAAGTTACAATGAAAATGCACTCATGCTGCTAGATTTTCTTACTACAGTGTGAAAGGTGATATTTTGTCAGGATCAGAAACCATTTTACAAACAATGATAATTTTTAAGTTAGAAAAGCCATTAAATGGTTTGGAACAGTTTGAAATACTGGGGAAAAAAATCAGCAAGATCCCTTTTAACCCTTTATATAGGCACTTAGGCAACTAAATTTTTTTTTTAAAAGAACTACCGTCTGTTCTAGACATGAATATGTCTCATCTACAAGCATTAAGTCACACTCCAACTACCCCTTTGAAAACTGCTGCAATTCGCAAAGGGCATACTTAGAAAAACATTTAAAATGGCTCTTTAAAACTCCACAGGCACCTCAACAAAATTCTTCAGTGAGAGAAAGCGACCCGAGGCAAGAAAACGTATTACTATTTAAGTAAACTGATTAATAAAGTAATTAATCAGAATCCAAAAGAATATGCCTATCTACTAAGAATTCTAAATTGTGGCCTGATAACGTCAGTGGGATGGAAAGACCAGACAATGTAGCTCTAAAAGTTCTTTTCTTGACAATAGATGGTAAGTTTTTATTTTCTTTGGACAGAATCACACGATCAATGAGCTCCGTAGACCAAGGTGAAAAGGAAAACAGTAGCTGTAGTAAAGGGAAAGGGCCAACAGTGACTTTTATTTACAATTGCCAAGAGACAGGCTATTATTGACCATATGTGCCACAATCACCCTCCTTATCATGGGTTGGCCATCATGTCCATTGGGAGCTGTTAATGAACTGGGTAATTGAGCTGCTGACATGTGTTACCAAAACAAAACAATAGGAAGAAGAGACAAATGAACATTTTATTTGCCAATCAGAGTAGGTTCCGCTTTTCAGAGAGCTGCAGCTAAGTAAGTGGCTGAATACATAAAACAGTGCATTGAAGGCAAGCAGATGCATGCACAATAATGGTTAACTGACAGCTTATGGCCCATCTGTGCTTAACATTTTGTTAAAAAATTACTTGACTTGCTAAAGAGACAAATCATACAGCTGCCCCAAGTGCTGCATTATAAGAGATAAATCATTAGCTAAACTGTTTCATGCTTAAAATGACAATGCATATTAACAGTTATGCCAGGACATTTTGTCAGCACAGCTTGATGCAGTTATAACTTACAAAAAATGTGACAGCTCATAGCTATTCAACAGAAGAGAATGACAACACTGTGAAAACAATTTCACCAAGCAAACAATAGACAATTCATATTATCTTCTTTTTAAAAATAATTTCTATAATATTTTTTTAAATGATGAAATAATATGCAAAGGCAAACAAGGCCACTGTCTAAGTGTTCTGCACCATTAAACTGCTTGCATATACTTCATTCAAAACCACAGAGCATCAAAAGGGAACACATTCCACTTTAAATATCATCAAAGACAGCATTGCCAGTACTGAGAATCAAATGGCTAATTCTCCACTGAAAGGATGAATAATTTTAAAAAGGAAAGGAAGGGGATACAACAAATGCAATAACTGAACAACTTCTCCTCCCATTCCAAAAACGAGACTTGCTTTGTTGGAACAAGTAACATGAAACCATCGGGTGAAACATGATTTAGGGCTTGATCCTGCTCTCACTTGCACAATACTGATTTACACCAGTGAATTATTATTATTAATCATTATTATTTATACTGCAGTAGCACCAGGAGGCTGCAGTCAGGATTGGGGGCTCATTGTACAGCTGGGTGCTGTACATGATCCCTGCCTTGAAAAACTTACAATCTAAAACCTCGATTGTGTAAATATTCACCCCGGGAGTAACTTCGTATTTATGAATAGTCCCATTGAACTCAACGGAACTACTCATATACATAAAGTTACTCACGTGCATGAGTGTTTGCCAGTTCAAATCCCAAGAAACCAGTGCAAGTGGCAACAAAAACAAGCTCATAACTCCAGGTCGGGTCCTACACTCCTTATCCAGATAAACAGTTCCATTGAACTCGATTCTCCTCTTGGGTCTCATCTATTTGAGAAAGTTGCAAAAGTTTAACCACAAGTGTGAATTTAAACTGATTTCATTGAACTGGCACAAACCCCTGTGTGGACATTCTTATTATGGTTTAAGTGTGACTCTCCCGCCTCCCCCTCCCCCCATCTTGATTGAGAACAGGTTTAAGCTAAACTGGAATAAGCAATTTTTAAACCAAAATGTGTGTCCACATACATTTGCTCTGGTTTAAACAACTAATTTAAGTTAAATTGGTGCAACTTTCCCATATAGACAAGGCCTCTTGCTGGTTTTATGCCATTGTAACCAGGGCCGGATTAACTCCCCTGTGGGCCTGGGGCTATTAGATTTTGTGGGGCCCCTGTATACAAGTCTTTTTCCTAATTTAAAACAAAAAGATTACAATTATGGCATCGAGGCTATTAATGCCATACTAAACTTGCCTTTTAATTAACATAAAGCCGTTCTGTGGTTACATTTCAGTCTTCAAACATGTAGACTATAGTTAAGTTAATTCAAAATAGCCTATTTCTTACCTTAGAACAGCTGTTATATTAGTTTCTTTCTGGGAGGGAGTTTGGGTGCAGATGGGGGCTCCAGGATGGGGCAGAGTGTTGGGGTACAGGAGAGGGTGAGGGGTGCAGGCTCTGGGAGGCAGTTTGGTGCAGGAGGAGGTGCGAGGTGCAGGCTCCGGCCAGGAGATGCTTACCACAGGCGGCTCCCAGCCGATGGTGCAGCAGGGCTCCGGCAGGCTGCCCGCCTGCATGCCTGCCATAGCCCCACGCCACTCCCGGAAGCGGCCAGCTGCCGGCATATCTCTGCGCAACCCCAGGGGGAGGGGAACAGCATCTCCAGGAGCTGCCCACGCTCATTCCTGCCCAATGGGAGCTGCGGGGACGGTGCTGGGGCAGAGCGGTCTCCCCCCACCCCACCAGGGGCCACAGAGATGTGCCAGCAGCTGGCCACTTCCAGGAGCGGCATGGGGCCACTGCATGCAGCAGCCTGCCTGAGCCCTGCTGCACTGGGGCCTCCCTTAGCTCAGGGCCCTGGGCTGCAGCCCTTAAAGCCCCTGCATTAATCCAGCCCTGATTGTAACCCTACTGACCTCAATGGAGTTACTTTTGATTTCTGCTGTTGTGGGAGAAGAATCAGGCCCATTGGGCAAAGCAGGTAGGATTTGGCATTTACCGAATATTTCACATAATTCTTAAAAGTACAGCATTGTTCAAAAGAAAAGAGCAGGTATTGAGGTAACCCTAATGGCACATAGTACACAAGGTAGATCTAACACACACTCTTAGAGAGAGACACCACTTTGTCATGTGGTCCTGAGGATCTGTCTACACTGAGGTATGATTCTGCAGCCAATCTAGGTGTCTCACTAAAAATAGCAGTGAAGACATGGTGGGGTGGGCTTCAGCGCAGCCTAGCAACACAAGTCCATACCCAAGGTTGCAAGCAGGTTTGTACAGACAGCGCTGAAGCCTGCCTGCTGACTGTTATACCTGCCATTAGGCTAAATGCACTGAATAAACTGTTTGCTGCAAGAAGTTTACCCAAATGTATTTCTTACCCTCAAAACAAGGGGAGGTTGACAATTTCCTGTCAAAATGTTTTCTTGACAGAAAATTGGATTTTTGACAAAATTAAAAATTTTAGAGAAAGACAGGTTTCCTCACAAATTGGGTTTTTTCATCAAGAAACTGAAAAATTTCTGGCCGAAATCTAAAAAAAGTTTAGATTTTTGGCATTTTTCAGCCAAAACACAAAACCAAACCAAAACCAAACTGGTTTTCAGTTGCTGAAAAGTTCTCAGGTTTCAGCTTTTTGGATTTTTTGTATTTTTTTTTTAATTGAAAAAGTCAACGTTTTTCACTGAAAACATTCTTGTTTTCAACAAAATTTTTAAAACCCCGTTTTCCAACCAGCTGTACTCAAAACCTAAATTTAATCCCATTGAAGTCAAGCAAGATGGGGGCTGTTGACACTTCCTTAAAACCCACCAGCTTCTACCAAAGTTCCTAGTCCTGGAAGGTGCTGAGCCCTCCACTCCTACTAGGCCAAGGACAATCTCCACCTTTGGGTTAGTACAGTACCTAGCACAATGGAACCTTGATCCTGGCTACAGCCTCCCTGGAAGGTAAGGGTGCTCTTCAGCTCTCAGGAGGCTCTCACCACTTTGCAGGATTGCAGGCCAAAGCTGTTTCCTCAGGAAACAGCAAGTGGGATGCAGGATTCCTTAGGATACAGATTTTCCTAGGATACATGATGTGGTTCCATTTATTATGGTCCCATTTGCACTGTTATGGTAATTAACATGGGTCTGTTTCTCCATCAGACATTTCCAGATTCTGTTCCTCATGCTGTTAAGTTTCTGTATCCACTAGTTCCTGAAGTCCTTTAATTGCTCTCCTCTCCCCTCCCCAATAGCTGTCATCTGATTGTTTGAGGTGGGACTCCTACACAAACCCAGGGCTGGTTAAGCTAGTTCTGGGCAAACAAGTCTCATAAAAGCTATTAGAATTCAAATATGTCACCTAATCTTACAAATATCAGTATTACATGCACTAAGTGGGAGGAGAGGGCAGCTAAATCAAGACAAATTCTAATATTTTATTAGATGCAACACCAAAAATCTTAAGAACAAATTATGTAAGAAGACTGCCTCAGCCACGCTTAGCCAAAAAGCTATAGGCAATTTTGACCATAGTCTTTTAATAATAAACAGTCTAGTAAAGAGAGAAAGTTTGAGACATTGCTTTATATATATATATATATATATATATAAATAATCAGAAGCAATTTATACAAATTAGTACAGGTTAACAAGAAACACCTTGAGCTTCATTTTAAAGGAATACATTTTAAAGTACACAGTTCTCTGTAGTTCAATGCACACAAAAAACACAGAACGGTATTCAGAAAGGCAATTTTAAAATCTACTGAATGGATTTGGGATGCTCAGTTGTATATCTATATGATAGCAGCACCATGTCAAGCTACTGTAAAAAATGCATGAAGTCAGTGCACACTGAGCAGCCCCTCCTTTGATTATTCACATACATGCCCCTGCTATGTTTGCTCTTCTTTGCATTTGTAAACAGATGCTGACAACTGTTCTTGTCCTTTGTTCAAACAATGACCATTATAACCAACAAGAAAATTAATAGCAGATGAACACAATTAATTAGGCTGAAACTAAAATATTTTACTTATGAACATTCTCCCACCCAAATCTTCTTTTAATTCCTTGTAGATATCAATGATAATAAAAACTATCACTACTCTGAATTATTAGCTCCTCCAGAAGAGTTGAAAAAGTAACACTTTGGTTGTATGGTCTACTGTAAGGTTAATAAATATACCAACTCTTTCCCTATATTTCAATCAAAATAAATATTATATATATAATATATATACACACAGTATACTTCAAGTATAAATCTTGCCAGTCTCATATGTTTATATATATGATTATAACATATAAGACTGGTAAGATTTATACTAGCATATTTTACAGACTTTTTGGATTTACTGGTACTATGAGCCAGAATATGTATATCTCTTGTCTCTTGCAAAGTGTTATTTACCTTGAATAAGTACTTGTTTATAGATCAAATACAGATAAGGAGCCAAGTTTACATTTACATTAAGTCCCTTTATGCTTCTCTGACATTGTAAACGTGCCTTAAATTGCGCATAAAGTACATTTATGGAATGTAAATGACAATGAGACTCGTGCTGATGTAAACGTTTGTTACTTAATTTGTTACTTTTTGTTTCTTTGCTTTATGCATTTTATCATAGTTGGCTGGGAGTTCTGTGGTTGTCTTGTGTAACCATTTAATACAAAAGAGATCTTAAAACATTTTTTTTTTTCAAAATAATTTCACCATAAAATGTATCCCTCTAAATCGTTATGAGCAGGAAAATGAAACCTAATCATAACAAATAAAGTCACTTTCACTTCCATGAAGTGAGACGGCAGAAATACAAATCTTACAACATGACAGAAAAAGTACATTCCTGTTTGCTAACTACCGTAATTCCATCACATTTGTTTAGTGTACTTCAAGATGCAATACTGAGGTGCTCTAGAAGTAGTTGACACCCCATAATGCCTTTTGGCATCCAGGATGGAGGAACTGCAAACCACTGATGTTGGGCAAAGGGCTGCCAAGGGCTCATGAGAATGGGAGAAGGTAAGATGAAAGCTACTGAACAAAGGAATTCAAAAGACCTGTATTCAGTTTTCAGCTCAGCCACAAGACCTGGGTATGACCTTGGGCAAGTCACTAAATCTATCCTGTATCCCAGTTCTCCATCTATATCATGGGGCTAATATCACACAGAGGTTTGTGAGGATAAAATATATTAATGATTGTGAGGTACTCAGATGTTATAAGTACCTAAATAGACAGAAAGACAGACAGAAGCTATACACTTATGTTGAATATATGCACTTGTGTGATTAAATAAATGGCCATGCCTCCTGGCCAACCGATTTATTTTCATGCCCTCTTCCTCTCGGTCTTATCTGCAATTAGAACTTTTCAGCTTTAATAGTATGTACACTAGTAGATGTACAGGATTCCCAGTTTCTCTCCATCTTCTGAAGAGTCCTAGAGCCAGTGGTGAAAGTAACTTAAAGTCCTTACCGGTACGCTGGAGTCCTGAGCAGGCGCATGGCCTCAACCAGAAGAGGCATGGCCTCAACCAGAAGAGGCAGGGCCTTTAAATAAAGATTTAAAGGTCCCACTCCGGCTGCAGCTGGGAGCCCTGGGGCCTTTAAATCACCCCCGGAGCTACCAGCTGCAGAGGCGGCAGGGAGCCCTGGGGCTAAGGGGTGATTTAAAGGGCCCGGGGCTCTGGCTGCCACCGCTAACGGGCCCTTTAAATCACCAACGGAGCCCTGCTGCCGCTACCCCGGGCCTCCGGCAGCCGGGCTCGGGCGGCGCTTTAAAGGGCCGGGGCTCCCCACAGTGGCAGGCCCTTTAAATCGCTGCCTGAGCCTGGCTGCCGGAGCCCCGGGACTCGGGAGGCGATTTAAAGGATCCGGGGCTCCAGCTGCTGCAGGGAGCCCTGGGCCCTTTAAAGCACCAGCCTGGGGAAGCCGGTCTGGTCCAGCATGGCATACCAGCTTTTGCCAGTACGCTGTACTGGACCAGACTGGCTTACTTTCACCTCTGCCTAGAGCACCTCAGTATTGCATCTTGAAGTATACTAAACAAATGTGATGTAATGAGTTAGCAAATGGGAATGTAATTTTTCTCTGTCAAATGTGGCAAGGTTTGTATTTCTGTTGTTTCAGTTAGGCACACAGAAGGTTTTCTACATTTAAGTGCCACTTAGGCAAATTGTAGCCTTTGTGCCCAATTCAGAGAATATTTCCAACAAACCAAATACATGATATAATAATACTTTACATTTATATACTACCTTGCATGCCAAAGTGCTGTACCAACTATGGTTTATACACACCAACACTCCTGAAATGCAACTGCCTCAGGGGTTGATGGTAGCAATTAGCATACACCATCCTGCAGAAGACTGAGAGGAGGAGCAATATTAATTTAAAAAACTGGGTGCAAACCTATATTGTTAAAGAAATTGCCGTGCTATGAGCATCCCAGCAGGGCAGACAAAATAAACTTCATGATTCTCATACATTTCCCCTTTTGAAGTACCATGTACCAGTGCAAAGCTGAAGAGAAACTACTGGGATGTGAACCTGTAGTTTCAGTGTGTCTTTGTATTCCAACTCTTTTAGTTAGACTTAAATCATCCCTGAGATAGCCCGTCCAGACAGAAACAGACACCTATATTTGTGTAATGTAAAAGAGCAAATTGACTGATGACAGTGGAAAAGAGTTGGGGACTGAAGATATGGAATAAGGAAATGCAGACTTCTAAATGGTAGTCTTTTCACCGAAGGACTTTAGATCAAGCTTTTAGAGGTGTATATGGCCCGCAGTCATGCGCAGATATCAATAACTAAGACACATATAATAGGCACAATGTACATGATCCTTAATTTGGTACTCTGTTTTCAGAAATGAATAAAAAGTTGAGAAAGCTGATGAAATAGCCTGCATTTTCTGAAACAAGAAAGAAGAATTTATTATTGGCTCGATCACACTCACATTAAAATTGATAGGGATTTTATTCTTGATTACCATAGCTGGACAAGAGGGCCAATAGCCCAGATAACAGTGAAAATAGTTGTGAAAAGATTTGGAATGTTTTATGGTAGGCAAAACTACAAGACAGTCTATGAAGGTCATAGAAATGACTGAATTCATATCTGGTTGCTGACTTCATTATGATAATTCTTAATGCTTATCCTTATACTCAGGTTTGTTGTTATTTCAATGATGTCTCATCCTTGCAACAAAAAGGCAGTGATCACAGCTCAGGATTGGGCCCAAAATTATTTACATAGCTGCTTTCACATAATATATGGATTGTTGTCATTAGGTTGTAGAATTAATAATCGTCATCAGCTTTAAGGCTTCCTTTGTTTAACAGGAGCTTCACAAGGCATTTCTTTGAATGAAAAGCTAAGGTTGAATGAAGAATACTCACTGTGCATCCTGCTTCATCCCCCTGATCTTAAAATGATATAGTACCATTGAACTGAATGCATATTTGTTCTACTCTTGTTTGAGCTGAGAATTCTGCAGCTTGTGCAGCCTTATATATGAGATGCTGCATGCCCAGCAGCACGTAGGGGAGTGGGTCTTAACAGCTTGATGGTAAGACATGTTAATAAGTAACTCCTCTTAGGGGAAAGATAAAAGTCAGAATAGCTCTAATAATTTCTACATGTAACCTGAGAACTCAGGGAACCACACTGAAGCTTTACCATGTGCAAAACCAGACAACAGGCTTCTTTAAAGTGGACTCTTCCCAGCCTCAAGCTGCTTGGCACCCACCCACCACCCCCTTGTGAATGAGCAGAGTCCTCCAGGCACAGAGTCATAGAAAGCTAAAATTTGCTTCCTCCATGCCCTGTTAGAAGCTCTGCATCAGAAAGCGGACAAGGTACAATTGACTCTCTCTGTTACTTAGGGTGACCATACATCCCATTTGGGCCAGGACAGTCCCTTTTTAAGCCCTGTCCTGGCCGTCCTGACTCTTTTTCCAAAAGGAGGCATTTCTCCTATTTGTTCTTGCTGACTTGATCAATTGTCAAGCGCAAACAGGACAAATGCCCACTTTTGTCAAAAAATTGGGGTGCAGTATGGAGTGGGGGAGAGGAGATGTCAGCCCCCTGCAGGGGAAGGCAGGGCTGGGGAGTGGGAATGAATCAGTGTTCCAGCATGCGGGGCCCCTGCAGGGTTCCAGCAACCGGCCAACAGCTTGGCATGGGGGAGGGGGTTTCCAGCAACAGCATGGGGAGGGGTCCTCGGGTGAGCAGCTGTGGGGTCCCATTTTCTCTTTGGGAAATATGGTCACCCTACTATTACTGAGGGGAAAAAATATGCTTTATCTGTGAGTACTACCATGGCAGAAAAGTTGAATTGACACAGCTGAGAAGCAGCTAAAATAGACATTTAAGGAGGACTTAACAGGCCAAAACCCAGGGATGACAAATGTGGTCCAATGTCTCTGAACAAATGGAAACAGAAAAAAATAAATCAGACTTCTTATGCCTACAAAGTCAAGACACTGGAAATCAAACTAGGGCTGAAACACACTCATCCTTTGTGTGAACTGAAACACTGGTCTGGTGGTCTCTATGGACAAAATACCTTCATTACTTAGATAACATGAGCAAGAAAGCCATACATCCATGTGGAAAAAACAGAGAATTCTCAATAGTAAGCTGGCAGCTGCATGAGATGCCAGAGATACAATTATTTTAATCAAGGGAAGGAATCTGCATGAGCGGGAAAAGGAATGAAATAGAATGTTAATGACAGGGTCCCACTTACACTAATATGGGGAAATAAAAAGCATCCATTTTAACAAGGTTCCCACAAAATAAAAAATATGTTCCAGCCTTGTTGCATTCGGATAAACTCACGGTAACATACAAGTCAAACTGTAACCGATCCTTCTAGAATCCACAATGGATCCAATCCTGCAGTTCTTACTCAGTCAAAACTCCTAGTGGTATCCATGTAAATTTTGACTGAGAAGGACAGCAGTACTTGGCCCTATATGTTGAAATAGGAACACCCCAGGATGGGCATCAGAAAAATAATGTGAACAACCAACATAGAAATCTCCCTATGTAGACACAATACATAAAGGAGCTCAAGAGAGTCAGGTGCTCTGAATTTCAACAGCAGTTACATACTTAACTCCCTTTGGCTCCTTCGAATATCCCAGCTTAAAACAATGCAAGTAAAATGAACTGAGTTCTGCCCTGATTTACACTCTGTGGGTTACACAAAGTATAACTCCAGGCAGAATTTGGCCCAAAGTGTATCAAGAGTCCCATCAAGGAAGTACATGAAAAATACGAGGAATATAATACGGCTAAAATTAACTTGAAGCAGGGACTGAATGTACTGACGGGTAAATGTAGAGAGTATATTTCAAATCAGAAGCCAGAATGCATAATAGAAGAGAAAACAGAATAATACTAATTTTTAAAATATCAATATGCACTCAGCTCCCATCCCAGCACATCCTAGGAATTTGCAAAAAGAAACAGCGTAGATTAGCTCAGGTGCCAGCTATTCACAGCACAGCACTTGAATAGGCTTTCCCAGTGGCTTCCATCTTACTATTCTAAGAGCAGGGGCCTTGCCATGCTCAATGACAAGAGGCTGCAGGGATGCATGGGGGGAGCAAATGTTACACATAAAGGTACTCCACAGGTTTAGTAAGGGCCAGTCTTGGTGCCTTATTCCTGCTCCTGTCCTTCGCAAGCATTATGCATCCACTTGATAGCTGCTTTTGCAGTGCAACGCGTCCTTATCCCTAGCTAGGGTGACCAGACGTCCCGATTTTATCGGGACTGTCCCGATATTTCCTTGTTTGTCCCGCATCCCGACCGACATGCGGTCGGGACACTGGACAAACAAGGAAATGCCCCAGAGCCTAGAGCCCGGAACTGCTCGCGCCCCCCGCCCCCGCCCCGACTCCACCCCCTCCTCCCCCGATTGGCTCCCTCCCCGAATCCCCGCCTCTTCCCCGGGCTCACCATTCCCCCTCCCTCCACAAGTGCTGGAGGGAGGCCCGGGAGACTCAGGGGAAGCGCGGGGCCCGGGTGAGTAAGAGTCCGGCCTGGTCCCTTGCAGGCAGGACTCAGTTGGGTGGTTGGGAGAGGAGGGGGGCGGCCCGCGGGGCCAGGCGGCGACTGTTGTTGTCCCCCCGGGCAGCGGGACTCGGGAGCAGCCACTGCTGCAGCTCCCACTGCCGCGGGGGAGGAAGCGGCCATGGCGCTCCGCGGCTGCGGCGCCTCCGAACCCCCCGAGCCGGGGCCTGCTGCGGGGACCCAGCAGCGCGCACGCTGCGCCCAGCCCAGCCCCTGGCCAGTCGCACCTGGGCTGCTGCCCAGCTGGTGCTATCCCACGGCAGCCCCGGGGCGGAGGCATCGGCAGCCCAGCCCCGTTCGTTCCCCTGCGGGATGGGGGGGCTGGGGCCTGCTGCCCCCACTCCGGGGCCGCCGCGGGATAGCACCAGCTGGGCAGCAGCCCAGACGCGACTGGCCAGGGGCTGGGCGCAGTGTGCGCGCTGCTGGGTCCCCGCAGCAGGCCCCGGCTCGGGAGGTTCGGGGGCGCCAGAGCTGCAGCCGCGGAGCGCCATGGCCGCTTCCTCCCCCGCGGCAGTGGGAGCTGCAGCAGCGGCTGCTCCCGAGTCCCGCTGGCCGGGGGTGAGAACAGCCGCCGCCTGGCCCTGCGGGCCGCCCCCCTCCTCTCCCTACCTCTCCTTACCACCCAACTGAGTCCTGCCTGCAACGGACCAGGCCGGACTCTTACTCACCCCGGCCCCGCGCTTCCCCTGAGTCTCCCGGGCCTCCATCCAGGCTTGCGGAGGAAGGTGGGGTTTTTTTTTTTTGGCCCCGCCCCCCGCCACGCCCCCCCCCCGCGTCACCCCCACCTCCCCCCGCGTCCCGATATTTGTCTTGGGTGATCTGGTCACCCTATCCCTAGCAATGTGTCTCTACCTCTTACTGCTATAACGGAGCACACAATGAATAGACAACATGTAATTGCTGGTCACCAAACATATCCTGTGACATGCAGCCACGTGTTTCTTACCGCTTTAATAATTGTAAGCAATTGCTCCAGTAACAGTCACAAAAATACCAAGCATTTGTAGAACTGTTAGGCTGATCTCAGCTGTAGCTATATGCAGGGAGTATTAATAATAATTTTGCATGATTTAGGCACCAATCTTGCTCCCATTAAAATCTATAGCAAAACTCCCAGTGACTTCAACTGCAGCAGGAGCCAGCCCAATGGTAAACTACTGGCTACTGCTATGATGCTAAAATAGCTGGATGGGTACAAAACTGACTGAAAAAGCATGAAAGCTGTGAATCCGACAGTTTTCTGTAGGTGGAAAGAAGTTAACCATTGGGCCTCTTTAGGTTCCCTTTGGGAATCTTCCTTAAGTTCCTTTGCAGTATAATGTGTATAAGTTATTTAGATGAGAAGATCTATTGCAAAATACCAAGTTTTCAGATAACAGAGGAATTGGATGGACTAACCACTGCATACCCTACTTGCATTTCAAATGATAAACTATCCAAATAAATGTATATGGTTATTGATTATTATCAGGCCAAATGCTGACTCTATACCAATGGCCATATTGCATCCTCACAGTTTATTTATCAGGAACCTCAATTAAGTAAGGTTATATATAAATATTGTACTCAAATAAGCTAGATGTGAGATAGCACTATGATTTCTGCTAACTTTAAAATTGCTCTGGTGATTCCTTCCCTTTGAAAACCACAATACATTCTTTCCTCCTGTCCTTGAAACCCAATACATGCACCCTCTCTGCACAAACTGAGGCCAGCCTTCCAACTAACTGCTGCTGCCCTGGTCCACTCTGATCCCTACCTCCAAGAGATAACCAGTCCTCCTCTGATCTTTCCCTATTTCCACTGAAATCTTCCTGCACCTTAGAGAGTCTCTGTTCTTCCTCTGGTCCCTCCCCACTCCCACTGAAGTTATCTTTTCCACTGGCAGGCCCCTCAGTCTTTTCCTATTCTCTCTGCTGGTCCTGATGCCATCCCTCCATCTACAACACTCTTCAGGCCGTCTCCACTTTCAGTGACCCCAGCCCTTCAACTTGTGAAACTGGATGAACCTTTCCTGCAGGGATTTCTCTACACTCTCTCCTAAATTTCTCCATCATTTCCCCCCCCCCCCTGCACCCAGTGGTCTAACCAACCAAGATGAAGAACATACCAAGAACCAAGAATATACAAACCTGTCATCTGAAGGTTCAAGTGGTGTATCTACATTTGAACAGCCCGAAGCACAAATACATCTACCTACTAAAGAAACAGTATCTCCACAACCTAAGGGCAGTTCCTGATGTTTGTTGGCCAAACTTTTTCCATTTATTGAAGTTACAAAAGATGGCTACAGGTGCACATCTTGCAATAAAAAGCTTAAGAAGGTAAGCTTTCTACTGCTACAATTGGTAAAACTGGAGGAGCTTGGTTTATCAGACCAATCAGCAAAGCCAATGCTAACAAACTATGTAAAAAGGCTGCAAAAACACCAAGCCCCTGGACTGCATCGACATGCAGAAAGCCATATAAGTCAGTCACTATCAAACACCAATTTTAGAAGTACTTAATGAGGCTGTTAAGAATGCTGGAGACAAAAAACAGTTTATGTGAACATGGCTGTTGCATCATACTTTCTATTTAAAACAAAAGATACCACACGCTACAGACTGTAGGACAATGTTAAGTGCATTGTCATTTGCTAACCCTGAAGTTGGACACTGGTTCTGAACAAGATGGGCAAATGCTCACTATCTTTCCACAACAAACTCAACTAACTGGTTAGAAGCATGTGGTGCAACAGTAAAAGATTTAGCAGTTGAAAAAATGAAGAACTCTCTCACCCCATTCAAAAAAATTGCATACATGGCTGGTGAATGTACCATTGCAAATGTGTGACTAGAATTAAGTCATTGCAAATGTTATTTTGATGTCAGTGGGTAGGACGCTAAATGCATTTCTAGATGTTCAGGTTATAGAAGACATATCGGCTGCATCCATGACAACCCACATCTTAGAAGAGTTAAATGCTTGTAAATTGGACCCCAAAGAGATGGCTGCTTGCGCATTTGATGTAGTTGCAAACTTCACTGGAAGACATGGTGGAGTACAAGCTTTGCTCAGAGAAAAGTCTATCCTATACACACTGCAGAGGCCACCTTAACTTCAGTATCGGGAAAAATAATTGAGCAAATAATTAAGCAATCAATTTGCAAACACCTAGAAGATAATAAGGTGATAAGTAACACTCAGCATGGATTTGTCAAAAACAAATAGTGTCAAAATGACCTAATAGCTTTCTTTGATAGGGTAACAAACCTTGTGGATGGTGGGAAGTGGTAGATGTGATATATATTGACTTTGGTAAGGCTTTTGATAGTGTCTTGCATGACCTCATAAACAAACTAGGGAAATATAGCCTAGATGGAGCTACTATAATATGGGTGCATAACTGGTTGGAAACCATTTCCAGAGAGTAGTTATCAGTCATTCACAGTCAAGCTGGAAGGACATATCGAGTAAGGTCCCACAGGAATTGGTCCTGGGTTCAGTTCTGTTCAATATCTTCATCCGTGATTTAGATAATGGCATAGAGAGTACACTTATAAAGTCTGTAGATGATATCAAGGGGTTGCAAATGCTTTGGAGGATAGAATTAAAATTCAAAATGATCTGGACAAACTGGAGCAATGGTCTGAAGAAAATAGGATGAAATTTAATAAGGACCAATGCAAAGAACTTCACTTAGGAAGGAACAATCAATCAGTTGCACATATACAAAATGGGAAATGACTGCCTAGGAAGGAGTACTGTGGAAAGGGATTTGGGGGTCATAGTGGATCACAAGCTAAATATAAGTCAACAGTATAACACTGCTGCAAAAAAAGCCAATACCATTCTGGGATGTATTAGCAGGAGTGTTGTAAGGAAGACAGGAGAAGTAATTCTTCTGCTCTACACAGTGCTGATACAGCCTCAACTGGAGTACTATGTCCAGTTCTGGGAGCCACATTTCAGGAAGGATGTGGACAAATTGGAGAATGTCCAGAGGAGCGCAACAAAAATAATTAAAGGTCTATAAATCATGACCTATGAGGAAAAATTGAAAAAATTGGGTTTGTTTAGTCTGGAGAAGAGAAGACTAAGGGGGGATATAACAGTTTTCAAGGACATAAAAAGTTATTACAAGGAAGAGGGAGAAAAATTGTTTTCATTACCTTTGAGGATAGGACAAGAAGCAATGGAAGGTTTAGGTTGGAAGTTAAGAAAAACTTCATAACTGTCACGGTAGTTAAGTACTGGAATAAATTGCCTAGGGAGGTTGTGGAATCTCCATCAATGGAGGTTTTTAAGAGCAGGTTACACAATCACCTGTCAGGGGTGGTCTAGATAATAGTTATTCCTGCCTTGAGTGCTGGGGACTGGAGTAGAAGACCTCTCAAGGTCCTGTCCAGTCCTACAATTCTATTATTTGAAGATCTGTTCAACTAGCACCAGTATGAGCTGCAGAATGTTCAAAAGACATTTAAAAAGCCATAAATTTTATGTCTTCTTTATATGCTTTTTTCAACAAGAGTCCAAAAAAACTGAAATAATAGAAGATGCTCTGGGACTGAAGTTCAGATTAGTCCAACCTGGGAATACACACTGGCTTTCTCAGGAGCAATCCTTAGCTGTTATCTTAAAATTACTGCAACTGTTATTACTGGCTTTGGAAAGTATCTGCTAAAATGGGACAGACCTAAGTAGTGATGCTGGCGGACTACTTTTGCTTCTACGTTCAAAAAAGACAATCACCATTCTCTCTCTTGTAAGTCTACTGTTGAAACCACTTGGGTCATTAAACAATTCCATCCAGGCATCTGCTACAACAGTAGTAGATCTTTGTCCACCAACAGAAGCTATACTTGGATCAATCAGAGAGATAACCATTGAAAACATACTTGAAGAAGCAAAGACTTCAATCCAGAAGTTGACTAATGAAGGCACTTATACTGAATCCTTAAGTGAAGAGGACAAGAAGTGTTTGTTAAGCCACCTGAAAAAGTACACAGACTTGATTCTTACAAATCTACATCAGCGACTTCTGGATTCTACTCAACTTCTACATAGCTTTTACAGATGCCTGTCTTATCAAACACCGACAGTTGAGTGGAGTGAGGCACTACCAGCAATGGGCCTGCCATGTGATCAGGACAGAACAGAGAATTTGAACACAGAGTGGAATGTCACACAATGAATGAATGACAATTTCAACATCTTTTTTATCATTACTTAATGGCTTGATCCAAGCTCTGTGCTATGTTTTCTGGGATGAAAGAAGTAGGAATTCATCTCTTGCTACTCCCAGTCACAACAGCTACAGTTGAGCATTATTTTTCATCACTGAATAGAATTTTATGTTCTGAAAAGACATCACCTTCTGCCTGATCATGTGCATGAACTAATGAACATATCAATTGAAGGACTGGAAGTACCAGTCATACGAGAAGCCACCAAAGATGAACTCACTGCATTTGAGAAGTTCATTAACAGAGCTGTACAAAATTACAATAAACCAAGAAGGATGTAGATGTAATGCTTCATAGACGGCTTAAGTAGCCAACTTTAATTTGTGTGATGATTTTAAAAAGCATGAGTTAAATCTAATAAAATGGTCATGAAACATTTTTCAGTTTTTACTATGGTGCCATACAGCCACCTTCACCGTCATGGTCTCACCCCTCAGCCCCTGGTAAATTCGAACACCTCCCTGCCCCCGCATTTCAATTCCTGTAGAAAATACTGCTTCCCTTAATTCCCACTGAGGCCATCCTTTTCCTTTAAGGGTCTCCCAATCCTAATTCCGCCTGCTCTTGCTAAATCAGTCTCCACTATAAAGAGACTCCACTGATCTTTTCCTTTCCCACACTACTCAGACAATACTCCAACACAAACACTCCAAGCCATCTCCAGTCCCAGCGGCACAGACTCAGACCAGTTTTTGATTCTGTTGCTGCAGGGAACCAGGCTCCATGTTTTGAACTGAGTCCAAGTATACTTAAAATGACATTTGATGTACTTAATAAGAAAACATGTTCTGTTTTCCCTATCCAGCATTCAGGATAGGAAGCCCTTTTATGTCCGTTTTATTTTTTTCAGATGGACTACCTTTTTTGGAGAAGGAAAAAGGACATCACTCTAGAAAACATTAATTGAGTCACAATTAGAGCAGTATGTACACTTCCAAGTTTGATTTTCAAGTGGTTAGTGATTACTAGTGTGAAATTCACCTTGTGTGGGTTCATAAGTCCCTCCACTCAAAATTCACAGTCCAGTTAACCCAATTTTCCTGAAATTGAATGTCATTGAAAAGTCATAGGCAAGGCTTGGGTCTAACAAATTCATGCTCATCTGAGGGAGTTTGTGGGATCTAGAAGTGAATTAGCCCCAATTCCAATGCAACAACAGGAAATGACCAAAGTTGTGTTCACCATGTAGACGACGTCTACTCACCTAGTTAAAGCAGCTGTTTATCAGAAAGTTAATGTCTCAGTTAATAGCTCAGTTCCACAAGGTCTTGGAAACATTTCTGGCATGTTTCAATGGTACCTACATTTTTCACCTTGACTAATTTGCCTTTCCATATCATGGTCTAAGTTTGGCCACCAAAAATAACTTCCAGACAAACTTCTCATTTTCACTATACTGTGGTGATAGTCATGTAATTCAACCAGCATCCTTATAGGTAAATGCATTTGTATTACTATCCCATTTAACCTATATAAATGATCAGGTTGAGATTTTAAAAGCACAACCACCCATCTGCCATTAAAAGTTAATAGATGTTATGCTATCCTGTTAAGGTAATGGAAAATGCATTGCTAAATTCATTGCACTGCTTTGAAAGTTTCATTCTCTATTAAAAACTCAATTTTTCTTAAAAGCACACAGATACAGCATGTGCGCACACTTTTTCATTTCTTTAATCAAAACACAGTCTAATTTTAGTTTCTATGGCCATCTTTATGTTCTCTTTCAATCCCATGCCAATCAGAATTCTTCTTATGCTGTTCCACATACGAAGATCCATACATAAAGGACAAACAGACTTGTGGTCAGTTTGACCTTTACTTTAAACTAAGAGAACCAAAAAAAAAAAAAAAAAAATCAGGTAAGAACAAAAGTTGCACCTCCATGAGAGAGAATGCTGTGTCTCCTTTGACAGTCTGCACTGAACTGAACATGGCTGCATGGCTCTGCAAAGACAGACTGTAAAGGCATAGTAGTCACATAACTATCATAAGAAGGCGAACAATCACACAACCCCCATGAACAGTATTACAGAGAATTGTGCAAAATAATGATGACACAACTTGCATTTTCATTACAACCTTGAAAGAGCCAAAGTTTGTAGAAGGTTTGGATCCTTCCACATGAGCCTGGGCCTTGTTTTGAACACACAGAGGACTATTTCTGGTATTGCATCAAAGCCATCCAAAATGTGTGGTCTTGCATGGCTTCAGTTAGAGGCCAGCCTGCGGCACAAAATTCAGATCCAGATCTGGATAAAAACTCATCCAAAGTTGAAGGACCTTTGTATCTGGGGTCTTGCCCATCTCTGGCTTCAGTGTGAAACCAGGTGGAACTTACTTCTGATTGAGCTTCCCTTTGAATATTTGGGCTCTTTCAAACCTGAATTCTGATTTGAATTAGGGAGACTGAACTGAACTCATGTAATCTGAAACCATTAAAAGTGCAGCAAGAACCCCAGCAAACCAAAACCTCGGAGTCTCTGCCAGCCCAGATTATTACTTTTCAAGCCAGAAACACCAAAGTTTGCCCAACTAAGGGCCATGTTAACAGCTTTCCAGGAGCCCGAGGGCTGTACCTGTGTCCAAACAAGGCAATTGTGCTTTTTAAAATCATAGTTAAATAGCAATTAAGCTACTAAAAAGATAGGATTTGATAAGTTAAGGGTAGAATCCAAAGACATTGAAACTACTGCTTTGATCATAACTTCCTTCATGCTGTGAATAAACAGAAAATGTCTCTCAGACCCCTGTCTTAATTAGCTTTCAGTTGTTTTCTTCTTTTCATGTCTGTTTATTATATTGGTAGGTAGGTACTGGGCCAAAACTTGCTTTCACTGAAATCACTGAGTATTGCCATTGACTTCATTAGGAGCAAAATACGGCTCATTGAATTAATTAACTGTGTACAGACCCAGGGACATATCTTGCTCTTTTCAGTCATGTGATTAGTCCTACAGAAGTCAGGGGAGAAAATTCATCCCTGTTATCACTCCACTGACTTCAGTAGAATGAAACCAGAGATACATTCGACTCAGATGGGCTAATGGTATGACACAAACAAGACTCCCACTCCTCCACTTTCCCTTCAATCTCCTTCCAGTCCACCAACATTCTGAACCAAATTTTGCATTGGATTATACTCAATATAAATCTATCGTACTCTGGGATTTTAAGGGCTGTAGATGAACAATGTATTAGCCCTTGTATGTTGTGTAATAATCAGTGATGTCTATGCATTTACAAATAGGGGCCATCAGATCTTCAACTGGGGTAAATCAGCTTAGCTCTGTTTGGACCAAAGGTCTAGCCCCAAAATGTTTTATTAAAACAAAACCAAAAAAAAACAGAACAAAGAGTTAAGATCACAATGGCAAAATGGTCTTACATGCAAAATGATGAAGCCAGTCATGTAAACAAACCCTTACTCCATTGAGCAATCACGTTGGACTCAGTGGGACTACTTCAGGGAGCAAGAGTCTGACTCTGCAAATCCTCTCTCTTTAATATGACACTCCATTGCAGATTCACTTAACATCTATTCAGAAACAAATAATACTTTCTAAGGCAAAGTCAATGGAACAGGGACAATTCACACCAACTGAGGATCTATCCCTCTGTCTTCAGGCATTTTTATAATGCATTGCATATTTTGCTTTCTTACCATAGTCACAATGCAGAGTGAGCTTTTTCCCCTCTGGTTCTCTTCACAACTTCGTATAAAACCAGATTAATGGCAAAGTGTTGCAAATATAGTCAAACCTTTATTAAAGAGGTTGGAACTATTCTGGTGTAACCACACTGAATAACCACATTAACATTTTTATCAGCACTGTGGGGTTTTCATTATGTTAATTGGTGTCTCTGGAGTTTAGGTCTTTGCAGCACAATGTTGAATACTAAGTGCACAATAGGGAATATGATATTCACAATACTTAAGTAAAATCCAATGGATAAGGATTTCTCTGCCATTTCTTGTCAAATTGGATATTTCTAAGAACCACTTACCATTGCACATTATATTTTAATCACCATTTGATGCAAATATAATTACCTTTACCGACCAATCACATTTATAATTCTTATTAATAGAGTATAATCAAGGGCATAACCAACAGAACACCATTTAAATGGAGCTCTTTAGAAAGTCAGTGGAAGGTTCTCCTAAAGCCACTGGAATAAATTTATTTAAAATAACCATATTCCACATTTTTTTGTTTCAATGGGGAGCATCTTAGCGTGGAACCAAAATGAGTCAACACCAGGAAGCACAAAAGACTGCCAGGATTTTCTGCAGCAAGGACTTGTCAAAGCAAGTAGGCAGCCTTTGTGTGCTCTTACACAGCAGGAGCATTCCACCGCCAGGTTTGATTCGCTGAGCACCACTGACTGTGGTTACCCTGGATTCAGGGGGTTCCCACACGCAGAGCTGTGGGAAGAGAGGAGAGCAGAACTGCGGAAGCTGCATTGTAAATGGGATGAGCTAGCGAACTCACTTCTCAGGAAAGGCCTGGCTTCCAGGAAGATTCAGTGGGAAGGACTGGCAATGTCTGCACCACAAAGGCCTGATAATTGCAATAGTTGTTCTTTTAGCAGAAAACAAACTATATTTCCTGTGCCTTTGTTCTGCTGGCTAAGGGAATAGTGCAAAGGTGCAGCAGGGAACTCTGTATAGACATTCAAAACTATGTTTATCTTTTGATAAAAATCAAAAGTTTTAAATCACCCACTTCGAAGTCTTCTATTTAGTATTAAGAGTACCCCTGTTTGATTCACAGTTCATCAGAACACTTTGTAATCTTACCAGGTTTTCTCAGTGACTATATATTCCTCCAGAACACCTTGCACAGAGGCAGCTTTAAGGATAAAGCCTGTGTTCAGACAATGAATGGGGAGCCTCCAGTACACACTGACCCAAAGATAAACTTTGACCTGATGTTTGCTAATAACACTTCTTCTTAAGATGCCTTGTTTCTTTTATGAACTACTGCTTGACCCTAGAATCTAGAAGCTGACATGCATTAATATACATCTCTTAGTGCCCTTTGACTTGGCCATCAAGAACCTTTGACCATAGACTTGATTCCTAAGCCTTGTCAATTGTTTTCAAATGGAAAATACTTATTTTCTAATTGTAATTAATTTTGATCCTGGTTTTATTAAAGCATTTCTCCTAGATCTTTAATCTGGTTGGATTTAAATTTTGTTATGACCGAAGTTTGTTTCATTTCTTTGTTTTCCTGGTGACAAGATTTGTCCCAAGAAACAAATCTAGGAATTGTTCTCTAGGCCTTATTTACTATGCTATACAAAATTCCCAGTAGGTGTAATCAAGAGACTTGATGCTACCAGAAGCAGAGATTCCTTATAAAAGCTACAATAATTATATTTTAAGGGGTCCCCTTTCTATAACATTTCTATTTTTAAAAGAGCCATTAATGCTTTAAGTTTCTGCAACTGTTCAGGCTTATTTTGGTATCTTCATACTACATTTAGGATCTGATCCTACAGCCACTAAAGTGAATGACAAAACTCCCACTGCAGAATCTGGCTCAGGCATTCAGTGCCAATTTGCAGTTGATACTTAAGATTCCTAGACTGACTTCTTATAAAAGGAAACATCTTAACAGGCTCATTAAGTACATCTAAAATTGGCTTCTAAGTGAAAAAATATATATATTAGGAGACAGCTTATACAGTATGCCCAACAGAACATCATTGTTTGCCTGGGCACGTTCACCACTTCCTAGTACATTCTGTGATGGAAATGTATAATTCCTGGAATCATATTACATGGTTGCAGGAATTGCTGTGCTTCTGCCTGTTTTACATCAGAACTGAGAGGTCACACAAAGAGAAGGAGCGCTTTCCAGTGCTTACATGATATATCAAATACACAGAGTATGCACAGCATTATAGCAATCAGTGGCTGGTAAGGAAAGCCATCAAATCAAAGGGTTCCAGCCCCAACAAGGAGCACTGGGACATGGCAAATGACAGTCTGTGGTGAGACAGAGCTACTAGCATGTCTTTTGTTTTTTGGTCAAGTCCAGTTCAACCCCAAAAGAGATGATGTTAGGTACATGACCCTACTAGAGCCACTCCTGGTTTACTTGTTAAGGAAAACTTTTTCAAAATGTCAGACTAGTCCTCTAAAGTCAACTGTTACTTAAAAGACACACACACACACACACACTCGCTGACAAAGTAAAATAGTGGGTGATCTCGTGGCTAAGATACTCATTGGAACTCAGGAGACATGGGGTCAGTTCAAAGCTCTTCATAGACTCCCTGTGTGACCTTAGGAAAGTCATTTAATCTGTCTGTGTCTGGGCTCCGCATCATGAAAAGAGTGATAATGTTACTTCCTCATCTCCCCGCCCCCCCTTGCCTGTCTCATCTACCTAACCTGCAAGTTCTCTTACTATGGTTACATCTACACAACCAGTGAGGGGTGTGATTACACTCTCGCATACACACGCTCCCACCAGTTCTCACCAGTGAACATATAACATTGTAGCCACTGTAGCACAGCTTGCGGCAGCAGAGGTACAGCTTCACTGTACCGAATCGGTACCCACCGGTTTCAGGCAGGTTTGTACTCGGCACAGATAATGTGTGCGGTGCCACCGCTGCCACTACCCGTGCTGCTGTGGCTACAGCACTATTCGTACGTACGCAAGCTTGATGACAGTTAGCATGTGTATGTGAGCAGGGGAATCACACTCCAGCTCATCAAGTAGTAGGGTTACCATATTTAGTGCCTCCGAAAGGAGGACACTCCATGAGGCCCCGGCCCCGCCCCCAGCCCCGCCCCCGCCCCAACTCCGCCCCCTCCCCTGCTTCCCGCGAACATTTGAGTCTCGGGAAGCCTGAAGCAGGTAATGGGGGTGTGGGGGGAGGAGGCGCGGCCCACCCCCATCCCCCGGCACCGCCGGTCCCCAGCCCGGCCTCCGGCACCGCCGGCCCGGCCCCCGAGCCCCCGGCCTGGCCCGGCACCGCCAGCTGAGCCCCCGAGCCCCTGGCTCGGCCCGGCACCGCCGGCCAGGCCCCCGAGCCCCCGGCCCGGCCCGGCCCCACCGGCCGGGCCCCTGAGCCCCCGGCCCGGCCCCGCTCCGCCGGCCCGGCACCGCATGTCCGATTTTCCTGGACATGTCCGGCTTTTTGGGATTTCCCCCCGGACGGGGATTTGGAGCCCAAAAAGCCGGACATGTCCGGGAAAATCCGGATGTATGGTAACCCTATCAAGTAGCTGTATCCTAGATGTACATACAGCAGCAAGTACAAGGGAGCCTCAATCCCAGCGGGGGCATCGAAGGGCTACTGAAATACAGGTGACAGCTATCATTGTTAAAAATAAATGTATTGCAGGCCACATTCTCAGGCTCCCATAACTGCCTTTCTGCTTCTGAACTTTCTATTTTGTGGGCACAGATCAGCCCCATTTCAGTTTAGCCCTTTCAGACATCTAAGTATCTGATTGTATCCGCAGGCCAGGTACTTTGATCTCTAAATGGCCTAAATTATGGCCACAAATCACTGGGAGTACAAGAGAGACGCTTGCTAATCCCAAGCTGATAATTCAGCCCTTAAATACAATTTCTTGTCAGTTGCCATATTTTTATATTTGCGATACATTTCTTTACATCTCACTTAGAACCAAATCCTGAGAAACTCACTTAAATAAAATGCCCATTGAAATGAATGGGAATAGGACTGAATAAGGCCAGAATAAAGACCTTCATTTCAGGTATCCTACCTTCACAAGATGGCTGTATAGGACTTTCAAATATTGTACGGCTTTGCATGCATTTCACCAAACGAATAATGCATGTCGCTTTATTGTGTAATATGCCTTTATTTTTTAGAATGTCTTTCATACAAACTGTTTCCTCAACTACTTAAAAAAAATTAAACAATAAGTCCTTGCGCTCCCGTTGCTGTACACAGTGGAAAAGGGCAAGTGTGCAGAGACAGCCATGGTAGAGCTGCACAGAGAGGAAACAGATCTGTCACTTCCCAACCCACCCTCCCCCAACTGCAAAATTTCAGCTCAGTCTCTCACCTGCGCCAGAAAAAAACAACTCTATCCAGCCCATCCCACAAAAATCCATGTAAAATTCCACCCCTGATCCAAAGTCCATTCAAATCAATGTGATTCTTTCCATTGACTTCAGTGGGCTTTTGATTGGGCCCTCAGTGGGTGCAGTGGTGGGGTCACAGAGTGTCTGGCAGCCAGACAGCCAGTCACAGCCTGGCCACAAGCCATCTGTACTGCCATCGCTTGTGAGGAAAGCTGTTGAGAGGAGCATGAAAGCTTTGTTTTCACTTTGTTTTTACCCTCACTAGCTGCACCAGTACAACCCCTGGCGTAGATGTACTACACGGGTATAAAATGTAACTTACACCTGATGCATATACCCCAGTTTAAAACCAGGACAGGCTGCCCTGGAGCCAATCACATTTTATAC
This sequence comes from Malaclemys terrapin pileata, assembly GCF_027887155.1. Taxonomy (NCBI): domain Eukaryota; kingdom Metazoa; phylum Chordata; order Testudines; family Emydidae; genus Malaclemys; species Malaclemys terrapin. The sequence continues at coordinate 68,638,274 of NC_071513.1, forward strand.
CAGTGCAGCATGTCTGGGACAGATACAATGGTGCAAAAAACAACACACAATGCAGACAAAACCTAAGGGAAAGCCTCACCATGTAGCTGAGCAAGGATCTGCTTGGGTTAGGGGCAGGGATTCCCATGGATCCCTGGTTTATGTGGGCCAATCCAGTCCAGGCATCTTTGGCTCTGTGCAGCAACTCTATTGGGCCTATTTTAATCAAGTTTCTACATGTGCTCAGAGCATTGGTGAGCACATTTTAATAGACTGATATACTATCAGTGAATGTAATTAATAATCCCCTATACTCCTTAGGATGTGTGTTCTCCTTTCACATCTTCTCACTTGGTAGGGAAACAGTCACAGTTACAAAGTTAAAATAACGAAGCTGGAGAAATATAGGCCAAAAAGACAACACATGTTTTCAGGTGAGATTTGCAGATGGAGCAAACGAAACAGGGATACAATGAGACAAGACTAGCTAGCACATTGCAAGTGGCAAGATTTCATATGCAGGAGTGTGCCAGGAAGTGCCCAAATTATTTACTGTGTATTTTCCCAGCACACTCAGCCTATCTGGTGCTATGATACAAATGTTGCATGAAAATTAATTAACTACATGATATGATCAACATTTCCTCACTCTCTGGTCCTCGCTATCTTTAGCTGGCACAGCTATATCTTTTTCAGTTTTAAGGTGATTTGCTGGTTTTTATAATTGCTGGCTTGTAAATCCTTATCAAGTTCATTAATACTAACGTTCCTCTATAATGGCCTGATCCAAACCCTACTGAAATCAGTGGATATCAACTGCAATGACCTTTAGATCCAGCCCTCAGAGTGATCTGGATGGATACATACAAAATTTTAAAAGTGCTCATTCGTTCTGTACAATTAGTCCAACTGGAATTCCTAGACAGTGAAGCATGGCATATATTGCCATTTTCAAATTGATATGTATTGAGCTTTGAAATTCTGCTGCTCTGAAAGGGAAGTTGACATTTCTTATCCTTTATATATTATGGCAGAGCCTGCTAGTACCACCATGCTCAGGCTCTGTTAGTGTATTTGTTACAAAACTCTAGTTTAAAGGGGATGTGGAGAGGGGGGATTTAACTCAGCCAGAAAAAAAGTTGTTCCTGGTTAAAATTTAGCATGCATGGTCTCAGCATATGAGTGATTTTTTAATTTAGTATTTAAATGATTTTGGATGCTTTTGTGCTCCTCTCATCCCAAGTTACTTTTTTCAACCAAATGCAAATTTCCAGCTGTTAATGGAATACTTTCTTTTATATATTGTTCATTTCACATATGCAATAAACTCTTAACAGATCTTTCATCACAAGTGTTACCTTTTTAGCACCAATAATCATAATACCATAGGACCCAATCCTGTGTCATTCACAATTGGGTATAGGGCTTATTATTGTGTGTAACTCTTCATGAGAAGAAAGTTATTCTTGTGCATAGGTGTGTCCAGGATCAGGCCCAAAAAATCTAATTCAATTATTTTTGCACATTTAACCCATTCAGAAGTAATTGCTGGTCTCTCCAAACTAAAATCCATTATGCCTAACTAAGACTCCGTAATGTTTAAAATGTCCATGTGTTTGAAGAGTTATCTGACATGTCTATGCATTTGCACATTATTATGCAAAACTGCATAAGCAGCATCTATAGGTCAGGTGTTTTCTCACATTGCAAATATATTATTGTTCCTTTGTTTTAATAATAATGACAACTTAATAAAACTATGGGAACATCTGCCTGTGCAAATAAAATTGTGTATTTATTTTTGCATGTGCAAATGGATGCCACTGGAAAATTTGGCCTTAGCGGTCTAATTCAATCTACAATACCAAGGAAAATTGTCAGAAGTCTGAAACTTGTCCTTAACTTACCCTGTTGTGGCAAAATGCAAGTATATTAAGTAGTGACAGAGAGCCAGTCCCAGCTCTCTATCTCTGTTTATTATGGGTTAAAGTCTGACCCTTCACATTATATGTGGTTGAAAACTGCATTTGGAAGAAACATTAGATTTGTAAATGTGTTTGTCTTTAGGGGGTCATGCCAACGGCAATCCTGAAACTGTTGTCAGATTTTTCAACATGCTAATGTTCATATTTGGAATCTCAGGTTATTGGAGGGGGAAGAAGTGATTGTTTTATTTTTTTTTCTTTACGACATTAAACTACCCTTTATGTCTACATTAAACTACCCTTTATGTATATATGTTGAATAATTATGAAGCAGTGAGTATTTATCACCTTTTCTGAGCAGTAAGCAGAAAGAAATACAATACTATTACTTCCAGCTACTGGCTTTCCCAAGATAATTAGATAACACAGTGGACTGAAGCCTTGGTTAGTCTAATGCTGTTCAAGTTAAGTGATTGACATGCCTCTGTCTGGCTGCTCTATTAACTGTTTCATTTTGTTGCTATTTGCAGTTTGCTTGGCTAATACTCCGAACAAATACAGACTGTTTCTTTAGCCCCTTTTTTCTCTTTGACCTTCTCCTGCCCATTTTCTTTGAATCACTTCAAACTGCCTTGAAAAGGCCTGTTGAATGTCCACAGTCCATCAGAGTCCCAGGTTCATCCCATTCCTTGCCCTGAATGCTTTACTTCAAAGATGGGCCGCATTCTTTAATTGCCCTTTGAATTAATATCAAAGGGTCACAATGCGAGTGCCAAAAGAGAAAGAGGCTTTAATGAAGCAAAGAGCTGCCATTCATTTGCAGATAAGCACGTTTTTATGCCTGAATGGTCACCATGGCTAAATGCTTCATGAAGAGGAGGGAGGGCAAGGCAAAGAGACTTTAACTTAAGTGGTGATTAGTTCAAACAAACGCAGAGTAAACAAATAAAATCAACACAAACATCCCGACAACAGAAAATAAGTTAATACAGCTGAATGTGTTAAAAAACAACATGGGATTGAGTTAGTAAATCCATTCACCCTTTGCAAAATGTTGCATGATAGCTCCACAGGGCTGCAACTCAACTTCCATTCTAACCTTCTTGTTTCCATTCACTCTTATAGCTTTCTTAAAATGTCTCTTTTTCAGCTTAAACTTTCCACGCTTGGTCTCAGCTCATAAGTGATTTTTATTTTTTTGAGTGACTGTTGAAAATCTGTTCACCCTGTTTTGAGTTAAGCAACAGGAAAAAAAAAATTTTTTTCCCATTGGAAAAAAAAAGGAAATGTTTAAGGTCACATGTCTGGATACATTTGTAAAAAATATAGAAATTATAGGCAATTTCAAATTTGCTGATGAGCCCAAAAAGTACAACATTTCTATAAGATTTTATAGTTTCTTTATTGCCTGTGGCACTCTGACATTTCAAAAATATTTAAGTAACACACAGGTTTTTTTTGTTTGGTTGGTTGTTTTTTGCTTACTTATAGATTGGTGCTGTTTGAAGCCTATGGAGTTGCACAGAATAAAATTACACTTCTCCATAGTGCTACATCTGGAGTTTGTTTTTCTTTAAAAACACACACACACACACACACACCCCAAGGAAATTAAATGCAAAAAAAAAAAAAAAGTGTGTGAAATTTTAACTTATATTACAGTGCAATTATGGTCAGAATGAGGAGTATGTAAAAATGGCATTTACCAGATCTGTGCCTGTGTATAATCAGGGTTATATCTGCTTACTTTACAGACTAAAGGTGTGTCTAGATAAAAAAAAAAAAGTTGTAAAGTTACTATGGTATAGTCAAAGTGGTACAGTGCCCTAGAGTGGATGAAATTATATCAGTATAAAGGTCCTTTATTCCAGTACAGTCATTCTCTTATGGAAAAAGGAACAAAGTATACCGGTATAACTGCATCCACACTAGAGGTTGCATCAGTATAACTATTTTGGTAAAAAAAACCCTACATACATAACCAAAATAGTTATAGTGGTATAAAAAGTGTATGTAAACCAGGCCTTAGGCCTTGATCCTACAAACAGGACTTCTCACATCTTAATCAAGTGATGAACTACTCACAGAATTAGTATCTAAAATACATTTGTACCATTTTGTAGCCTTTAGCATCCTAGAACCAATAAAGAACAAAAGATTTTATTGTCTTATTTATCACCAACAGTTGCAGAATCTTTATTACTAGAGGTAATGCACAAGTCAGGAAAAAAACAGCTTGACTTTTGAGAGTCCAGGTTGGGTTTGCAGTACTGATTGATAGAAAGGGAAAAAAAAAAAAAAAAGCATGTTATTTGTAAATGGGAAAAAATGATATGATTGTCACTAAAGGACACATTGAAAGACAATCAGTAGGAAACCAGAAGGGTATCCATTTCAGAAGGGAAAATTTTTGACTACAAGAATGCCAGAAAATTCAGAAGTGAAGTTCCAGTACTAACATTGTATGACAAGATGTGCAATATAGCTACATTAAATGTAATGTAATATATTTAGCAGCCTGGCAAGAAATTGCAAATATGAAATTTGCTAAATTAATCCTGCTATTGGAACCTTACCTTTTTAATTTCTTGACTTTCCCTGTTCATACCTGAAACCTTATTTTTGCATTTAATTTAACATTTAATTTTGAAACTCTGATGGTCTGTTCTATAAACTACTTAAGAAATAATATATATTCATTATGAAATCTAGCCATAGAGATTAAATACTCTCAGGATAAAAACTATAGCAAATCTTCTGACTTTTTAGGAGGTTAGATTTACTTGTGTTATTATTATACTGTATTTTATAGATGAAAGAGAGCTACCTAATGTAATTACTTTGTATTTATTTATTTATTTATTATTTCAGGTGATTAATTTATATGAATATCTGTGAATGTTCTAGGAATTTAAAGAACCTAATTAGTCTGAATTAGGTTAATAATATCTAATGAAAAGTATATAGCTGCACCTTACTGTTCAAACATTTCTTCTGGAAACCACATAGTAGCTAGCACCTGTATGCCAGACGTATTATTAAGTTTTGGGACCACAACCCCAGTCTGGCTAGAATATCGGCAGGGAAGTTGTATACCCAGTAAAATGAGAACTCTAAGTTTAGAAATAATTACTGTGCTCTAACTCCATCGACAATAAAAATGGCAAGGCCTATTATTTTTCTGTATTCCCTGTGTGTGTCTGTGTCTCATATGTGTGTGTGTGTGTGTGTGCTAGAATGCTGATGAAAGCCTAATAATGCTCAACAACCTATGGGCTTGACCCTGCAAACCTTTACTTACCTGATTAGTCCTTATTCAGTAACGCTACTCACATAAGTGCATAAGAGTCTGCAGAATCTGACCATAACAAAGTACTGCAAATGAAGCTCATTCCCAGCCTGAAGCACATCTCTATTCTCTGACATGGGCAAATGGCTCCCAGGACTATCATTACCAAATTCCTGCATACCTTACTCCTACAAGACTCCTATTGACTCCTCAGCCCTTATAGCCAAACCTATCTCAACTTTACTACCAGGAGTACTCCCATTGAAATCAATGGGGCTATTCCCGGTAGTGAAGTTAAGCACATACTTAAGTATTTGCAGGATTACGGCCTTACATTTGAACTCGGGTCACTCTATGAGGTAAGCCTAGCTCGTTAACCCACTGTATCAACTAGCACCATTTCTATACCACCTGAAATAACTACCAGAAATGTCCATTATCCTCTCAGATAAACAATGCAATGGCGCTTGCAGCTCCTATATCTTTGATACAAATACAATAGTGCACAGTACTATAAATGAATTTACACTGTGAAATAGACCACTTTGCCATTATTTTAATCCTTGATTAAATTATACTTAATGGCATGTTACATCAACAAGACACAACATACTTATTGAGCAAGCACAAGGATAACTAGCATATATGTTTGGAGTTTGCTATGAACTAACACAATAAGTTACCATTACATTTCATCTGCTGAATAAGTAGTTTCCCTGTTCTGCATTTGCATAACATTGATTTAACTCTATAATCTCAAAAACAGAGAAAATAGATTGTATGTTAAATGAGCTCCCAATTTTGCCTTGGCCTGTCACTGCACTTATGTCAGTGTGTATTCTAAAGCAAGTTAAATCTTAAATGAACAGAAATTATTCTAGAATTAGCTAAAAAACATGACAAGCATAATCAAGCTCTTTTATTCCACACATTCATATCCTGATTTTTAAAATGTGTGCATTTAATACCTGATATTCCCCAATCAGTATGAAGTCTATGTGAGCAATGGGTGGTAAGCATTTAGATGCCTAAATACATATATACATGTCTAACTTGAGCACCCACGTTTGAACATTTTGGCTTTGATTAATCTGTTTACATATATTATACACAGCTTGTTGATGCCTACATGTGATGCAAAATTTATAGATAGAATAACTGCGTCTGCTTGGCCCACTTACCCTATGCTGACTTATCAAATCCATCCCTACACACCTTGCAAGGTTGACTGCAGTCCCTGAGCAAGTTGGAAGACTTTCTATAGTCTGTGCGTGGTTTCCATGGTCTTCTAGGACATATTTCATTGAACAATCATTAAACATACTTTAAAAACCAAAGGAAATGCCCAGGTCAAAAACTTCATGAGTCTGGAGTTGCAGTTATACAGATCTGCAGACATTTCAGCAACATTTTGTTATTTATGTTAAAAGCCTTTCAGGCTTCTTCCCCTAATATTTATGCCTTTAAACCTTTTAAAGACAATTAAAAAGAAAAAGTTTTAGAAAGCATGAAAATCCAAAGTTAAAGTTTCATT